>NC_041227.1:8033302-8052903 GCF_002837175.3 Physeter macrocephalus
GGGCTTCCCTGGCGGCGCAGTGGTTGCGAGTCCGCCTACCGATGCAGGGGACACGGGTTCGTGCCCCGGTCCGGGAAGATCCCACATGCCGTGGAGCGGCTGGGCCCGTGAGCCATGGCCGCTGAGCCTGTGCGTCCGGAGTCTGTGCTCCGCAACGGGAGAGGCCACGGCAGTGAGAGCCCCGTGTACCGCAAAGAAAAAAAAAAAAAAAAAGCGGGCCGCTGTTGGTACTAGACCGCCCAGGTTTTGATTCTGGTTCTACTCCTTACTGATTGCGTAATCTCAGGCAGCCTACTTAGGCCTTTGTTCTTCATTCTCTCCTCTCTGGAGTGGGGATAATACTACTTACCGCAAAGGCTGCTGTGAGGTACAAAGTGCTTAGAAAAGGGCCCATGTTACAGGCTCAGCCAGAGTTTGCTACTGATAGGTACTTAGTAAATACTAAAGGATTTTTAACAGGGGGCTTTTTTAAGTCAATGCTTCTGTCTTTGTTTATTTTTTCATGTTTTAATAAATATATTTAATAAAGTACTCCTTTCCAAAGGAGTATTGAAATACCGAAATACCTTAACAAATAAAAAGCATTAAATAAATCTTTTTCACTAGAACTAGAAAAATAAGAAAAATAGAAAATAAGAAAGAAAAAGACACAAAACATCAACCTAATTCTACGGTTGAGTATAACATTAACCTCTGAGCTTCCTGGCACCTAAGAAAACAAGGGGAACCAGATGAGCTGCATAGTTCTCATTATCTGATAAAAGAAAACATATTATTTCTTCGAGAAAAACAAACTTTTTTCTCTCAAATTAAATTCTAAAGGGAATTTAAAGGAATTTACTAAGGAGGCGTGAGCAACAAAACCAGAAGGGTGTAAATAGCCTGGAAAGAGAGACTTCATCTGCTGTGAGTCTGACTAGTGCTTGCCATATGTGGGCTCTCAATGAATGAATGAAAGATGGGAATGAAAAATGGGCATATTTTCCTAAGAGCTGGCATCTTGCCTCTGATGACAGGTGTAAAAGTGTGACTCTAATGGTAAGGTTTGGAGCCAGAGTGGAGGACAGAGGTGAGTGGGTCGGCCCCTGGGGGTGTGTTTGGGGAACTGGGGAGCAGGCGGTAGATCTATCAGCTGCCTGCTTACTCAGGATGCTGGCCTGACCCTGCCGGCCTCTACTGCTTCCGCTTTCCAGATCTCCTTCCTTGGTCCCCTATCTCAGGCTTACTGAGCAGACTCTTTCTGCATCTTCCCCAAGGGGCAGGTGAAGACTGCCTTGCTGTGGCCCTCCCAGCACGAGGTTTGCCCTCCTGGGGTGGCCCTGGGCTGTCCCAGTCAGGCAGGCACCTCAGGGGGCTCTGCCTTTATTTCTCCTAATGAGTTGCATCTCCGAGACCCCATAGGTTTCACTTGCCCTCTTTTTTTTTTTTTTTTTTTTTTTGTGGTACGCGGGCCTCTCACCGTTGTGGCCTCTCCCGTTGCGGAGCACAGGCTCCGGACGCGCAGGCTCAGCGGCCACGGCTCACGGGCCCAGCTGCTCCGCGGCATGTGGGATCTTCCCGAACCGGGACCCGAACCCGTGTTCCTTGTATTGGCAGGCGGACTCTCAACCACTGCGCCACCAGGGAAGCCCTCACTTGCCGTCTTTTTAAAAATAAAACCACAGGCAGCCACTGCTTCTGCTTCTCCAGCTCGCCTGCCTGCGTGCTCGGACCCTTGCGCTTGGGAAGGGGGTGGGGCGCGTCTATGCAGCCCGATGGTGGCGTGGGCTTCCGGCTAGTCAGCCGGAGGAGGGGTGCCCCCGGGCCTCAGCCACCAGCAGTTTCCACGAGGGAGCAGGTGGAAGGCGTTTCCAGCTGAGCGGAGCGAGCTGTCGTTTTTTTTTTTTTTTTTTTTTGCAAGACCAGGAAACGGCTTTCTAGTCTCCGAGTTCCAGGGCTCAGAGGAGGAGGGATCGCAGTTATTTCCTTCACACGAGAGCTCTGGTTAAAACAGGAAACGAGTTGTAGGGCCACTGGCGTCTGACAGACATCAGGGCACCGTTGGTTTCTCCTTTTCCTTTGCAAATGTGACTGGCTTCATCACGGGCAGGAGAGGCTGACCCTTAGAGACTGGTCCACCTATAAAGGGAGATTTTCTCACTTTCAAGGTCAGCTGTTCACTCTCATTATTTAAATGGAAGTCAATTTTACATACAAAGCACAGATCTTAATTGTTCTCAGTTTTGACACTTACATACACCCAAACCAAATTATAGAATGTGTTCATTACCTGTGCCCTGTTCTGGACAATACCAGCCACCAGCCGCTCTCCAGAGGCAACTACTCATCTGCTTTGGTTGCTATAGATTAGTTTTTCGAGAATTTCATATAAATGGCATCAGGCAGCATGTGCTCCTATGTGTCTGGGTTTGTTTTTTTTTTCCACTTTGCATAATTTTGATTCATCTGTGTCATAGATCAGTAGTTCTTTCCATTTTATTACTGAGTAGGTACATCCAATGAATGTACCTTATTTTAAAAAATCTGTTTTGTTGTTAATGCTATTTGGGTGGTTTCCAGTTTGTGGCTGTTCTGAATAAAAATGCTGTAAACGTTCACATATAAGCCTTTTGTATGGACATTTGTTTTCATTTCTCTTGAGTAATACCGAGGAGGAGTAGAATTATAAGAAACTGCCAGACAGTTCCCAAAGCCCTTGTACTTCCGTCAGCAATTAAATAACAGAACCATAGTAAAGGTTTGAGAGTTGTTCCTCCTTGTGTGTGTTTGTTCTTTTTTTTTTTTTTTTTGGCTTTTCTAATGTGTGTGAAATTGTATCTCATTGTGGGTTTAAACTGCATTTCCCTGATGACTAATGATGTTAAGTACTTTTTCACGTGCTTATTGGCTATGCCTATATCTTTTGTGAAGTGTCTGAGTTTTTCGCCCATTTTTAAAACATGTATGTTTGTCTTTTATTAGTTGTAGGAGTTCTTTGTATATTCTAGATGCAAGTTCTTTATCACATACAGGTGTAAAAATCTTCTCCCAGTCTGTGGCTTGTCTATATTCTTTATAGTATCTTTGAATAAGCAGAAACTTTAAAGTCCAGTTTATTTTATGATTCGTTCATTTTGTTTCCGAAGAATTCTTTGCCTAACCCAAGTTTACAAAGAAGTTTTTTTTAATGTATTCTTCTAGAAGATTTCTAGTACTGGCATTTACGTTTAGTTCTCTGATCCATCTCAAATTTTTGTGTGTGTCTGGAGTTAGTGCGGGAGATGGGGTCAACAAATTCCACGGCCAGTTCTGTGGAGACATCAGGATGACTGTTCTAAGTTCAGGGTCTAGTGCAGGATTCAGCAAACCTTTTTCTATACATAGAAACAGGGCCAGAGTGAATATTCTGGGCTTTACAGGCCATATGGTTCCTGTTGCAGCTTCTCTACTTTGCCTTTGTAGTGCAAAAGCAGTTATAGACAACATGTAAACACAAGGGCATAGCTGTGCGCCAGTAAAACTATTTACAGACAATGAAATTTGAATATCATAATTATTACATTTCACAAAATATTATTTTTTTTTAACTATTCAAAAATGTAAAAATCATTTTTAGCTTGTGGGCTATATGAAAACAAACAGTAGCCGGATTTGACCTGCAGCCTCAAACCATAGGTTGCCAAGTCCTGGGCTACTCGGCAACGCAAACATTCAACAAACAGAAGGACACGCTGTGATAACAGCCTGAGAGTAAAGAGCTGTGTGCTGTGGGCGAGAGAATAATAGGCGATGGGTAATCTACTTTGGATGAGATCAAAAGGAATTATAACTAAACCACAATGAGATACCACTTCACACCCATTAGGATGGCTATTATTTGTTTAAAAATAAACTGTTGGTGAAGATGTGGAGAAATTAGAACCTTGGTGCCTTGCCGGTGGGAATGTAAAATGGTGCAGGCTGTGTGGAAAACCTGTAAAAGTTAAACAGAATTACCGTATGATTCAGCAATTCCACTCCCAGGTAAATACCCAAAGAATTGGAAGCAGGAACTCAAACAGAAACGTGTACACCCATGCTCATAGCAGCACCATTCACAAGAACCGAAAGGTGGAAACAACCCAAATGTCCATCAACAGATGAATGAATAAACATGTATAAATGCAATGGAAAATTATTTGGCTATAAAAAGAAAAATGAAATTCTAATACATGCTTCAACATAGATGAAACTGGAAAACATTATGCTAAATGAAATAAGCCAGACACAAAAGGATAAATATTGTATGATGCCACTTATCTGCAGTAATATAGAATAGGCAACTTCAGAGAGACCGAAAGTGTAATAGAGGTTACCCAGGAGCTGGGGGGAAGGAGGAGTTACTTAATAGAGTTCCTGTTTGGGATGATAAAGTTTTAGAAATTGACAGTGGTGATGGTTGTATGACACTGGAAACATACTGAATGCCACTGAATTGTACACTTAACACTGGTTAAATGGTAAATTTTTTATTGTGGTAAAATATACATATTTTTAGAAATTAAAGGAATTATAATTAAAGGTCTTTCTCTTGAGTCTGTCAGGCACTGTACTAAATGTATCACATATCACTTTACTTAATCTTTACAACACTATGAGGTAAGTTCTGTTATTATCATTATACCCATTTTATAGGTGAGGAAACTGAGGCACTAAGTTTTGACAACTTGCCCAAAGTCACACATCTAGTGAGTTGCAGAATCAGGATTCAAACCCCAGCAGCCTGGCTTTCAGCTACCATGATCCACTGCCTTTAAAAGCAGTAACTCTCAGCTTTGGCTGAACTTGAGCATTTTCTGGGAAGCATTTAAAATTCCCCGTGTCCAGGCTGCACCTGGTTAAATCAACCTCTGGAGGCTGGACCAGGCATCACTAACTGTAAAAAGCTCCCCAGGTGCTGCCAATGTGTAGCCAAAGTGAGAAAAACTGAGATGATGTTACAGCCATGACCTCAAAAGTGAACAGGAGTCAGCCATGGGGGGAGGGGGAGAAGGGTTCACTCCAGGCCATACATTTTATGAGTCATGTATTTTTATCAAACCGCGTTGGTTTTTTTCCTATGTGAGAATAATGACGTGTCCTAATAGGAATGGTTGCTGATATTTATTGAGCAATAATGCCCCAAGCATGACACTAAATGCTTCTCACACTTTGTCTCCATTAATATTCACGATGACCTTAGGTGTAAATGCCATCATCCCCATTTTACAGATGAGGCAACTGAGGCCTAAAGAGAGTGAGTTGCTTGCCCAAGGCCACACTGGTACTAAGAGGCAGTATGCGGGTACCCAGGCACATGTGGTCCAAGCTCGGCTCTCCAGCCTGCCCGCCCAGGGAAGCTGGCCAAGGGTGTCCCAGCAGGAACAGTGAGAAAGGAGGTGACCTACCCACTGCTGTTGGTTTTGTCTTTTGTTTTCAGTACATGCCTGCCTATGGCAAGGCCTCTTGATTGAGTCAGGACCTTGGTGCTCCCATAACATCACCATGGCCTGGGGCTGCTCCGAGGAAGAAGTTTGTTAAAGAATCTGAATAATCTCTCTCTGGGGTGGAGAGGAGGCCTGAGGTTGGGAGAATTTTGTTGGGGGAATTCAATGCATCATCAGCTGGAATCCAATAAGGAGATTTACAAGGCCCCTGGTTCAGGGAGAGTGGACCAGGGTGTGACAGTGTGTATGTTTCTAGGTCTGGATCATGTTGATTGTGTCCACAACTCAGAGCAAGCTTGACTAGGGAGAGGGGCTGACCCCGGGAGACACAATACAGAGAAGAATCCCTTGACATTTTCCTCTGATTCTGAAAGGCCGAGACCACGTCTTGCTAACGCATAACTCTGCTTCGAGAACAGTGTCTGGCACGCAGCGTAGCTGCTCATTAAAAACTTGTGGGGTTGGGCTTCCCTGGTGGCGCAGTGGTTGCGCGTCCGCCTGCCGATGCAGGGGACCCGGGTTCGCGCCCTGGTCTGGGAGGATCCCACGTGCCGCGGAGCGGCTGGGCCCGTGAGCCATGGCCGCTGGGCCTGCGCGTCCAGAGCCTGTGCTCCGCAACGGGAGAGGCCGCAGCAGTGAGAGGCCCGCGAACCGCAAAAAAAAAAAAAAAAAAAAGAAAAGAGTTATTCGCCATTTTGCAAAATCACATCACCTACAGAAATGCCAACCATGTTATCTGAGTGGCCGTTATAATATATCTGGATTTGTAGCTATTGCCTGCTGTTTTTCTAGGGCTATGAAAGTACCAGAACTTGGATTTGAACTTGGGCCCCCAGACTCCTGTTCCAGGGTTGTTTCTGCTGCACATTAGCAAACAACCAGAGGATAATGCAAGTGAATAGAAAGAATATTTCACGGCAACACGAGGACCCTAAACATCATCACCAATGAGAAAAAAATCATAATAAGAGCATTAGCTAAGATTCATTAAGAGCTTACTTTGTGCCAGGTGTGTGTGTATTTGAAATACATTATCTTTAGAATCTTCCTCCAAAAAAACCCTATGGAATGGAAGCTATTATCATCCTTATTTTATAGCTGCAGAAATGAGGTCCAGGGGCATCACCAAGCCTCAGTTTACACAGTTAATAAGGAGCAGAGCAGAAATTCAAACTTGGGAGTCTCAGACACCAAAGTTTAGCCACTGTTCTCCTGTCAGTCCGTTCAGTGTCAGGCAAACTGGCCTTTTTTTTTTTTTTTTGTGGTACGCAGGCCTCTCACTGCTGTGGCCTCACCCGTTGTGGAGCACAGGCTCCGGACGCGCAGGCTCAGCGGCCATGGCTCACGGGCCCAGCCACTCCGCAGCACATGGGATCCTCCCGGACTGGGGCACGAACCCCTGTCCCCTGCATCGGCAGGCGGACTCCCAACAACTGCGCCACCAGGGAAGCCCCAAACTGGCCTTTGATTGTAACTGAGTTAATGATAATAATTATTATACCTTCCTTTCTGGGGCTTTTAATGTTTCTATTTTAAGAGAACTTTCACAGTCCTTTGACAGAATTTTCCACATTTCAAAACCAGGTGTTTTGGTGTCATGTCCCGAGTGATGGAAATATTTCTGGTCACAGCTGTGAAAACATAATTGGTAGATAGCCACAAAGAATATGAACATGGCTGCAGAGTAGATTGTTATCAGCTTGGGGTCAACACCCCTGTGTACCTTCCCCGGGCCCCCTGGTGCCCAGTCAGGAAGCTGGGAAAGAGTGCTTCTCCCCTTGCTCCTAAAACTCCTGGCCTCTCTCTGCCCTTCACCCACTCCCCTTCAGGAGAGGAGCAGACTTATCTGGTAGGTAAATTGGGGAAGAATCAAGCTGTCCTCTGCTCCCTGTCTCCTTGTGGAGGGGGAGTTGTTCTCTGCTCCTGTGTTGGAATTGGAAGATTCATTTCATTCTGGGGTCAGTGTGGGGAAGCCCAGTGGCCCACAGATATCTAGATTTATCAGCAATAGAGGTGACATTTTGGCTCCCATCTGTGCTATAGATTGCTTGTGTGTTCCTCCCCTCCGCAAATTCATATGTTGAAACCTAATCCCCGGTGTCATGGCATTAGGAGATGGGGGCCTTTGGGAAGTAATTAGGTCATGAAGTTGGGGCCCTCACGTGTGGGATTAATGCCCTTATGAAAAGAGATCCAGAGAGCTCCCTTGCCCCTTCCACCACTGGAGGACACAGTGAGAAAACAGCAACTCAGAGAGGCCCTAGCCTGGCCATGCTGCACCCTGATCTCTGACTGCCAGCCTCCAGAACTGTGAGAAAGACATTTCTGTTGTTTGTCAGCCACCCAGTCTGGGGTATTTTTGTTACAGCAGCTCGAATGGACTGAGACAACCTGCTCGTTCTTTTGTCTTATTTCTCAATTGGTTAAGAACTCTGGCTGGGAAGGGACCTACCCAAAAAGCCCATCCCAGGGGATGCTAGTTTTAATGAGGTGTGATGTCTGGTCTCTAAGCGGGAGCAATGATTCAGCATCAGGGATGTTCTTTCTTTTTCAGTTCACTTACTTATCCCACATTTACTTGCTAAGCACCTGCTCTTTGCCTGGCCCTGCACTAGACGCCCTTTAAATAAGGATGAGCCACTCCAAGTGGGAGCAAAAGGCTTCATCAAGACTGAAAAGAGTTTTCACTTCTGACCTTTTGACGGTAGAGTGGGGTCAGCTCTTTTTGAGAAGCCTAGCATCCATTTCCCATTGCCTGGGTTACAGTCCCCTGATTTTTCTTTGAGGAAATACGCACCCCATCATGAGTCACCCCGGTGGGACTGTCAAGGCACCCTGCCCTTTCCTAGCCGAGGGATGAATCCACAGCCAAGATTAAGTCAACACACTGTAGATTCTGGGATGGTTGATCTTCACCAGAGTGAGGCAGGGTGAAAAGCAAACTGTAGCTCCCCTACTCCAGAAGAATACTTTTGAGAAGTCTACTTGCTCCCTAGACGCATGGGACAGCTCTGGTTCTCTGTCTTCCTCCCTTCCTCTCTTTTTTCCTTCCTTAGCTCTCAATTCCCCATCTGTGAGTGACTCAGTATCAGTCCCTTAAACTCTTCTCAGCACAGGTCAGCCAGAGTTGGTTGCCTTTGCAAGAGAAAATACAATCCCACTGTCTGCACATGGCCTGGAAGAATTAGAACCTAGGGTTCCACACCTTCATCTAACAGCTGGAGAAAATGAAGTTAAGAGGAGACTTTTCAGTTTGGGGTCAAGGAGGCCTTGGGCTTGATGATTAAGAGCACGAGTTCTTGAGTCATCTGGTCTGGACATAAAGCCTGCCTCTGCCATTTTGTAGTTATTGTTTGATATGGGACACATTAACTTCCAAGCGTCAGGTCATCATCGCTGAATATAGGATAATAATAGTACCTAGCTCCCAGGGCTGGGAACACTATGAAGTGCATAATAACCTTTGGCTGTTATTTCAGTGATTATTCTAGATTTCTCCTGAGAAGTCATGCAAAACAGGAATGTAAATTGCAAAAAAGATGCTGAGCAGGAAGGCACTAAAGAAAAGCCTTTCTCCAAAGGGGATGTTTATTTCAGAGGCACACAGGGGGAAGCTCAACCAGCTGTTTTCCAGGAAATCATCCACTTAACCCAGGGTGAGCTCTAAATTTTAATGACCAGCCAGTGTCGAAGGACTGGAAAAAGAAAACAAGGATGATGTAAAAAATCCAGCCACACACTGTATAAACTCTGAGGTCTCCAATATTTAATCGGATTCCTGAGTTTGGAGGTGGTTCCCACCTCCATCAGGAAAAGAATCACAACCATCACTAATTTGGGCACCTAAAAAATGAACTTAATGGTAAATATCAGAAACCAAATACCAAGGCTCACTAGGATCTTGGAAACAATAAGATGTAATTGATTAATCCATACCTGTTGGATTAAAAGTCTGGGGGTGGGGGGTGGGGCTTTGTACTGGAATTTTCTTCTGCCACAAATGCTCTCCCCAGTCCCCCACTTCCCTGTACACCCAAACTTTCTCATCTCAGCTCAAATGTCACCTCCTCTGAGGAAGCCTTCCCAGTTCTCTCTAATGGAGCTATGATCTCAGCAGGTCCTCTTTCTTCCCAGCAATACCAACTTTGTAATGAGATGTTTTTTGCAGTTGTTGGATCAGTTGCTTTCCCTAAGTAGACTGCAAGTTCCAGGTGACCAGAGATCTTGTCTGTTGTATATACTACTGTAGAACGGGTTAGATTGGTTTCAGACCCACAATAGAAACTCTGTATATCTTTGTTGATTTAATGACTTCGGCAATATTCTATTAATTATCATTCATTCACTCACTATATGAGGACTTAAATCTTTAGCATGTACTTTCATTCAATTAATTATTAATAACCTATAAGTGTTTACTATCTGCCAGGCACAAATGTGGGCAATGAGGACACAGCCAAGACAAAGAGACAAAAATCTCCACCCTCATGGAACTTAGGGGGAAGGGACCATCAATGAATGCACAAATATGACATAAGTCTGTGGAGCCTTAAGTGCTTTGGAGAAAAATAAGTAGAGGAGAGAAATAGGGAGGGTCAGGATGGGGGCAATTTTGAAGAGAGATGCTGGAGAAAGCCTCCTTGGGCAGAGACCCCGACAAGTGAGGGAACACAAGTGAGGGGCACCTGGGGGATAATTCCAGAAAGAGCAGCAGGTGCAAAGGTCTGAGGGAGTGTGTCCTTGGTTAGTGTGGCCACAATGGAGAAAGCAAGGGAAAGAGGGTGGGGTGGGTGGGTGAGGCAGTCAGGGGAACAGATGCGTGCAGGTCACCGAAGGACTTGAGATTTTGCTCTGAGATGGGGAGTCGCTGGAAACACAAATCTGGAAAGAGATGTGGGATTTAAAATTATTTTCGATGGAATCCCCTGGTGGTCCAGTGGTTAGGACTCCACTCTCACTGCCAAGGGCCTGGGTTCAATCCTTTGTCAGGGAACTAAAGATTCCACAAGCCGTGCGGAGCGGCTAAAAAAATACATATATATATTTTTTCAAATAACCTGACTCTGGAGACTAAATGGAAAGGGGGGCCCAGGGAGATGTAGGGGGTGGTTAGGCAGCTCCAGGAACCCTTCTTCTGCCTGTACCAGGGCAGGGGCAGGACGTGGCAGATGAGTTGTCAGGCTCTGTGAAGGTAAGGGCACCAGGAAGTGCTGATGGATCGAAGGTGGGATGTGAGGGAGAAAGGGGTGTGTCAGGGGTGACTCCAGTATTTCTGGCCTGAGTCACTGAATGAACAGAGTTGCCACGAGCAGAGTACTATGAGAAAAGCAGGTTGGAGGGAGGTGGTGACGGTGGGGAGGGAGAATTCCAGGAGCCGGGTTTCAGGCATGTGATGTTTCAGACTATTTTTATAACATCCCATTGGAGATACTGACAGGACAGACACAGTCCTTGCCTCTCTGGGAACCTATATCCTAGTGAGGGAGAAATCCCATCAACAACACAACTCAGACAACCTAACCTGTCATATAGTGCCAGGTGTCATGACGGTAATGTGATGGGGAGTGGTGACTGTCATAGTTGATTGGGGGCAGGCTCGGTGGGCAGGTGACGGGAGAGCTGAGACCCAGGACAGGGACAGCAAAGCCAAGTCCCGGAGGAAGGAATGAGCTTAGTGAGTTATTGGAACAGAAGGACAGCAACTCCAGAAGGCTTACCCACAGCTGGGGTCTGACTTCACATGTGATGGGATGCTGTTGGGGGACTTTGAGGATGTGGTCACCTGATTTCCATTTTTAAAAAAGGTAACTTTGGAGACTGGATTAGCATGGGAGGGAGCAGGAAACCTGACTGGCAGCCCATTAACCGTCGTCTAGCCAAACAGGACGTTGACTTGGAAGGCCAGTGCAGATGGAGTAAATCAGAGAGAGATGGGATGTGCTTTGGAGGTGGCGGCAGCAGAATGAAAGAAGAATCCAGGATGCTGCTGAAGTCTTGGGGTAAGTCGTTGAAGGCTACCACGAGCTAAGTGGGGGCAACACAGCTAGAGGAGGATCCAAGCTCTCTTTGGTCACATCAACTTTGAAAGGAATGAGGAAGGAGGCACAGGGAGATCATATTGGCATTTTTTAATGTTAGTAAAATATACATAATCGCAAATTGGAAATATCCAGCTTGATGAATTTTCCCAAAGTTGTCACATATCCGGGCAATCAGCACCCTGAAAGTCCCCGTGTCCTCTCCTAATCATTATTCTTTCCCCAAAGTAACCTCTGTCCTAGTCTGACATAGTTTTACTGACATTTTTAAACCTATGATTAAGAGATAATAATCGGAGGTAAGCGTGGGGCATTTGCTTATTTAATTCTCAGAAAAATAACCTCACTTGGTTTTTTAGACTGAGTAAGGCTTTGTTTTCTTTTGTCGTAATTTTGAGGTTTGCTCGTGCGTCGTCTTCTCCTCCTTCCCACAGGAGGTGCTCACGTGCGGTGAGGTGTCGCCTGACTCCGGGCTGGCAGGTGGCCTTCGTCTCCGTGAGTCAGAAGGGCATCAAACCACGACCTGAGGTTTAACTGCAAAGCCCTGCTCCTGGCAGTGAGCAGGTTCTCCTCCCCACCCATCCCCTTCCCCTCTGAGTTTCATTTTACTCGTCCAGTCCCAACAGAAGGCTCTTCGTAAGGTATCGTCGTCAGTTTATAGTGCTTGCAGTGTTTTAACACTTTAATGACATGATAGCCAATTTTATTCTGTCCTGGAAATGAATCTCTCTTCTGTTTCTGTTTCTCTCTCCCTCCCTCCCTCTCTCTCCTCCTCCTTCCGTCTCACTGTTCCTGCGATTATTTCTTTTGGAAGTAATTCCCCTCACACTCCGCCTCCATAAATCTCTGAATCCCGGCAGATGGAACAAGGCTGCTATTACGAGGGAACAGAATCAACAGGGAAGCGGCAAGCGGGAGGCAAGCTTTATGCTCTTTGGTTTCGCCCCAGTAGGAGGATGTGATGACACCTCCAGGACAAAAGGTTCATCTTTTCAACTACTTTGACTTCTCAGGAGCCCCCCAGCCCCATGGTCTTTTTATGAGAGAACTGTTTTCGGCTCCGCACATGTTTTCTACATAATATTAAACAGTAACCCTTGAGTCCCCACATACTGGACTCACAGACCATAGTACACACACAGTACACACACACACACACGAGAGAGACCTCTGTACTAGCTGCCCGCTGCCGCTGGCAAGATAAAACACAGTACACACATAGTACACACACACACACACACACAGACCTGACTGTACTGGCTGCCCGCTGGCAAGATAAAACACACAGTATACACACACACACACGAGAGACCTGACTCTGTACTGGCTGCCCGCTGGCAAGATAAAACACACAGTACACACACACACAGTACACACACACAGTACACAGTACACACACACACGAGACCTGACTCTGTACTGAATGCCCGCTGCCAAGAAAAAACACACAGCACACACACACACACACACACACACACACACACACACCAGTACACACACACAGTACACAGTACACACACACACGAGACCTGACTCTGTACTGGCTGCCCGCTGGCAAGAAAAAACACACAGTACACACACACACACACACTGTTAATTTGGCTCTTCTTTTTTTTAACACCTTGAGATATAATTTACATGCCATAAAATTCACCCATTTTTAACCATGTAATTCGATGGTTTTTTACTTTATTTACCGAGTTGTATACTGTTTCTTTTTGAAAATGGAGCCCCGGGGGGAACATTTTGACCCCGCGAGCTCCCTCCTCCCTTTGAAAGGTGACATCTAAAGTGCAGAGCGCAGATTCTGTTTCACCCCCAAAATAGTTGTTTTATTCATTCTGCCATTTACAACTTACTTCCTGTGTTTTGATTCTGAGCTGCTCGGGCCTGCTTCTTAGAAGCCAGGTGGATTCATTTTTTACACTGTCAAGAAGTTTCTCTTGTGTTGAGGAATTTTCTGTTTGCTTGTTTTGTTAGTGTTTAGTGAGTCTTCAGATCTTTGTTTCATCTGCTGGGCTAATTAGAGAGACTTGAAATGTATCTTTGTGACATGACAGACTATATAGAAATATTTGGTATTTAGAGCTCAGCTCAAATGTTCACAGCATTCTGACTGCTGAGATTGGTAAAAAAAAAAAAAAAAAAAATGAAGTTACCTAGAAATATAAATTGGGCATGGAGGCCTAGAACTTTTTCCTAATATTACATCTTCATCTACAGTTCGGTTTTGATATCTGAGTATTTCTCATTTGAAAAACAGAAATGAAAATAATCACTTTAGGAGATCTGCCTGAGGACTGCATGAGCTAATTCATGTGAAAACACCTAGAATGCTAACAATTTTTTAAAATTTATAAATGTTCACTGAATACAAATCCTAAAGAACTTCACTAATGGCATGAGAATCGTGTTTTGGCCACGGTACTTTAATAAAAGCCTAGCACCTGCTGTTGAATTGTTCAACGAACAGGTAATGAGGCTTGCTGTGTGCCAGGCACTGGGGACAGAATGGTGGATAGGCAGGTACAGTTGGATGGAAGAGAGATGTTCAACACATAGTTGAGCAAATAAATATCTAAGTACAAACTGTGCAAGGGTTAAAGAAACCATTCTGGTATGTGTGTATGCACGTGTGTGTGCGCATTTAAAGCAATTTAAGGTATATTTTGCTAGTAAATGTATACCTATGGGCATAGAGAAATTTTCTGGAACAATTCATGAGAAATTGGTTACAAGTGTTTCTTTTTGTAGATAGGGGAATGTCTTCTACTTTTTATTCTTTTTATTCCGTAACTTTTCTATGCAATTTCAAGTTTCTAACTATAAGCATGTACTTTTGTTTTGCTGTTTAAATATCAGTAGGCTTCTCTGATCAGTAGGCTGGGAGTCCATTAATATTTTCTTCATTAGACTTCTATTAAAAAACAACCTGTTATTTAAAATGAATAAATGATTAACTGCTTGCAATATTTAACTTGTCATGCCAAACCAATTAAATATTAAATATGACACTTGAGAAGACAAAGGTCATTCACAAGAGCGCAAGACTTCATCAACCCACACTAAATTGTTACCAGCCCGCTCGTGCCCACGGTTTGCCCGGACAACACTTTCATTCAACAGATATTTACTGAGCGCCTATTGTGTACTACGTAGGCATTGTTCTGAGCACTACAAGATAAAACGAAGCCATCAGGGAGTCAGGCTAGATTCTAGTTGGAGGAAACGGACAAATAAGTAAACCAAACACATATTTATATATAATATGCTATAAAAAATTAAAGCAGGGCTGCCCTCTGTTCATCATATAGAATACACTCTGTAGTTGTATCACTATAAAGAAAGATTGGGAGGCCTGAGAAGGTGCCGTTTCAGCCTGGATGAGGGAAGGAAGGAATGAGCCATGCAGATAAATGATTGCCAGGACCAGTAAAGGCTCTGAAATGGGAGAGCTGGAAACCAGTAAATCTTGGCAGTAAGTACATGTACTGACTATTGCACCATTTATTCTGTCCACTTGTCACAGCGTTCAAAACACTTCATCATTTAAAACAAACAAAAAAATACTAAAAATGAACACTGATAGCTTTATTATTGTATATACAGGACTCAGGTTATGTGGTTCTGGGCACTGCTTCTCTTTCTCGATATTTAATAAAAATAGTTGATGCGAACTATACATCCTAGTGAAATAGAGACACATCTTTATTAAGACGTGTTTTAAACTTCTTTAGCCATATTGTCATTACGATACATTTTTATTATTCTGACAGTATCTCATAAAATGTGTATTTTATTACTGTAGTGCATGCCCATTTCTAGCCACTGAAAATTAAATTAGTGAATATTAATTACTTCACGGTCATAAGGAAAAGGATCCTGAGATGCGTTGTTTCCCGTCTACGCTGAGATGCTTCCCAGTAGGAGGGGCACAATGATAGGTAAGTGAATCCATGAACTACTTGAAATAACAAGGAAAAACGCTAACAGTAACTAGCCTTAGCCCACCATCTAGCCGTGTATGCTGGGACGCACTCCCTGCTGTGGCCCCGCCTATACAGTGAAGGGCTGGCTGTTGTCTGAGTCCTTAGATTCCTTCTCTTGCTCTCTCTCTCTCATATTCTGAGATCTAACTCTATGAATTGATTAAAATAACTGCTTTGTAACCACTGATTTTCACTATCGCTGGCTGCACACTAAGTTAATCTTCTCTTCCTCCTTCAAACAGGATTCTGTGGGTGGGTTGCTCTAGGACAGTGGTTCTCAACCTGAGGCGATCCAAACGCCCTCCCCACCCCCTTCTAGGGGGACACGTGGCAGCTACAGGAGCCGAGGTTGCCTGTCATGACTGTGGAGGGGTGCCGCCAGCATCTGGGGTCTAGGCCCAGGAAGCTGGCAGACACCCCACATGGCACAGGACAGCCCCCTGCAACGCAGAATGACCCAGTCCAAATGTCAACAGTGCTGAAGATGAGAATCTCGGGGCTAGCGAAACTGGGAAAGATGGAGAAGGGAGAAAATGAATGGAGGGCACTGCCTACCTATGTCCATCTGGTACCTCTCACCTAAGAAACAACATAGCAACTTTTGTCTTTTTTGATGCCGATTCTCCTCTACTGATTACGCTTTATTATTCCTGAAGACTTGGGTGTGTGACTTAAATAACCCCCCGTTAGACACAAGCACAACAGAATAAATGAAAACTGGAGGGCAAATTCTAACATGTACTGTAACTATAAGAACATTCTTTCTAAGGCTTGAAAAAGTCTTCAGATCCTTGGTTTAATTTAATCGACAATGCGTTCATCTGCATATGGCATTCAGCAGCAAAATAAACTTTTTTTCCTGCGTCTTTTGTTTCCAAATCAATGGGGAACAAAGGATATCCTGGTTCCATTCAGGCAGTTTCAATGATTCTCAAACGTGGGAGTAATAGTCGAGCCATTTAAAATACAGTGATGAGAAAGCATCCTTAGTAACCTTGTAAACATGCTATGAAAGTACAAGGGAACCTTTAAGAAGAATATCCAAGTGTCCTTTTTATATAATAGCCCTTTGTACTATGAAATGTTCAGAGGTCCATAAAATGGAATTGAACAGAACAGACTAGAAGAATGCAATTTCCAAGTTTTCTAGTAATGGTGCTGTTAAAACATTATTTTTGTTTCTTAACACTCAGAAAATTATGTTTCCTCACCCCAGGATCAGCCCTACTCACAGAAGGGACTTTGGACCCATATTTAACCATCCGTCAGAAGGGATTCAAAAGGAGGCTAATTGAACACTGAGGTTTTTGAAGCTCTCAAACGATGACCCAAGTGTTTTCTTGAAAACAGCAGCAGCTTGGCAGGAAGCAGGAATCAGACAAGAGAATTGATGGAAACCTGCCCTCCAAATGGGAAGAAAAACTTCCAATAACAAACTGTGAGGTTTGAAATCACTGCGTGTTATACTATTCATTATTCAAACGGCCACCAGACTTATTACCTGGCATTTTCTCCTGCTTCTGAGCTGCCCCAAGACACGCACCTTAGTAAGGATGATCCCCCCTTCTGAGGAAAGGGAAACGCTCTTTGTCTCCCCATTTTGCCCCCTTCTATCTGCATTCTCTCTCTCTGTTCTAGCTGCATGTTTTGCAATCCCCTCCAGTGTTCCAAAGGCCAATGAAGTCAGTCTCCCATAAGGGTACTCAGCCGAGTACATTCACTGCTCAACTGTATTTTTCTCTTTCTTAGCCCTTTCACCCACTGATTTCAAATTTCTCTTTAATAGGCCAGCTATGGCAGACCTCAACCGAATAAGTTAAGAAAAGGCAAGCCAGGAAGCCACACAGGTAAGATTTCTCGAAGAGGAGAGCAGCCTGATGTTTTTCATCTAAATCCTTAGGCCTCACTCCAGCCTACAAAGACAAGTGGCAGGAAACTAACAGCAATAATCAAAATGAGCTCAGCTGGCCTCGAATTGCTTTTAAAAAGTGTTGTGTGTGGAGGGGAAGGAATACAGGCACTCTGCCCAGGAGAACCTAGAGAGAAAGAAATCTTCTCTCCTAAAAATCCCTGAAGTTCGCTGCCAGTGATTCAGCACATACCTGACCAAAAAAAGAAAATTTCCTACCCTAACTGGTTTGGCTGTTTGTTTCCCGGCTACTACCTAGAGAAGTAAACAGAACCTTATCATCTCAGTGACATCTGATTTGGACTTTTTTTTTCAAGTAAATATTTGTAATTTCAATGCAGTTCCATTGCTGCCACGGCTGTCTTTGAATTGGACTGACTGACAATGCTGTCTTGGATGATGACGCCGACTCCATAGCAACAAGCCAGGGAAGCCCGCACCTTCCTCCCAGCTGGCCTCTCTGGCCACTGGGAGGGCTGGGGGAGTATTTGGTGACTCGGGACTTCGCAGTTATCTTAGATTGTAGCTGAATGGGGAAACGTTCTTCCTTTGCCCTCTGGGCCCCTCAGTCGTCAGGATTTCTGCTGAGCGATCGCTCTGCACTTCTCAATGAATCCAGCACTCTGGGCATTTTTCTCTCTTTATTCAGGAAGTGGCGAGCTGAGCCCTGAGATTCTTTCTGCTCCGATGATATAAACAAATTGCAGAGGAAGTCAAGTCAAACTTTCCCTTGCTGCTTTTGTTCTCCCAACTAGCAATTCAGAAAACAGAGCCAACTTTTTTTTTTGTATGCCTTTTAAAGATTGCTCGTAACTGGAAACAAAGATACTGAACTTATTTTTTCAAAAAAGAAATGCCCTAGGTTTTAAGTCAAGTCAAACTTTCCCTTGCTGCTTTTGTTCTCCCAACTAGCAATTCAGAAAACAGAGCCAACTTTTTTTTTTGTATGCCTTTTAAAGATTGCTCGTAACTGGAAACAAAGATACTGAACTTATTTTTTCAAAAAAGAAATGCCCTAGAAGGTTTTTTTTTTTTTTTTTTAAAGGCCGTTTCTGAGACTTTTCAAACCAAATTGCTCCCCTGACATTGCACACTTACCTAATGGTTGTTCTTCCCCTCAAATTTCAACCAAAAGAGCATAATGAGCTTTGTGAGGACAATGGCTAAACCTGATTGGAGGCTCCTGGGGCCCTAATTCACAACCACGGAGAGCTAACAGTCATGATTCAATAAGGGTGCTAGTACAAGGCACACACCAGACAGAAAGGAGACATCTTATCTGTATAATCTACAGATACTGCTTGAAAAATCACACATAATTAAGCCCTTCTCACAGTGGAAGCTACTTGAAGCTTTATCACCAGCTTGTAAGATGTCATCTCTGGGCTTCACTGATGGCTCTGAGTGAACACTTCCAAACCAGAGGCAGCTGACAATCGGGTGACATGTTTGCCATGCCTGCCTTAGTCATCTAAAAAGCTCTGCACTACACAACTGAGGGAAAGCAGCATGGTGGGGAGGTATACAAATATTTGCAGGGTGGCCCTGAGGTGGCTGCCCACACTGGGTGTTCTGGTACATTAATCCTGGTGCAAGAAATAAGATGTGACAGTCACATGCATATCTATATGCCACACTTGCTTGTCCTCAACTGGCCCTCCCTGTACACAGGGGGGTAGTCAACTTTCAAAACAGCCTGATTTTCCAGTGAAGCATGTTAGAGTTCAAATACAGGCTCAAGCTACTTACTGCATGGCTGTGTTCCCTTCTTTAGTATAGGGGTATGTGCTAACACAGCAGTGCTGTTACATGGGTTAATAATAATATAGAGAGATCTCACCCCAATGTGTGGCATTTGTTAGTCTCTCAAAAGTAGTTATTAATAAAATTCATAACACTGAGTTCCCTGGGTCAGGAAAAACTAGCATTGGTAGAAGCTGAACATCGTAGTATTTGCAAGGTTATTTCTATGTCAGAACATGTTTGTTCAATCATGATCGTCCCTGCCCTCCTTATCTACATCTACTGGAGATATTTATAGACTACTAGGTATATAAAATCATTTATGCACGTTGTAATTGTGCAATTACTGAATAAACAGATGAAAGGAAAATGTGAGGTTCTGAAAGCTGGCTTTAATTCGTGGCTTTTTTTTTTTTTTTTTTTTTTTTGGCTGCTTTGGGTCTTCGTTGCTGCGCACGGGCTTTCTCTAGTTGCAGCG
>NC_041227.1:8052996-8054538 GCF_002837175.3 Physeter macrocephalus
GCTTTCTCTAGTTGCAGCGAGCGGGGGCTACTCTTCGTTGCAGTGCGTGGGCTTCTCTTTGCGGTGGCTTCTCTTGTTGCGGAGCAGGGGCTCTAGGCATGCGGGCTCAGTAGTTGTGGCTCGCGGGCTCTAGAGCGCAGGCTCAGTAGTTGTGGCGCACAGGCTTAGTTGCTCCGCGGCATGTGGGATCTTCCCAGACCAGGGCTTGAACCCGTGTCCCCTGCATTGGCAGGCGGATTCCTAACCACTGTGCCACCAGGGAAGCCCTAATTCATGTTTTACCTTATATTCATTAAACTGTTTATTTACTTGTCTACACTTTCCTCTCTGTTGATTATCTTCCAGGCACGCATTTCCCTTGAGCAACATCAGATGAGAAAGCAATCGCTTTTCCACTGCAGGGGAAACAGAGAAACAGGAAACCCAGAGGCAACGACTTGCTTGGAGGCCTCCAAGGTATGCACGGCAGTGTTAGAAGTTGTGTGCACCTCCACACCCCATAACTACTTTTAAAGCTTTGATGTAGAAACGTGCAATACCTACAGTGCTCCTGAATTTCTGTAAAGCAAATAGAGCTATCATGCACTGATGCAACTGCCATACATTTATAGAATTCAACAATTACGTTCAACAGACTATGTCAAATACCTACCAAGTGCTGGGCACTAGGATACAAAAAGGAGTAGTCATCAGTGCTGGCTGGCTCCAAATGAAGACTAGACACACACTTAAAGGACCAGAAAAGCAGGGACACCATTACAACCCCTCTTGCCCACCAAAGGAGACAACCAGAAAATTCAGAAAAGCTATTTTTAACATGTAAGTGGTTTCTGTCTCTTTGAAAAATACAACTTTTCATTTTAGTTTGATTTTTATTTTAACTTTTATTTGGTTATGGGTCTTGGGATAGTATTACTGTTCAAGAAATACACCTCTCCCACGCCTGCTTTGGATGGAATATACTTCCCTGACCCACTGATTTGGACTCAGTCATGTAACTTTGTTGGTAATAGGCTGTTAGCAAGCAGGATGCAAGCAAAGCCTTGGGCCTTCCTCTGTTTGCATATCCACCAGTGCCGTGAGAAGAACATGCCTGTTCATTCAAGGAGGATGAGAGACACCTACAGCTGACCCTGATGCAACCCACACCTTGAAGCCCAGCCCAGACAGTCTAGATCATCTGAAAACCAACCAACTTACAGATACTTTTGTGAGATTAAATAATTATTGTTTTAAGCCACGGAGCTTTGGGTGATTTGTTACATGACATTAGCATGGCAATAGCTGACTGATGTAGGCCTCATAATACTTATAGGTCTTAATCTGTCCGTGGGCATACCGTGAGAGATATTAAATTACCACCCCACCCCCCAAAAAAAAGTAATTTAAAAAAATGCTTCAAACACTTGTCTTACTGATTTGTTATGTAAATCAAGGTCAGTTATAGCCTTTCATGGACTAAATGAAACTTGAGGTCTAGGGCTTCCCTGGTGGCACAGTGGTTGAGAGTCCGCCTGCCGATGCAGGGGACACGGGTTCGTG
>NC_041227.1:8054815-8163751 GCF_002837175.3 Physeter macrocephalus
GGCCTCTCTTGTTGCGGAGCACAGGCTCCAGACGCGCAGGCTCAGTAGTTGTGGCTCACGGGCCTAGTTGCTCCGCGGCATGTGGGATCTTCCCAGACCAGGGCTCGAACCCGTGTCCCCAGCATTAGCAGGCAGATTCTCAACCACTGCGCCACCAGGGAAGGCCCGATTGTTTTTTGGTTTTTTACTAGTATTTTTTTTTGAAGTATAATTGATTTACAATGTTGTTAGTTAGTCAGGTGTACAGCAAAGTGATTCAAAGATATATATACATACACACACACATATATATATACCCACTGAGCCTGCGCGTCCGGAGCCTGTGCTCCGCAACGGGAGAGGCCAGAACAGTGAGAGGCCTGCGTACTGCAAAAAAAAAAAAAAAAAAAAGAGAGAGATACTGGTTGTACTCTTGTGTTCAACCCTGAAGATACAGTACTAAGTATTAATAGCTAACCCTTATCAATTGCTTACCAGGTACTGCGTTTTGTTTTGTTTTTTAAACCCCACATTTGTTTATTTATTTTTGGCTGTGTTTGGGTCTTCATTTCTGTGCAAGGGCTTTCTCTAGTTGTGGCAAGCGGGGGCCACTCTTCATCGCAGTGCACGAGCCTCTCACTATCGCGGCCTCTCTTGTTGCGGAGCACAGGCTCCAGACGCGCAGGCTCAGTAGTTGTGGCTCACGGGCCTAGTTGCTCCGCGGCATGTGGGATCTTCCCAGACCAGGGCTCGAACCCGTGTCCCCAGCATTAGCAGGCAGATTCTCAACCACTGCGCCACCAGGGAAGCCCCGATTGTTTTTTGGTTTTTTACTAGTATTTTTTTTTGAAGTATAATTGATTTACAATGTTGTTAGTTAGTCAGGTGTACAGCAAAGTGATTCAAAGATATATATACATACACACACACATATATATATACACACACACATATTTCTTTTTCAGATTCTTTTCCATTATAGGTTATTAAAAGATGTTGAATATAGTTCCCTGTGCTCTACAGTATGTCCTTGTTGTCTATTTTATATATAGTAGTGCACATCTGTTAATCCCAAACTCCTAATTTATCCTCCTTCCCCTCCCTTTCCCCTTTGTCAACCATAAGATTGTTTTTTTATGTCTGTGAGTCTATTTCTGTTTCGTAAATAAGTTCATTTATATCATTTTTTTTAGATTTCACATATACGTGATATATGGTATTTGTCTTTCTCTTACTTCACTTAGCATGATAATCCCTAAGTCCACCATATTGCTGCAAATGGCATTATTTCATTCTTTTTGATAGCTGAATGATAGTCCATTGTGTGTGTGTGTGTGTGTGTGTGTGTGTGTGTGTGTGTGTGTGTATGCCACATCTTCTTTATCTATCCATTCATCTGTCAATGGACACTTTGGTTGCTTCCATGTCTTTGCTATTGCAAATAGTACTGCTATGAATGTTGGGGTGCATTATCTTTTTGAATTAGAGTTTTCATCTTTTTCTGATATATGCCCAGGAGTGACACTGCTGGATCATATAGTAACTCTATTTTTAGGTTTTTTTTGTTTTGTTTCGTTTTGTTTTTGTGGTACGTGGGCCTCTCACTGTTGTGGCCTCTCCCGTTGAGGAGCACAGGCTCCAGACACGCAGGCTCAGCGGCCATGGGTCACGGGCCCAGCCGCTCCGCGGCATGTGGGATCCTCCCGAACCAGGGCACGAACCCGTGTCCCCTGCATTGGCAGGCAGATTCTCAACCACTGCGCCACCGGGGAAGCCCTATTTTTAGTTTTTTTAAGGAACCTCCAAACTCTTTTCCACAGTGGCTGCACCAATTTACATTCTTAGCAACAGTGTAGGACGGTTCCCTTTTCTCCACACCCTCTCTGGCATTTATTATTTGTAGACTTTTTGATGTGGCCATACTGACCGTGTGAGGTGATACCTCACTGTGGCTTTGATTTGCACTTCTCTATTAGCAATGTTAAGCATCTTTTCACGTGCCTGTTGGCCATCTGCATGTCTTCTTTGGAGAAATGTCTATTTAGGTCTTCTGCCCATTTTTTGACTGGGTTGTTTGTTTTGATATTGAGTTGTATGAGCTGTTTGTACATTTTGGAAATTAAGCCCTTGTCGGTCGCATTGTTGGCGAATATATTCTCCCAGCCCATAGGCTGTCTTTTCGTTTTGTTTATGGCTTCCTTTGCTGCTTCCTTCTTAATGCTTTATCTACAACTTATTTAATCCTCAAAACTTAATGTAGTACTTACTATGTTTACTATGTAGTTACTATGATTATCCCTATGTTGCAGATGAGAAAATGGAAGATAAGTGACTTACCCAAGATTCCACAACTTGTAAGTGACAAAGCTGGGATTCAAACCTAGGCTGTCTGGTTTCAGAGCTCACACTCTTTCCCACCTGGAAGACAGACATGTTGACAGGGAATTTGCAGAGTAAAAGGGGCAGCAATCTTAACGAACAAGACAAGTCAATAATTAAACCATGGGCAGGACTATGATTGAAAAGAACAGGAAACAAGGGTTAAGAATAATAGAAACTGGGCTTCCCTGGTGCAGTGGTTACGAATCCTCCTGCCAATGCAGAGGACACTGGTTCAAGCCCTGGTCCGGGAAGATCCCACATGCCACGGAGCAACTAAGCCCGTGCGCCACAACTACTGAGCCTGCGCTCTAGAGCCCGCGAGCCACAACTACTGAAGCCCGCGCGCCTAGAGCCCGTGCTCCACAATGAGAGAAGCCACCGCAATGAGAAGCCGGCGCACCCCAACGAAGAGTAGCCCCCGTTCGCCGCAACTAGAGAAAGCCCGTGCGCAGCAACGAAGACCCAACGCGGCCAAAAATAGATAAATAAAAATAAATTTATTTTTAAAATAATAATAATAATATAGGAAAATAAATATGTTTCAAATAAAGATGTTATTTGGAGGATTTTGTGATGTCAGCGATATTTTCAGCTTTAAAAATTGGATAATTTGTAGTATATTCTTTTATTCCAAATAAATACCAACTTTTATAACTTTTTTCATAACTTTTCTACATCCTTTCTCTTAAAGCCCCCCAATTTTATAACCTTCAAGGCCTACCAACCTGGAACCAGCTCTGATTAAGCATCTATTATAGGAGCCAGGCATATCTAGATGCTAGAAATACAACATTGAATGGAAAAGACACTGGTGGTTTTAAAATGTCTACAAGAGAAGAATCTGAAAAAGAATATATATGTGTCTAACTGAATCACTTTGCTCTACACCTGAAACACTGTAAATCAACCGTACTTCAATAAAAGAAATTTTTTTAAGTGTAAACATATTGGGGGAAAATATTCTGTGACACCCCCCCTTCAAAAGGCAGAAGCCTCTCCCTTTGAGCTTAGGCTGGACCTCATGGCTTGTTTCTAAGGAGTAGAATATTGTGCAGATGACACCGAGCAACATCCAAGACTAGTCAGAAAACACACTGCGGTTTCCTCCTTGCTCTTTCCCTCTGGAAGGCAACCGCCATGTCCTGAGAACATTCAAGCAGCATTATGGAAAAGTCCACATGGGGAGGAACTGAGGCCTCCAGCCAGCAGCCCTGTGAGCTCCATCTGAGAAGCAGATCCTCCAACTCCAGCCAAGCCTTTAGATGTTGGCGGCCTCGACCAACATCCTGACTATATCGTGACTACTTACAAGAAACCTTGAGCCAGACCCACCTGTCCAGACTGCTCTCAGTTATTCCTGACCTCAGAAATGGTGTGAGATGAGAAATGTTTGTTATTTTCAGCTGCTGAGTTTTGGGGTAGTTTGTTACACAGCAAGAGATAAATAATACACCACCAAAAGTCCTGTTTTCATGATTCTTACATTCTGATGTTTGTTTAGGGGCAATGAATAAATGTTTTTTGAGGAAACGATGAATGACAGTAAATCTAATAAATGTATCAGATTATTACCCATTCATTCATTTATCAAATATTTACTGAGAAGCGCCATATGGTTATCTGTGTTCTAGGCATCAAGCTAGAATAATAAACGAAAAAGACAGAAAACCCTCCCTGCGTGGAGCTTCCAGTCTGGTAGAAAAGCAGGTTTTTGCCCTGTCTCTCATGTGACGCTCCCTCACTGCAGGACACTGGAATGAAGCCTCCATTTCCCTGTTCCAGTTACATGCATTATCTGACATAATCCCCGCTAAAGCCCCCTCTCCCTCACCCACCTCCATTCTGGAGCCTTCCCTGGTCTCCCTTGCAACCTGGCCATGTGACACGGTTCAGGCCGGTGAAGAAGATCGCTGGGAATTTTCTGGGCAGGTTTGTTGTCTCAAAAAGGAAAAGATGTCCTTGGTTCTACTTGCCTTCCTTTTCTCTGACTTACGAGTAAAGCGGTTAGGCATCCTGCAAGCGTAAAGAAGAGAGAATCGCAAAGCTCTGACATTCTGGAGCCATTGAAACATAACTTCCTGCCTCTGGACTTCCTTTTAAGTGAGGGGAAAAACAACCTAAGTCTCTGTAGGCTTTTTGTTATGGTGGTTGCTACTTACAGCTGAAAGCATTCCCAACTGATTTAATGCAACTGAAGCAGAGAACGTTTAGATAGCCAAGGTCACAAAGCCAGTGGATGGAGCGATCAGAAAGCAAAACCAGATCTGATTAACCTTAAAATCCATACCCTTAATCACCATGTTATACTGTCATTATGGTTCCCTCAAGTAAGCAAAAACGCTAGAGCAAATATATGTACTCCAAATAGAGTAGACTATTTAATGTTGCCTCGAACTCCAGGACACTAAATCTACATGCTGATTTTAACACTTAATTGCAAATTTCTCGCAGGTCATGGAATTTGCTAAGGAATTCCTTAATATTGATGATGATGTTGAAAAAATGCTAACCATGTATATATCTTTTAGAAGAGTTAATAAAGATAGATCCTGTTCCTTGAGGGTCCCTTCAGCAAAATATTTCTAGGGCATCTACAATGTGCCTCCTGATTTACTCCCATGATCTGTTTCTCTGTCAGACAAGTTGAGCCCGTGCTCCCCTTTTAGAGATGAGAAAATTGCGGCTCAGAGAGGTAATGGGAGCAGGGTTAAACTCAGTTCTGCCACAGCCCAGAGGCTGCATCACTGCAAGTCAGGGGGAGGGCAGTAAAATGTATCCCGTATGTGATAGTAGAATAAACGATATTGGATATGGCAGCAACTCTGACAGTTTAATACATGAATGAATAAAATTTGGGAAATACTCTAGTGGTAGATATTGAAGTGAAATAAACATGGGTCAATTCCTGCTCTAGCCCCATCTAGCCGTGACATTAGGTAAATCTCCCAATCTCTCTAAGCCTCAGTTTCTTCCTCTGTAAAATGGACAGAATATTAATACAACCTCACAGAACTGTTCTGAGGACTCAGTGGGGCAAAGCTGCTGGGCTCCAGGCAGGCTGTCCAGCTAGCCCTTGACAAACATGAATGGTTATCATTATTTTAATTATTGTCCCATACGTCCTCCCTATATGCAAAGGAGACAGTTTTGATCCCTGTATTTCTCCTCGACAGTCATGAGCACTCTCAGTCCTAGAAGGAATATATAGTAACCTGAGAGCAACGATCTCTAAAAAAGCAATGCGCTGAATTCTGCTAACAACGTTTTCCGTGCCCACGGCACAGAACAAAATGAAGACAGAACATGGTGAGGGTGCCTGGTGGGGAAAACAGAGGGTTGTGCTGCCCTGGCTTGGAGGTTCTTTTTCTACCCCTGCCCTGCCCCCTACCACCGCTTCCCTTCTTGTCCACATTGATCTAGTTCTCCCTCCACAAACTTGTCCTGCAGTTCCATCAGCACTTGTTTTCATTTTAATATAATAGATCCCCGACCTCTCCCCACGAAAGTAGTGTCTTGGTTTACAGGGGAAAGATCCAACACAACTGGGGGTGTCCTAATTTCCAAGGAAGTATTCGAACATGGCCCCCGGTATTCATGTCCCCTGCAGTGTGGGCTGGCCGAGTGACTGTCTAACGAGTGGAATACAATCAACATGGTAGAATATGTCACTTCGTGACTAGGTCAGAGGACTGTGACTCCCACCTCTGCTAGCAGACGCTCTCTGTCGCCTGCTCAGCTTATACACTTGGATGAAGCAAAAGCTGTCGTGCTGGGAAGCTCCACACAGCAAGGAGCTGAGGGTGGCCTTTGACAGACAGCAAGAAAAGACCTCAAGTCCTGAGTCCAACAGCCCTCGTGGGAATGAGTCCTACCAACAGCCACATGAGCCTGGAGGCAGATTCTTCAACTGAGCCTTCAGATGAGACCCTGGCCTAAACTGACACTTTGAATGCAGACTTGTGAGAGACCCAGCTAAGCAGAGTCCAGATTCCAATCCACAGAAACTGTGAGACAGTAAGTGTACCTTGTTATAAGCTGCCATTTAGCACAGGGGTGTGTGTGTGCGTGTGTGTGTGATTTGTTACACAGCCATAGATAACGAATACAGACCCACCTAATCAATAAATAGGAAGGAGGGAAAGAGTTGGGTCGGGATCTAGTACCTCTGGATTCTGGCCACATTCTGCCACCTACTACATGAGTGATCTTAGAAAAGGCATTTCCCTTCCTTGCCTCAATTTCTTCTGTCAAAGGAGAGGGGTGAATTAAGGATTATAATTTTTTGCAGTTTTTCTCCTTAAAAACTAATGATGTTCTGCCCTGGGTTCACCTTCTCCTTGGCAACAATCAGAATTAGATACAAGCTGTCTTCGTGAAACAGGGGTGGGGTTTTAATTCACCTCAGGCCTCACCTGAACCACTTTACCCATTTATATTACCTGCCAGGCATGGCAGGTGAGGCAGTCATACTAGCAGATGCCGAGTTGGGAAAAGACAAACAAGACTTTTCATGGTGGTGGTGGGGACCCATAGGATGGGAATACGAGAAAGGAGCCAGAGGAGGCTGGGAGAAGAGTTAGACCACAACGCTTGTCTAACCCCCGCAGAGGAGAAAAGAAGAAAAAACAGGTGGGTAGGAGTAATCCGAGTCTGTGGCACAATTCTAAGAAAGTTCTGCCAAAGCCGTGCGTCTCCCAGAAATGAGCCTGCTTTAGTACCCCTGTTGCAGGGGAAACCTGGGGGAAATGTGGTCTTGGCACAAAGGTGGATTTCAGAGCAGGGCATCTGGACCCTCGGTCAATTACAGGCCCTGCTGCGGGAGACCCGAGAAGCACACTGTCATGGCTTCCACATCCCCTGAGGTTCCTTCTAGTCTAAAAATCCCACCCCAATGTGGGGCCCACAAGATGCACGTGGCCCACAGATGCATTTTGATTGGCTCATGGTGTTTAAAACATTAGCTACAACACCAAAACCTTCATCCACAGAAAAAAATGTTGATACACTGGACATCATCGAAATTTAAAACATTTGCTCTGTGAAAGACACTGTTGAGAAAATGAAAAGATGAGCCACAGACTAGAAGAAAATGTTGGCCAATCATATATCTGACAAAGGATTCGTATCCAGAATATGTGTTTGAAAACTTTCAAACTACAATAATAAGAAAACAAACCACCCAATATTTTTAAGTGGGCAAAGGATTTGAACAGGCACAAGTAAAATATATACTGCTGACAAATAAGCAACTGGAAAAAATGTTCAACATTTTTAGTCACCAAAATGAGCGACCACTACAAACCTACCAGAATAGCTGAATTAAAAAAAACATATATCAAGTGCTGGCTTCATAGGACTGTTGTGAGGATTAAATAAAATAATGTGTGTTTGATACTCAGCAAATAATGCATCCCTAATACATGTGTTATTGGAAATTTCAAAAGAAAATTAAGAACCAGAGCTTTGGAAGAGAGGGTTAAAAAGAAGACAGACTAAAACTTGAATAAAATGTCAATGGATAGGAGTTCACCTCAAAGGAAGCGATTTCCCTTCCTGAAAATTTCAAACACTACTGGGTCATCTGCCATTTTACAGGACAAAGAGGACGGTGTAAAATGACATCACATTTACTAAACAGCTGCTGTTCCTCAGGTACTTCACTCGGACTCTCATATTGCTAGTCCCACATTATAGATGTGGCTCAGAGAGGTCAGTAGTTTGCCCAAGACCACACAGCAAATGAATGGCAGAGCCAGAATTCCCAAGATGTTCCTTCTCTCCTCCTTACACAATACTGCCTTCCCAACTAGGAAGTAGGAGCAGCAGCAAAGAGGATGACGTTGCTCACTCAGGGAAACTTTCTCACTTTAACGTGCTTCCTGCACGCATGAAATCCCTCCTGCCATCCCCCCCACCACCTTCCTGCCATCTGAGGTCCCGCCATTTTTAGTCTTATATTGGGTACCTGCCCCATCCACGTCCCCCGCAGCCCGTTATGTCAGTGTCAGCCAGTGTTATTTAACATGTTTCTCATTTGCATCCCCCCTATAAGGAATATTTTTAGACTGTTTTTTGTAATTACCCCCCCATGATATGTTAATACCACATATACACTATATATCTGTTCATGTACTGTGCATATTTCTGTGCTTTATCTATAAAAAGAGTATGATTTTTGAGAAATCGAGAAACAGTGTGATCCCCTGGAAGGCAGCTCTGTGCCCCTCGGGAACGTGGGTGTCAGGGGGAGCAGACCCAGCAGCACAGTGTGAAACGGGGCTTACCTGGTGCCCGACACTGTTGTTAAGGGCTTCACATGCATCGACTCATCCAGCCCTCTGCTCAGATGCAATAGTTTCTGGGTTCCACCAAGAACTGGGAAGCTGCATAACTCTGGGGACCCTTCTTGAAGATGGAACACTTTGCTTTGCTTTCACTTTGCTCATCTCTCTCCATCTTCGTCCACTGCCAGGCTAGAAGCAGAAGTGATTCTAGGAAAGCAAAGCCACAGGAGGATGTTGGCTTCTCTTCCAGGTGGCAAGATTACTCTTGATGGTCCCCACTGCCGTCTTTTCCCAACTTTTAAAACCTGTTCTGAATTGTTCCTTTAATTTCAAAAGTCTTTCCGAGTCACTGTTTCCAGAGAAGGATTTTGAGTCCGAAAACGTCCTGAAGCTGCCCTTTTCTAGAAATCATGATGACTAACCTTCACAAGCACTGAGCTAAGTTCTTTTCAGGGATTATCAAAATTTCATTTTTGCAACAACTGCCATTTTACAGGTGAGAAATGGAGGCTTGGAGAAGTCGGTTAATTCACCCCAGGTTACATGAGGACATGTGGTGGCCAGCCCAGCTGCAAACCCAGGACAGACTGGCTCCAAGTGTAGGCTGCTAACCGCGATGAGAAGCCACCGCTTAATTTTAGTGTATCACTTCCCTCAAAGTGGAGAGGAAACAGAAGTTGGAGATTTTTCAAAGTGGGAGTGGGTACCTTTGTGCTTTATATAAGTTTACTCTCCCAGCCACAAAAGACGACCCTGGTGCTGAGTAGTACAGACTTTTTTTAGCGATGCTTCTGATAACTGATTTGCTACCCAGCCACTTACTGCTTTTAGCAAGAGACTTCTCTCTTCCTACTCAATTACTATATTATAAAGTGACTCCGTCAAGGGAGAAACTTCCCAGTGAAGACAAGGCTGCGAGGGGAAAAGTTCACCCTCTTACACTTTGCCACATGTGCCCAGAATCTTTGGACAGATCTGAATAATGAATTGTGTTTTCTCACGTTGCTCAAATTCTCTTTTCCACATACCGTTCTCTAGCTTGGTTTGCACTGTGTTAACCTTGAATCTCTTCCTGTGTCCTTGGAGAGCTAAGTGAACATTCAGTTTTTTTTTTCCATAGTAAAAGGAAGAAAAAACTTTATGTCTATAATGATCTATAATGTTTCTATTCTATTATGTACAAAATAACTAGGAATATACCTTCTACTATGTACTTTATACAAATTACCTCTAATCCCTTCGACAGCTTCCGGTAAATGTCCCAACACCCAGTGTTAGATAAGGAATCTCAGAAAAGGGAAGTGACTGACCTGGGGCACACACAGGGTGTTGAGAGAAGCAGGTTTCAAGCTCCCCTTTCGCTGGTCCCCGGACTCATGTGCTTTGCAGTGTCACCATTTCCTGCACGTGGCCAGAATATCGGTCAAAACTTTCTCTTTCAGGCACCTTTGAAACTTCCAATAGAAGCCTAAAATTTCCATTTCTAACCCAATAAATCCCCCCCGCCCCGAAAAAAAAATTCTTGACATTCTCAATCAGTCACTTTTTTGGTTCTTAAAACTGGTGGGCAGACTTCCCGTTTCTAGTCCATCATGTAAGAAGCTTAGAAGTCACCTCTCCATCATAGAAACAAGCAAAAAGCTGAACAAACTGAAAACAATTAACAGCTCTTCTTAGATCAGTAAAAGAAATGAGGTCACAGGGCAAACCACTGCCCCAAAATCGGGGAGACAGACAGCTGAATACAGAAAATCACCACTTATCGGACCATCAACCTTGGTGGGAGCCAGTGCCAGCATAGGGAAACTGGTGTTGAAATTGACAAATTGCTGGAGGCTGCTGTGGACAGATCTGACAGTCAAAAACTCCAGGGGTAGCCAGTCATGGGGGGGGGGCACACTTTGTTTTACTGGACCAGGTACTCACAGTGAATATGGGAGAAAAGTCCCCTCTTTCTTCCAGCAGGGGAGGGGAAAAGGAAGCATTCTGAAATAGGCCAGACCACTCTGTACCTCTTAACAAGGTCTGCCCTCAGGAGAAACTACTTAACTAGGACTTCACCTGCTGGGATTTTATAAGAACTTAACTGATTTAGGAGAAGGAAAACACCTAACTCCAGGCCCCTATAGCTCTCCACCTGGAGGAAGGGAAATACCCAGCTTCAGCCCACTCTAGCCACCTGTTCCACCTTAGGGGGTGAGGAAGATGAACTGAGATTCCACCTTAGGGGGTGAGGAAGATGAACTGAGAAGCATCGGGGAGTTCACAGTCCAGAGGCACAGGCTTGCTAAAAGACTGAGAGCTAAACACAGACTACAAAACGCTTCCCCTCCCCTCCCACCTCATCACCACCTTACTAAAAACCTATAGCAGTTCCTTTTACTGGGTACATCATGTCAGGCTATCAGCAAAAAATTACAAGGCATACCAAAGAGCAAAAAACACAGTTTGGAGAGAGAGAGAGCAAGCATCAGAACCAGACTCAGATGTGGCAAGGATGTTGGAATTCTCAGGCTGCGAATTTAAAACAACTATGATTAAGATGCTAAGGACTCTACTGGGTAGACAGCATGTAGAAGCAGATGGGCAATGTAAGCAGAGTCAGAGAAATTCTAAGAAAGAATGAAAAGGAAATGCTAGAGATAAGAAGCACCATAACAGAAATGTTGTCTTTTATTGGTTTACTAGTAGACTGGACACAGCTGAGGAACATCTTTGAGCTTGACAATATATCAATAGAATCCTCATAAGCCAAGAAGCATAGACAATGAAGACTGAAAAAAGAAAAAAAACAGAATGGAATTTCCAAGGGCTGTGGGAGAACCACAAAAGGTATAACATATGTATAAGGGGAATACCAGAAGGAGAAGAAAGAGAGAAAGCAACAGAAGAAATACTTGAAGCATTAATAACTGGGAATTTCCCTTAAATGAATGTCAGACACTAAACCACAGATCCAGGAAGCTCAGAGACATCAGGCAGGATAAATGCCTATGTCTAGGCTACATTTTATTTCTTCATATCGTATAACTACATCTAGGCATATCATATTTAAATGGCAGAAAATCAAAAATAAAGGAAAAACTCATGAAGGAAAGGGAAATCGCCTTACTGATGGGCAGATAATGACACCTGACTTGCCAGAAAGCAACACACAAAAGGAGTGGAGGGAAATACTTAAAGCATTGAGAGAGAGAAAAACTGACCAACTGAGAATCCTGTTCCAGGCAAATTATCCTTCAAAAGTGACGGAGAAATGAAGATGTTCTGAGACCAAGAAAAACTGAGAAGATTTGCTGCCAGCAGACCAGCCTTGTAAGACATGTTAAAAGAAGTTCTTTAGAGAGAAGGAATAAAAATCAGAAACTCGGATCTACATAAAGAAGAGCATCAGAGAAGGAAAAAGTGAAGGTGGAATAAAAACCTTTATTTTTCTTATTCTTTATTGATCTAACAGATGCAGCTTGTTCAAAATAATAATAGCAACAATGTATTCAGTTATGTATGCCTGCGTGTGTGTGCGCGCGCGCGCTTATGCCTAAGTGAAGAGAATGACAGCAATGATGCCAGGGATGGGGGAGGAATTAGGATTGTTTGTGAAGGTACTGGTGTTACCTGTGAAGTGGTACAGTGGACTTGCATCAATTATAAATGTGAGTAAATGCACATGTACGTAAGTGTATACTGCAAATTCTAGGGCAATCACTAAAAAAAGTAGAAAACACAGTCCATAGCCACACAGCCTGGGAGAGCACCATCCTCAGATGGAGAAACTGAGCTCCAGACATAGGCTGAACGAGCAGGGCTGGATACAGCAGTGCTCGTTTAAGTTTCTTAGCTGGAAAGAGGTGGTGTTTTTTTTTTTTTTTTTTTTTTACTTCCTCACACGGCCAGTCCTGGCACCCGTGGCTTTACTTTCAGTGCAGAGTAGGGCAGCCAACAGTTATAACCTCAGCGGCTTCCTCACCTCTGGGACCTTTTACAAAATGATTGCCACTTGCTGTTTCCTTACCTGTTAGTGTCCATGCCCGCAACATCTGAAAGCCAGATTTTAAGAATAAAAACCACAGGTGTTTGTCTTGTTCACACCTGTCTCCCATGCCTGACAAAGTGCCTGGCCCAGAGTTTTATGAAAGACTGAAAAAAAAAAAGTGGATAAAGTGAAGGAGGGAGGGAAGGAAGGAAGGAAGGGAGGGAGGGAGGGAGGGAGGGAGGAGTTTCTTAGAAACTCTTTCAGCTGAATCTCTTTGGAAAGGTTTCCCATGAAATATAGACAGAGTATGGGTCAAAGTTCTGCTTTTTCACTGCTTCAGTGCTGATAAAATGTGTGTGTGTGTGTGTGTGTGTGTGTGTGTGTGTGTGTGAACAGTTCAGCCAGAGAAGGATCATGCCATTGATCAAAGGGATGAGGGAGGAGAGGGAGGCTGGGGGGCAGGGGGGGTGCTAGGACACAGCTACAAGATAAACCGAAAACACTGCAGTCTGCAAAGTTGAAGTCTGGTCAGGGACGGGATAAAATCCAACTGTTCTCACTCACGAAATCAGCCTCTCAGCTGGGCACACATGTCGGGTACACATGTTGGTACCTACAGGCCAAAGGGAAAAGCCTGAAAGAGAAGTCTTAGGACAGTACAGATGGGGGAGCAAGCATTGCCCTTGGGCAACGGGACAGGTAAAATCCTCCATCCATCCATCCATCCATCCATCCATCCATCCATCCATCCATCCACTGGATATTCGCTGACTGCCCATTTTCCTTTGTGTCCTTTCTCTGTAAAAATCACGGCCATGCTGCGTCCTGGAGTCCTCCTAGCAAATCCTTAAATCTGGAAGTGCTTTTGGAGACCTCCAACACAGCCTCTCTGAGGATGTGACATTTGAGCCAACCCCTGAATGAGAAAGAGCCAGTCTTAGGACTATCTGAAAGACAAGTATTTCAAGCAGACAGCATAGCTCGTGCAAAAGCCCCGAGGGTAAAATGAGCTTGGTGGGTTTCAGGAATAAAAAAATTAAGTGTAGTAGGAACACCATGCAGGGCTGAGAGGTGGCTGGGACAGATCGGGTGGAGTTATAAACCGGGGTATAGAGTCTGAATGTGATTCTAAGTGTGGTGGGAAGACACTGGAGGGCTTCAGAAGAAAATGACTTTGAACAGTGATGGCAGCAGGCAGGGCCAGAGGAAGAGGGGAAAATGTTCAGTAATTCACTCCTAAAAAAAAATCTTGGACTCGTAAGTCCAGCCTCATTCCTGCCCCCACCGCCCGGCCCCCAGGTCTAAACTCAGGCTGCAGATTACCAGCTAGGAGTTAAGCAGCCATGTTTGCTCGACATATGCTTTGGTCCCTACTGTGCCCCCTCCCCAAAATCTGAGCTAACATTTTAAAAATCAAAGAACAACCTATAAAATTCACCCTTTGGACTCTGAAAATGGGCACCGCCGAGTATATTCAGCCCCACAGGGCACCTGCAGCCGGCCATGCACCCAGGCCACCTGGGCCCAGGTCTTCTCCTCCCCACAAGCCCTCCCAGCCAAGGGGCAGCAGATGTCCTGGTGAGACCTGGTGTCCCACGACACACCGTGTATTAAGGAGCTCGCTCTTGTTTTGGTTTTTTTTTTTTTACACAGCTCACGTTAGCCATACTATTAGGCTAAACCATAAATAACCTCCATTTTTATAGTCTGAAAAGTGTTGACTATCAATAGTTTCATATGTTCTACCTGGTCCTCAGAGGCCTTTGGGCTTGCGTTTCAGGCAGTTTTAACTTTTTTCAGTTCCTCAAACTGCTGTAAGAGCTCTTGCTTCCAGGTCTTTATAAATGTTGTTCCCTCCCCCTTAAACTCCTCACCAGGCTTCACTGGTGATGGGGTTTCCTCCAGGAAATGTCACCTGACCCTTCACTGTCTGGGCTGCTGTGCCCCCTGAATTCTCCCAAAGGGCCATCTTCTTCCAATATGGATAATAATATCTAACACTTAGAAATATGTTAATGCCAGACACTCTTCTAGTAAGTCTAATACATTAGATATGCATGTCTCTTAACCCCAGTTGGCAATGATCCAAGGTCATCTCTTTAGGAGAGTATAATGGTGCAATGGTGATATACACAGGCACCTTGGAAATATTGCCAATTCAGTGCCAGATCGCTGGAATAAAACAAATATGGCAATAAGTGAATCATGTGAATTTTCTGGTTTCCCAGTGCAGGCAGAAGTTATGCTTACACTGTTAAGTGTGCAATAGCATTATGTCTAAAAAAACAATGCGTATACCCTAATTTAAAAATACTGTTAAGTGTACAATAGCATTATATCTAAAAAAGCAATGCGTATACCCTAATTTAAAAATACTTAAAAAATAAAATAAAAATACTTCATTGCGAAAAAAATGCCAACCATCATCTGAGCCTTCAACAAGTCTCAGTAGCAATGTCAAAAATCACTGGTCACATATCACTGTAACAAGTATAATAATGAAAAGGTTTGAAATAGTGCAAGGAAGGCTTCCCTGGTGGCGCAGTGGTTAAGAATCTGCCTGCCAATGCAGGGGACACGGGTTCAAGACCTGGTCCGGGAAGATCCCACATGCCGCGGAGCAGCTAAGCCCGTGAGCCACAGCTACTGAGCCTGCGCTCCAGAGCCCGCGAGCCACAACTACTGAGCCCACACGCCTAGAGCCTGTGCTCCGCAACAAGAGAAGCCACCGCAATGAGAAGCCCGCGCGATGCAACAGAGAGTAGCCCCCGCTCGCCGAAACTAGAGAAATGCCGTGCACAGCAATGAAGACCCAAGGCCGCCAAAAATAAAAATAAATAAAATAAATTTATTTAAAAAAAAAAAAAGAAATAGTGCAAGGACTACCAAAATGTGACACAGAGACATGAAGTGAGCCGATGCCGTTGGAAAAATGGCAACAACAGACTTGCTCAACAGTGTTGCCCCAAACCTTCAATTTGTAAAAAAACACAATATCTTGTGAAGCACAATAAAGCAAAGTGTAAAAAAAACAAGGTATGCCTGCGGATAATATTTTTTCTCCCCACCCCACCCGACCTGCCTATAATTTAATCCTTACAACAACACTATGTGGTACATACTTTTATTAGCTCCATTTTACAGATGAGAAAACTAAGGCATAGAGATATACTGTGACCAGCTCAAGCCCATATACTTAGTAAGTGGCAGTGCCAAGGTTTGAACCCTGTTTTTCCCAGATCCTGTGCCTTTGCCATGACACCCTCCTGTGTCGTCACTGTAGTGACTGTTTTGTCTTTCTCAGCCACTGGACTGCAAGTGCTTCAAAAGCAGGGCCAGTGTCTACACTGCCCTAAGGTGTATGTGCAGTGCCAACCTCCATGGTATCTGGCACAAAGAAGGTGCCAAATGCATTCTTTATTTACTGGACTTGACAGGAGGAAGAGAAGGGAAGGAGGTGTTGCCCAAATATTAAGGGATATATGATCTTTTAAAAAATGATATGAACCACTGCTGATTAGGGAGCTTGAGAACTGATCAAAGGGAGGGAGCACGGAACTAAGAGGAGAGGCAATAAGCAGAAACAGGACTCGAATGGGTCCATTCTGAGGGGTGGGAGGGCGGAAGAGTCACCACAAGATATAGCCTTTGGCTTTTCCCAGCAAAAGTAGGTCAATGGCAGAATAAATGATCACACTGACTTTTCTTACACTTTGATATTCTTAGAGTAGTAGGCAAGAGGGAAATGTTAGAAAAAAGAGAAAACCAGAGGCATTGCAGCATGCTGGATGACATGTAATACACAGACCTTTGGCTAAAGAGTTGTGGTCATTATAATTTTAATATTCATTTGCTATTTCACTATTTAATATGCACCTAGAATGTGCTTAGTATTTATTTTCTCTAGTGAACAAAGGCACTAACCATGTGGAGATTACATCCTAGAGCCATGCTGTCCAACATGGCAGCCACAAGTCACATGTGGCCCTTTGAGCCCTTGAAAGGTGGCCAGTTGGGATTAAGAGGTGCTGGGAATATAAAATAGACACCAGATTCTGAAGACTTGGTCCAAAAAATGAAAATGAAATATCACATTAGCAATCATTTTATACTGATTTGATGTTGAAGTGATAATATTATGGATGTATTAAGTTTAATAAAACATACTGTTGAGATAGGCTGGGACCTGGGACCCTCTACCGGAGTGCTTGCACTTGGGCTAACATCTCTCTGGGCAACAGAATACAAAGAAACTATAAGGGACTAAAATAACTGCAAGAATGGGCATTTGGGGCAATTATGAACAACAGGATACAAAAAGGCCACAAACCAACTGCCATTTCTGCGGTGCTGGGAGCAAAAGCAGGGCACTGTGTATGATCCCTGCATGCAACACCACTGAGCAGGCGGGCAGACCACCTGCCCGCCCCACAGACCCGCCCCCCCCTCCGTCATTACCCCATTTAAGGACCTAAGCAGCTCCTCTCAGGGAGAGTGCAAAGGCACCTGTTTCTTGTTCTCACTCCCTCGGCTGGAGCCCAAGCCCCAATAAAGGCTTGCCTGGAATTCTCGTCTGGCCTCTTATCAATTTCTATTGATTAAAGAGTCCAAGGTCGTGGGTCGGTAACACTATTATAATTAATTTCACCTATTTCTTTTTACCTTTAGAATGTGTTTCCTAAAACATTTTTGTGTGTGTGTGTGTTTTTTTTCTTTTGCGGTATGCGGGCCTCTCACTGTTGTGGCCTCTCCTGTTGCAGAGCACAGGCTCCGGACGCGCAGGCCCTGTTGCAGAGCACAGGCTCCGGACGCGCAGGCTCGGCGGCCACGGCTCACGGGCCCAGCCGCTCCGCGGCATGTGGGATCTTCCCGGACCGGGGCACGAACCCGTGTCCCCTGCATCGGCAGGCAGACTCTCAACCACTGCACCACCGGGGAAGCTCTCCTAGAACATTTTTAATGTCCTATGTGGCTTGCATTGGATTTCTGTTGGGTGGCGCTGTTCTAGAGGTTTATAAGCTAGCAGATAAATACGGGTGTTAATAAATAACCTGTATTGATGAATGCTTTGAAGAAAAGTAAAGCAGGGCAAGAAAATGGAGAGAGATGGGAGGTGAGGGCTCTAGCAGTATTTCATAAAAGTTGTTCTTGGAAGGACACTCTGAGCAAGGAATATTTGATTATCCAAAGAAGTAGATAACTCTTGATTTCTAGAAAAACTGCCTAGAGCCTGTTCTTTCACTGTATTATCAGCCAAAATATTGAATGAATACTCATAGGAAAACTGAGGGAATAAAAACGGTTGAAATATTTTGTGCCTCCTTGTATGAATGACTTCCAGACTTAGGAGTCAGGAATAATGATTTTCTCTTATAAACAGCCAGCAAATAATCAGAGAACAATCTTATTTAGGCACAAGTAGTAAAGATCTTACAAACAGATTGTCCCTTCCCTGTAGCTATCTGCACTCACATCATCTATTTTTATTTAATTCTGATAAAATAAAACCTATGTCTGATGATGGGTGGGGGGCAGAGGAGAAAACGAGAGTTTCACGCTCCTCAAGGGCCTAGTTCAATTCCAAACAATAATTCGGTTTCCTGTATCTACAGAATAAATGCACAGTAGTGGAAATTCTGTTTCAAGTGGTTAGAGACACTTTAAAAATCTTCCATATTAAGAGTATTGCTATTACAAGAATAGGGTAATTTAAGCCCCTCTCAAAAGTATAGTATAAAAAGTTAAGCCCAGATTAGAGAGTTCTGCCCTATAAAAAGTTAAGCCCAGATTAGAGAGTTCTGCCCAGGGGAAATGAAAATAAACACAAATCGAAGCAGTGCAACTGCTGAAACTATTAAATGTGCTTGAACTTTGATCATCAGGAAGCCCTTAAAACTTCAGGTGTGTACAATCTCACAGCTTTTTATCAGTTCATGGATTCCATTGTCCACAGTTGCCACAGGTTCACTGCATTTTAATTAAACTTGACAATGGACACAATGTTTACTATTAGAACAATGAGATTGTGTACACAACTCAAGAGCTGTGTTTAGTGGGTTCAAATCCAATAAAATAAATTATTGCAAAGTTTTGCTTTCATATTCAGGGAACCCTAGGTATATCACAGATCATACTGTGTGGTTGACAAGCCCCATACACTAAAACCTTGATGTAGAACAGAACTCTAAATTGTGGGAATTAGAACTGTGCCTACCACTTAGGAAAGGGTTCTACTGTATTTGTTTTATTCCTAGATCTTGGCTGTACATGAATCAAAGACTCTGTCTCTTCTCATTCCCCACAAGGAAAAAAAAAAAAGAAAGGACAAAGAGTATTTCCTTTATTTTCTAAAATTGCTTCCAGTTTTTCCTAGTGGTTCTTAAAAATAGAAGCTTGGCCAGTGGCTTAATGCTCAGCTCCTGAGACTGACTCATACATCTGAGCCATTTTTGAGGGAGGCATTATCTAGAAGAGCCCTGGGAAACAATTTTGTTCTAATCACTAATATGTCATGTTTTTAAAAACTAGGTTGTGGCCAGAGTTCTCAGACACCCTTGAATAAGAAGAATGATTTGGATTATTATTTCTGTTGACTGGCCCTTCAAAACTTAACAGTAGCTGGAATGACCAAGTCATCATATACACCATGAATGGAGAGCTACGTGTATTTGAGGACATATTCGGAAGAGCAGAGGTTGACCCCTCCTTTCCCCCACCCCACACACTTGCATACATCTCATCTCTAACTCACCCACGATTCAAGCGCCTGCAGAAGTCCACAGATATTAGCTCTCTGCTGGAAATAACAATATTGGTAAAGGAAACCCCAAAGGGCCCAGAAAGAAGCATTCACACAAGAAGGTCGTACCAAAATTTCATTAGAAAGGAAATAGGTCCTTAGGACAAAATAAAACAGAAACTGTTGGAAGATGCCAAGAGGATAGTATTAATGTGCTTAGCTAAAAAGCGATTAATCAGCCTCCTTGCTTCCCTAGTTTCCAGCTGTAGAAATATGCCAAGGGGAAAAAAAACATCTCCCCTAATACTATCAAGTGTTAAGAAGAGTGCTATTTTGACTCCAAAGCCAAGGCTGAGGATTGGGGGTGTGGGGTGGGAACGTGGGCCCTAACAACAGAAAAGACTTTTTAAAAAAAATTTATTTTTTGGGCTTCCCTGGTGGCGCAGTGGTTGGGAGTCCGCCTGTCGATGCGGGGTGCGCGGGTTCGTGCCCCGGTCCGGGAGGATCCCGCGTGCCGCGGGGCAGCTGGGCCCGTGGGCCATGGCCGCTGCGCCTGCGCGTCTGGAGCCTGTGCTCCGCGACTGGGGAGGCCACGGCGGTGAGAGGCCCGCGTTCCACCAAAAAAAAAAAAAAAAAAAAAAAAATTTATTTTTTTATACAGCAGGTTCTTATTAGTTATCCACTTTATACATATTAGTGTATATATGTCAATCCCAGAAAGACTTTCGCAGTATCCGTTCCCAGACTATAAACACTCAAAGACTCCTAGTCAAGCACATAATAAAATTTTCTTCTCCCTCTCTGATTTCCTGTAGTTTATATGTTCCCAAGTAAATCGTGATTATTAGTGTAGTCCCTGACTTAAAGAATGCTGAATTTCTCCGGAAGTTACCAAAGCCTCCTGCTGAGAAGAAAGCACCTTTCAGGAGATATTTCACTGGTTGAGAAAATGTGTTCATTTCAGCAACTGTTAGATTTGAAACAAGAATATGAAAAACGATCCACTAATAGTGATCACAACAAGAGATGTCACCCAGGAAATCCTGTCTCTACAAACAGAAACAGAGAAGGAAAAAACACAGCATTCTTAACCCAAAACTCTGAAGACGGCCTTGCGTAAAAAAATCACGAATCTAATCCAAAAGTCAAACAACGTTTGCTCCAAAAGGTGACACTCTGAAAATGTTCCTACAACTGGTTTAGATCAAGAAGCAAATTTTCTCTTTCACTTGGGAAGTGAACACTGACTATAAGACTCTTTTAAGAGATGAATCATTTAGCCCCTGCATCTGACATGGGATTAGGTCATTTGTTTGTTTCTGGGATATATTCTATGCTTGAATATGACTGGGTTCCACAATTTGTTCAAACGTTTTCTGGCAATTTCTGATTTGTTCAGACAAGACCAGAAGCTTAAATCCCACTGAATTAACCGGGTGGGTTATTACCAAGGTGGAACAGAGCCAGAAAGCTGAAAACATATACACCATGTGCTGTTGGAACATAATGTCTGCCTTCCTGAGGACAGGATCATTCCTAGGACTCTCACCCACCAGTTAGCTAGATGAACTGGAAATGTTTTTTTTAAACAGCAGGAACAGAAGAGACTGATAATTCTCAGGTGAGCAATTCTTTTGCCTCTTGGAACATACTAGAAAGTAAAAATAACCGTCTTCTTTCTTATAACATTGACATCTCTACGTTAACCAAAAAGGGGAGAGAAGGAAAAAGGGAGAGAAAAAGAAAAAGAATAGCATGCTCCAGTCACAGAATAAACAACCCAAACACACCTGAACGCACTATTCTAAAAACTCAGAAGTCATCGAAGTAGCATCCATGTTCAATTAATTGAAAAGTACGTTTAAATAATACCTCCAATTTGAATGCCATTTAAAGTTTACCCAGGACTTTCACATATATTATTGTTTTGTCTGACATCATTAATCATTTTTTATATTGAAGAAAGTCGAGGATTAAAGGAGATTAAATAATTTAAGAAAGATCATGCACCTAGTACAAGATTGAGCCAAAACAGACCTTGGTATGGGAATTCCCTGCCTGTCCAGTGGTTAGGACTCCATGCTTCCACTCGTGGGGATCCAGGTTCAATCCCTGGTCAGGGAACTAAGATCCCACAAGCTGCGCAGCACAGCCAAAAAAAAAAAAAAAAAAAAAAAAAATAGACCTTGGTATTTCAGTCTTAGTTTCTGGTTTCTATCATGACACCAGAGAATTTTCTGGTCCTGCTATAACATTTATAACATCTCGAACACGTTCATAGGTATCTCCCAATTTTTATGTAGCCTGTCACAAAATTATTTTGTAAGAATTAAAGCACTGCACTAAACTGTACCCGTCAGTGGTTCATTGTACATTAACAGATCCCAACAATTGGTCCACCTCCTTCTGTTCTGCTCAGAAAACACACAGGAATAAGTCACAGGCCTATTTTCCCAGTCGGCATCTTTTCCCGTAGAAAACTACTCTCGCTCCATAGAACTGGTTCTCAACGGGGGTGAATTTGCCCAGCAGGGGACATGTGGCAATATCTGGAGTTAGTTTTGTGGTCACGGTGGGTGGAGGGAGGTTAATGCTGGCATCTAGTGGGTAGAGGCCAGGGGTGCGGTTACAGGTCTTACAATGCACAGGTCGGCCCCCACAGCAAAGAATTCTAGGGCCCCGAAGATCAGTGCTGCTCCGGTCCTATCACCCTGTGGGCCTGACCTCCTCCTGACCCTGCACCAAGGACGGACAGGGGACCCAAGCCTGGCCACCTGGGACCCCCTTGCCCACAGGACTTTTGCCAGAGATATTGGGAAGAGTGTTCTCTATTTCTCTCTCAGGTCAAAACCTTAAGGCCAACAAAAACTTGGTCCCACCAGATTGAGAACTAAGAGGGAGAGAGAGAGGGAGAGAGGTCTGAAGACTGTTTGAATCAGGCTCTGCCTCCCCACCTCTTAAGCTTTTGAGCTATAGGAGCCTATAAATTCCACTTATGCAAGGGGATTTCTTCTAGGACTTTTGCTTAAGCTAGTTTGAGGTGGACTTCCATGACTTGCAAGCAGGAGTCTTGGCTAATACAGAAGCTGGCGAGTGAGAGTGATATTATCATAAGAATACCTTAAATACTTTCTAACTAATATTTTTAAGACTACGTCATTCACCAATGCCAGGACTTTAGCTGCTACTACTAACAAATAGCACTGCAGCCTGTTAGTCAAAAGCAAAGTCTCTTCCGTGTATATTTAAAATAAGGGATAACCAGAATCACCAATGTATTGTTTTCCTTTACCTGATCAGGGAAGAAACAAAGCTAAAGTTTTGAGGCTCATCAACCAAATCAAAGACCTAGTACATGAATTAATTTAAGGAGTTACAGCTGCCAGGCTGAGTCCAGAGTCAGACTCCAAATGTCAAGGCAATCACTTGATAGGCAGTGTGACATTGCATAGGAGATGCACCTGAGTCTTTGACTCACCCTGAACACGAGAAGTCTGGAGTGTCAGAAGCAATTCTTCCAGAAAACGTTTCAAGGAATCTCCACTGGGATGGTTAAGAGGCATCTCAAAGTCAACATGTTTGGGGAGGGAGAACCCAGGAGAAGCAGGATGGACTCGGAGCTGAAGAGATGGAGCTGAGAGGCTGGGGAGACTGAGGCAGCGGAGTTCAGAGGGCAGGGTACCAGAGAGAGGAGTGGGGTGGAGAGAGAGAACTCCAGAGACAGGCAAAGGACCCACGTGAGTTCTTCAGCTGACTTCGGATCAGAACACACACCAGAAGAAACTTCGAGGCTTCAGACACAACCACCCTGGATTCAAGCAAACCACACTGGAGCTCACACAGCCCCAGCTGGACAACCTCACGATTCCCGGGCAATGGGCAGAACACTGTCTTGCCTCAGTAGCAGAGAATAATTAACCTTGGACGCTAAAACACTGTCTTGCCTCAGTAGCAGAGAATAATTAGCCTCGGACGCTAAAACACTGTCTTGCCTCAGTAGCAGAGAATAATTAGCCTTGGACGCTAAACACCGCTTTGATCCTGCCAAACAAATCTTAAACGCAAGACCTGAAAGAATCAAACCATTTCCAGGTCATTTAACTGCATTCCAGAACAAAGCTTGGGAATATTCATGGAAACATAAAAACACCCCACAGCCAACAAGGTCAAATACATATAGGCAAACATTAAAAAAATAATAATACTAGGCCTGCAAAGATGGAGGAAAATAGGACCCAGCTGATACTTGTGAAGCAAAAGAACTAGCCAGGCAGCCCACAGAACCATGAGAAATAATAAACTATTGATGTTTTAAGCCACAAATTTTGGGGTGGTTTGTTAAACAATAATAAATAACTGGGAGAAAAAAAATCTTCTCTCCTCTGGAGTGTTGTACTAGCCTCCAGACTTGTTTTCCTGATTCCATTCTTGCCCTCTATAAATATCTCAATAGCAGTAAGAATGATCTTTAGTCCAGGTCATGTACATCTTAGGCTCCCAACCCTCCCATGGCTTCCCATTTCCCTCAGAGTAAACAACAACAATCCCTACAGGGTCCTCCACACTGTGCCTCTCCACCCACCTGGTGAAACATACTTATGCCCCCCAAAATGAAGCACAGTCACTCCTCTTTGTGCTTTCACATTTAAGGCATACCTAACACATCCTGATGTCATATTTCCCGCCCCCTCCCCACCCCATAGAAGGAGAAATCCCAGCCATAAAATAGACCCAATACGAAAAACAAAAACAAAAGAAGAAAACCACCTAACCTCACGTCCAGTCTCCTCCTCTTGGCCCTCTGACTCCAACCATTTGGGTCTCACTCCCACTCCTCAGATATGCCGGGTAGCCCGAGCCTTGCTCAGAGCCTTTGCCCTTGCTGGGGCCTCTTCCTGGAATGCTCTTCCCATGTATGGCTCTTCTAAAGGCTTTCCTCGTAGGAGATCCTCCTCTGACTGCCTGTAGAAAACAGGGCCACTTGCTAGTGTTCCCTGTCCCCTCTAGGTAGCACCACATCCATTTGACATGCAATATGCTTTTCTTACTTGTCTGTCCCTGAGGGCAGGGGCTTTCTTGATTCTGATTCCTGCTCTCTCCAGCACACACAATTGGTCTAAGACCTGTAGCAGGCAATCAATCAAAATATTTGCTGGATGGAATGAATGAAGATGAAATGAATGTATGATTGACTACTAAACACAGGACCAGATTATGCCAAGTATAAATTTTCTCCCGTGGAGGTCTGTACTAAGAGGTTAGTAGGATGATATTCTTGTAAATGTTCTTAGCCTCCAACTGCATCTCATCAGCTCTTCTAAATGCCTTAATTTTTTGTTATTAAAATGCTGTCTTTCTGCATTTCCATCAACAGCCCCCCTTATGGGCCCAGAGCAACAGACAATGAGAAGGGCTTGCTCTCCCAAGGCTATAGGCAAGATTCCATTTGCTAAGCTTGAACCTGAAAAGAAGAAAAGGGGGAAAAAAGGCACCTACAACGACCACAAAGCAAAACAAAACAAACCAGTGCATGGAGTGTAAGGGGGTACGAGAAGAGTTTCTGGGGTGCTAGAATATTCTATATCTCTATCTGGTGGCTGTTCACACAGACCTGTTGTTCAGTGGGTGAAGTTCCATTGACCTGTACATTTACGATATATACACATTTTAAAAAGTACCTATGCATAATAGAAAGTCCTCTCAATGATCTTCCTAATTAAAAAAAACTACAAACTGTGACGTACGTGTTCAAGTCTCTGCAGTGGTCAGCTGTTGCCCATTAGTGACCAAGTCACACCTGACCACTCCTCCTGGGCTCCCACCACATGCTCTGTGTTGTGCTGGGGTCTGGGGACCTCAAGGGCGGAATGAGCATCAGTCTTTGCCCTCAGAACACTTCCCATCGGGTCGGGGCCAAGAGAGTAACACACCCGGGTGAGCCAACGAACACAATGAAAATAGCCAAAAATAAAAAACTTTAATATTCACTAAGCCTTTCCCCAACGCCATTCCATTTGAAAAACAGATATTTTTAAATGCCAAACTGCACTGTAATACGGTGACAGAAAATAACCTGTTACCTACCTTTGGAGTGGGGCAAGAAGAAGCGTCCTCCGGCCTGGCGTCCTTGGAGCCAATTGAAGGAGACCGAGGTGGCTTCAGAAGTAACGGAAAGCTTCATTCTTTGAGAAAAGAACTGACAGCCTGCCACGGCGCTCCACAGCACACGCTCTCCCAACAGGCTGCGCGCAGGACTGCTTCATAGCGTCAGCGGGGCGGGGGCGGAGTTCTCGCGGGATGAGCGTAGCTGTGCGGCTGTTGGTGCTCTGGGTCCAAGCGCCCTGCGCAGCCACTGCACACGGCCCGCCGTCGCCATCTTGAATTGCAGCGCCGTGTGCAGTGTTTTCGCATGCGCAGCCCCACCGAAGGCTCCTGCACAGCCATTTCACGGTAGGAAGCCTGGTCTGAAGTTCCAGGTGAAAGGCATCTGCACGCGGCCTCCTGCCAGCCAGTGAAACTAGACTAAGCGCAAAGGAAAAAGGAAAAAAAAGGTTAGACTTTATTTTATTACCCAGATTCTGTTTTTATTTCCCAGGAATTGTTAATGGGCTTTGCCGTTAGAAGCCTAAATATTTCACAATGAGGGAATAATATAGTCTCGTCATGAAATAGAAAATAGAATATTCGATAGCCCTAAGAACTAAGGTATAAAAGTATATTTAGTGGCATGAAAAGATGCTCATAATGTACTTGACTAAACCGTGGGAAAATGGTGTGTATAACATGGTATGGCGCACGCGCACACACACACAGAACAATTCTAAAGAAAGTACACCACCATGCTATCGCCGGTTATCTCTGGGTGGTGAGAACGGTACGGTCGTGCTTTTCCAGAGCTCATCTCTGATATGGCCTCTTCTTTACACCTTTTCAGTCCCTTCAAACACATTTGCTCACTCCCATGTTCAAAGATGAGAACACCCAGACACCCACGGGACATGCCTAGGAGCTTTCCCCAAACCAGGTTTGTCTCGGAGCTTCGTCCCCTCTTTTGGAGGTGTACACACATCCGCTCAGCCACTTTGAATGCCTTTGCTTCTTCTCACCCACACACTCTCACACGCACAGCTTTCTTGATGGTCTCTGCCTACTGAGTCTATTGGTGCCGATGTCAGTGTCCCACGGCGCTTCAAATATTCGAAAAATAAAACAAGACACCTGTGTGCACACCTGTTAAGCTAAAAGTAGTGGTGAGAACTTCAGAAGAAACCTGTGTGCAGAGCAATGTGGTTGAAACTCTGGGATCTATGCACCAGCAACTGGGTGAAACAACTTGTTGGATCTGGGTACCTTATGGGGAGGGCAGTGCAACATTAATCAGTAATATTATTCCCGTTTCCCTAGATCTTTTTTGGCATGAACTCCAGGGGTGGAGCCAGCACTCACGATGCTGGGAGTGAGTCACAGTAAGGCTGGATATTGCGTGACTCTTGGGAGAGTGTCTAAAGCCAGTGTCTAAGATAACCTGGGGGTCCCTCGTTTACTGCCCCACCTCACCCCTTCTCATGGAGTATGGAGACATACACATGCTGCCCTCAGTCTGTCCTGCTATATTAAGTGCATAACGAGGACATCAGTGCCAAGCACTCATGCTAGACATTGGGGATATAGTTTGGTTCACAAAACATGGCTGGCTGCCTTCATAGGTTCATAGACTATGATGGGGACAGATAACCAGGTAGAACAATGAAGTGTGATCAGGGATTATTGGGACAAGGGTTAGGGGAGCAGGGGCAGACCCCCAGGAAGGGAGCTGGGAAGGATTCCCAGAGAAGGTGAAACTGGATTTCCCTTGTATCAGTAGGTTCACCAGGGAAAGTGGGCTCAGCTCTTCAGTGACAAGCAGAGACTCTGAGTCTGGGAGAAAGGGAATAGAGAGAGAAGACAGCGGGAAAAGAAACCCTCCAGAACGTGCGGACTTTATATTTCAGTGAAAGAGCGTGGACAGCGAGGGCAGTGAGAGGCACTGAAAGGGTTCCATCCAAGGCATGAAGTGGTCCCCATTGTGTCCCAGAAAAGCCACACAGGCCACAGTGCAAAGACCAGACTGGAGGGAGGCATAGTACGTTGTGATGGAATATTTGGGGTCAGTTTAAAGTATGTGACTATAAATGTATATCAACATAAATGCCAAATGTGAGCAGTAGACTGCATTGGAGGTGATTTTTATTTTTGTCTTTTAAAACTTAATCATATTTTCCGATTTTCTTATGGTAAATGAGACATTTGTAGAATTGGGGAAATTTTTTATTTTTAATGTACTTGGGAGCAGGACTAGGACATTGTTGGGAGGAATGGTCAGCCCTTAAAGGACAGTCTTTCCCCTTTGGTTCTGATATCACAGAGCTATGTTCTCGAAAGTTTGAAGGGGCCCTTGGACTCACACAGACCTAAGAATAACTGCCAGGCCACAGGCATTCATGTGGGTTAACTCAATTCCCTTCAGCAGCTCCGCTGGATTGGGTTATGGTTTCCATTTCTGATGAAGAACCTGAGGCTCGGAAAAGTCAAGTCTGTGCAGCCACTTGTTGGGAGTTCCCCTCATAACACTGCAAATTGCTGTGGATAGGAACCTGACATCTGTCTTGTTCTTTTGTCTCTTTGTCACCTGGATGCGTATGTGTGCGTGAGCTCGTGACCCCTCAGGCGGGAGCTGTGGACATCCCTCTCATTCTCTTCACGTCTCATTAGGATTTACTGATAGAAAGTCAATCAAGCAGCTGCTGCAGGGCCCTATGAAAATAGGTTTGAATCCCAGCACCACCTCTGACTTGTTATGTGACTCAGGTCAGCCTCTGAGTCTCAGTTTTCCCACCTGTAAAATGGGGGTGGTGAAAATACCAGCCCCACAGCGTTCTTGGGAGGATTGCAGGCTATCAGATGTATAAAGCGCTTAGTGGGTGCCTAGCTCTTATAAATATCATCTATTAATATTATTTTTTAATTCCCCCCAAAAAAAAGACTCCAAAGAAAATTTTGATAATAGAGTAATTGAGATGAAGTGTTCGTACCATTTGACCCAGGAGTTCCAGGGTTAGAAATCTGTGGATATATTCAAACAGGGACAATAGCCAACAAGGAAGACCAAGAGAAGCATATTGACGTTAAAATACAGGAGGGTTTCCTTACCAGATGGTCAACAGCTGCTTCCTCAGGCCCATCAATCCACCACCCAGGCTGCCTTGGCCTCTCCCTGGAACCGTCTGGGGCGTCCCAGGATCCAGAAACTAAAGGGTCAACAAAGGGTCCCACTGCCTGCTGCTTTCCGATTGGTCCGGCCAACAGGGCTACTTTGAAGCTGCACCATCACCGTCACCACCACCACCAGCTCAAGTATGTTTCCCTGTTTCATTTGCTTCTTTGCATGTTGTTTGTGTGTGTGTGTGAGTGTGTGTGTAGCACAAATCTGAAAGCAACCTAAGTGCTTCATAATAGGAGGCTCGTTAAATTAATTGTGGCATGTCCCTCCTGTTGAATATCATGCAGCCTTATAAGAAAGAGCGGCTGGGGACTTCCCTGGTGATGCAGTGGTTAAGATCCCATGTGCGGAGGGGTGCGGCCAAAAAGAAAAAAAGGCACAGAAAGAACTGTTGGCTCTAAAGTGTAGACATTAAAGACAGCCAGCGAGGCAGGTCACCTGTGCATATATATTGCACAATTCCATTTGTGCAAAATAAATGGAACAGACATTTATGGGTGAGTATATGCAATATATGTATATATTTTTATATATGCATATATAAAACATGCAATGCACTGTACATAGTGTTCAGCTGATATCGTTCATTATTATTTAGAAAAACTAAACATCAACAGAAGAAAGACTGTATCTTCCAGTTTGGTACTATGTATCAAAAATGTAAATACGTCCCAAATATGCACATATGCTTACAGACTAATATATATATATATATATATGTATGTAATTTGAGTGTAGGACATTCCTATGTACATTAGAAATTATGGGCAATTTTTACTTCCGGGAAGTGGAGCTGGAATGCAGGTGATGAGTGTTCAGATCACTTTTAGGTGTCACTTTACACTTCGGTTTAAAATTTTTGACCATGCGTACATATTACTATTATTTTTACATTATTGTTGTTGTTTTGAAACAGACAGACTCCGAGCAAACTGTAGTGTGTTCTGGCCACTGCAAGGGAACTTGGTAAAAGGGGCCACAGGGGACCCTGGGAGCCTGTATTGTGCAAGGGAAATACAGGGTTAATACCCCTTCCCAGGCAGCCTGCTGCTGCAGTCCTGCAATTAGTTTAATTAAGCAGTTTCATGAGTAGGACAGAAACGTAATTGGGGGGCTTCCCTGGTGGCGCAGTGGTTAAGAGTCCGCCTGCCAACGCAGGGGACACGGGTTGGAGCCCTGGTCCGGGAAGATCCCACGTGGCGCGGAGCAACGAAGCCCGTGCGCCACAACTACTGAGCCTGCGCTCTAGAGCCCGCGAGCCACAACTACTGAAGCCCGCCTGCCTAGAGCCCATGCTCTGCAAGAAGAGAAGCCACAGCAATGAGAAGCTCGCGCAATGAAGAGTAGACCCCACTCGCCGCAGCTAGGGTTGAGAATCTGCCTGCCAATGCAGGGGACACGGGTTCGAGCCCTGGTCTGGGAAGATCCCACATGCCGCAGAGCAACTGAGCCTGTGCGTCACAACTACTGAGCCTGCGCTCTAGAGCCCGCGAGCCACAACTACTGAAGCCCGCCTGCCTAGAGCCCATGCTCTGCAAGAAGAGAAGCCACAGCAATGAGAAGCTCGCGCAATGAAGAGTAGACCCCACTCGCCGCAGCTAGAGAAAGCCTGCGTGGAGCAACAAAGACCCAACATGTCCAAAAAATAAAAGAAAGGTAATTGGCTGCAGACACCTGAGCTCTCAAAGGTAGATGCTAGAAGGCTCCTGGAGGGGTGGAGGCACCATCGAGGAGAGGAGCTCACTGCGGGGGCTTATCTAAAAGTATTCTCTTTCCAGACTTCGGAGACGATTTGGAACAGACTCCCCCCAACTCCCACCCTGGGGGCATTCAAAGGATTGAGACCATGGGGGAACGAGTACAGAAAAGGGGTGAAAAACAAAGTTGAAGCTCTCCATTCATTGCATTTTTTTAAAGGGGTATTTTTCCATTCACTGAGAAAGAAAAAGGAGTCTCTCTTGACAATGAATAAATTGGACTCTTTCAGGGTGAGAAGTTCTGAGCCAGGGCCTGGGGGTGGAATGGTGGGTTCTCCAGGAGCTCCAGGCTGGTGAACTGGTACGCTCTATCGCATATACAGCACCACCTGACGTTTCGTGGGGGCCTGCTGTGCGCCAGGCGCTGATCTAAGGCTTTTCCTACGTTACTCCATTCGACCCGCACCTCCCAACGCGATGTGCACTACCATATTTCACCGAGTCTAGGACATACGTTTTTGGCCTTTATAACTAGAGTTACCAGAGTTAGCAAATAAAATTCAGGACCCCAATTAAATTTGAAACCTGGATAAACAATGAATAATTTTTTCATATAGAGATGTCCCAAGTAGTATGCCCCAAATGAGATACACTGATCCTAAAACATTATTAATTTTTTGTCTGAAATTCAAATTTAACTGGACATCCTGTATTTTATGCAGCAACTCTACTTAAAACATTTCTAAAGTCCCTGTAAGTCTTAGAGTTAGTGGGTTATTTTATAATGAGTAACAATTTTTTCTTCCTTACTGGTTCATGGTGTTGCCTTTCGGTGGCTTCTTGGAGTGGTTGAACTGTGATATTATTATTCCCTTTAGACAGATGAGCAAACTGAGGCTGGTGGAGATTAATTCACTCCGCGAGGTTGCAAAGCCAATGGCACAGCCAGGATTTGAACCCCGGCAGGCTGCTCTAGGACTGCACATCTGACTACTGTGCTTCTAGCTAAGGAGGTGCACCCCTAATGTCAAGGAGCAGTTGAAGGGATCATTAGGAGCCACTTTGTTACATTTCTGATTTTTCTCTTTTTTTCCTTAAAATTCTGTAAAGCCTTTTGGATCTGTATGTTTAGTTTCCTGCATAAGAAGGGTTAGGACTCAAGTTCAAGTCATAGATTACAGAGTCTTGACTTTAAGAGTTTCTCTGGTATTAAAAAATGAGCTCATGGGGAAGGCTCCCAACCGTCAAGTGGATTCAGATGGCGGTGGAACCCGTGAGTCAGAATGGAGTGTGCTGCAGGGCAGAGTGCTGCCCCTGGTTTAGCCAGGAAGGGGTGGGGGTTAAGGAAACAGACTCTTAAAATTATCAGTCAACTCGTAACAAGTGTTCAAATCCCTGCATTCATGCGTCCAAAAAATATTTATTTAGGCTTCCTATATGCCAGGACAGTTCTAGAACTAGAGACCTGGTGGGGAAGGAAACAGGAAAAAAACTCCTTGCCGTCATGGAGTTCAACCTTAGAATGGTAAAGACAGGAGATGAATAATCCAGTTATATAGTAGGGCAGAGGGTGATAAAAATTATGGAGGAAAGTAAAGCAAGCAGGGGAGAGAAATAGGAGGTGATGGGAGTTGTAGGGGTTCCAGAGAGCTCTCAGTGGAAAGGGGACATTTGAAATGAGTAGCATTGACCACCGCCATCATCGAGTGATGTAAGAATACGCTAGGCCCCACCACTTACGACGTCTGGAGCAGTGCTAGAGGTATCGTCTGTTTTAAATATAATTCATTTAATTGTCAGTTTTATAGCTTAATTTTTAATAATGGCTGTGTTTAACAACCGGATCACAAAATCCCTTCAGATCTATCAGTCGGCTCTTATGAGCCTGTGTAAGTCAACTTCAGCTCACTTTCCACACCTTGTTTGCCCATTTAATGCCTACCCGTCCTTCAGACCTCAGCCGAGCAGTCAGGGAATTCCCAGAGCACCCACCCCAGGCCCTGTCACCCTTGTGTTACCTAATTATATGTGTGATGATTGTTGTATGGTTGCCTTGACCCTTTGCGAGGTCAGCTCTGTGAAAGCAGAGTTTCTGGTCTGTCCCGTTTCCCGTGCCGTTCACAGGGCTTGATGCACGGTAGGTGCCCAAATAATGTTTGTTTAAGAGACGCAGGACTGAATGAGATGGTTCCATTAAGGCTTTCCCTGCCTCTTACATGTACAAGTTTTGGTGATACTGTAAAGAAATTATTTAAAACTTTGTGCCCAAACAATGAATCATTTATTAAATAAATGGCCCACTTCCCAGCTCTTTACAGGAGCTCAGTCTTTTTATGTCGTGGACCCTTTTGGGAGCTTGGGGAAGCCTGTTACGCCCTTCTCAGAATGGTTTTTAAATCTATAAAAATGCATAGGCTTACAAAGAAAGCCAATTATATTAAAATGCAGTTACTAAACAAAATTTTTTAACAAATACGTACTATGATAATATATGTGTTTTTTTATTAACACACTAAATGACAAGACCAATATGAAGTCTAATAACAACTGTAATTTTGAAGAGGAAATAACTATAAATGATGTTACAAATTATCTGTAACTGATGTGATATGAAAGTATCTGGTTTCCACTGGTGACAAAGTTTCAATACTGCTAATTTTCTCTCATTTTTAAAATGAGAAAAATAATAATGTTCAGGTTAGTGTTATGTGTTTATGTGTTTGTTTATCTATTTATCCTGAATTTTATCCAGGGATCACTTGGGGAGATCCATGGGCAACAGGTTAAAGATTCCTGTGGAGAGAGCAATTAGCACAAGGGTTCAAGGGAATACAGATCAAAGATCTCCACACAAGAAAGAGGCTGTAGGAATGAAAAGCCAAGATTTGCTGTCAGATGTTCCTGAATTCAGACTCTTATGCCTGCCTCCTACAGGCTGTGTGACCTTGGACACATTCCTTAACTACTCTGAGCCTAAGTGTCCTTATCTGTAAAATGGGGCTAATGGCATCACCTCCAAGGAATGTTCTGATGCTTAAATGATGTAGAACTGTGCCTGACATGTAATCGATGCTCGGAAAATAGTAGCTGCTATTTCTGTTTTGCTTATGCCAGTTCTTTTTGACTGGGAAGCTCCCGTGCTTTTAACAGAATCAAACTGAGTCATTGTTGACTTAAGGGAGGGAAACTATCCCTGTGACTATTGAAGCTTGAAAACTGTAACGTGGGACAGAGAGCAGAGGGCACATGTATCTCAACTGATTCTGCTTAGAGGACTTCAGGCTTTTTATCAGAAAAAGACTTTGATCAGAGCTTCTGGAGCTCAAAGGCTGAAGAGAAACACACACGGGTGCTAGAGCCTTGCTGGTGAGATCCACCCTCCAGATTCTGCAACCAGATACAGTTTGGGTGGTCCTCTGGCCCAGTTTACCCAGGACTGCCCTGGACAATGCTTGCAGTTTCCATGTGATTATTCATAGCATCCTTTTCACTCTTCACAGCATCCCAGTTTGTATGCTATATTAGATAGTCACTGTGGGTAAGGAGTACCCTTCTCTCTTAGCTGCCAAGCCCCTGAGGAAATTCTTTCGAGGGAGCAGTTAACATGACATTTTTTCCTCCCTGGCAGAATTCAGAAAGGGAGCTTGCCAGCCCTGGAATTCCGATCCTTTTCTTCCAGGGTTCTGGAATCATCCTTGCATATGGGCTTTGGAGGCAAAGAAACCTGGAATTAGGGTAACCAACCATCCTGCTTTGCCTGGGAGGGAGAGGGTTTCCAGATGCAGGGTTTTCATTGCTAAAACTGGGCCAGTCCTGGGGAAACCGGGCCGGTTGGTCATGCTGTCTGGAATCAAATCCTGACTCTAGTAGTGACCATTTGCGTGACCCTGGACACGTTATTTTTTTCTCTCTGAGCCTTACTTTTCTGGTGTCCCAGTGGGGATAACAGTGTTTACCCCCACAGTATTATTATAAGGATTAAGTAAGATAATATTTTTAATAAGGATTAAGGGAAGCAATATATAAGCACCCCTCCAATGACTTCCATCCAAATAAAACTTAATAAAATAAAACCCAAAGTCCTTATCGTGGCTTATGATGTCCTACACAATCTGGCCCTTGGGTACCTTCCAACTTAATTCTTCATGTCTCCTGCCCCCTTTGATCCCTTCGCCGCCCGCGCTGGCCTTCACGCTGGTCCTTGCACACCGCGCTCTTCCTCCTCTGGGCCTTTGCACTTGCTTTTCCCTCTGCCTGGGTGCTCTTCCCCAGACATCCTCATCACAGCCTCTACACAGATGACATTTTTTGCAGAGTTCTTCCCTGGACACCATCTAAAATGGCTCCTTCCTCCTGTCACTCCCTATTCCTTTACATGCTGTATTCCCTCACAGCATTCGTCCCCACCTGATACTATATTGTAAATCAACACATTGAGTTGTTCATTACCTGATTTCTCCATTAGTCTGTAAACTCCCTGAAGCAGAGATTTGATTTTAATCACTGACTCCACCCCCCTGTATCTTGAACAGTGCCCAGCACAGTGCATGGGCCAGCAGTACTTCTAGAAAGAAGTGAACACATCCTACACAGCAGCAGGGTCTTCTGAATTTGGGAAATGGTATCCATCCTTGTGGCTGATCCCCTGCAGTCCTCTGGGAAATGCTAGGAAGGTCTGCTGGTACCTATGTGTGCTTCGTGTGATACTTGCCAGGTCACTTATCAATGTGACTGGCAGGTGCTCTATCATTTATAAATGAAAGATTCAACAGTCCCCTCAGTTAAGCCCTCAGACCCTCTTCTGTTGCTGGAGTCCATTTCTGGAGCGACGGTGAAGAGGCATCCTTTCTGAGGCAGGATGTGGGGTGGAAGATAATTTTGAAAGTCAGGATTAACCTAAAATCACATTATCCAAGTTACGCTTGAAAATCCCTTGAGCCTCCATCTCCCGTGATGTAGGTGTGGCCTGGCACATACAGCTGTGGAATCCTTTTTAGGCACGTTCAAGGCGGAAGAGCCTCTGAGCTGGACTCGAGAGATGAGTACAAGGAGGCTGTCCACGCCTGTGTGCTTGCAGGCGCGCCCCTCTCCTCGCCTGTAAGACGGCTCTGTCCCAGCAGTGGGATGGGGGGGGCGGGCTTGAGAGTGGCCTGCTTATCATGGGGCTTACCTCCCTGTGCTCGAACGTGAAGTCTCTGTGGCCTTGATACGAGTTCATAGATTTGTTTGCAGTGTGAGAAGTAACTGGGAGAGTGGGATTTGTTTGTGAAAATGTGTGTATTTTTATGGTAGGAGGGAAGCGGGGTGGCTGGCCTTAACTTCAGCCTAAAAATTAAATGCACATAGGATGCATTTCGAATGGACTCTGCAATCACCAGTATTTTCAAGTTTTAAAGATTTCCAAGCCCATCATAAATGCCAAGTGCTATGCTAGGTTCTAGGAAAAGAAGAAGGATAGAATCATTCATTCTTCCAATGTTATCATCTACTATATTCCAGAGTGGGGAGGGGTGTACAGGAGCAAACAGCTTCAACAAAGTCCCTTCCCTCAGACCACTTACATCCCAGGGTTGGAGACGGCAGACAGGTAAACAGATACGTCCTGGCTGGAGAGGATGTGGAGAAGTTGGACCCTGGTATGCTGCTGGTGGGAATATAAAATGGTGCAACCACTTTGGAAAACCATCTGGCAGTTCCTCAAATGATTAAACATAGAGTTACCTTATGACCCAGAGATTTTACTCCTAGATATATTCCCAAGAAAAGAATGAAAACACATGTCTATACAAAAACTTGAATGTTTATAGCAGCGTTATTCATAATAGCCAAAAGGAGGATACAACCCAAATGTCCATCAACTACTGAATGACTTAAAAAATTATGTAGCATATCTATACAAGGGAGTATTATTAGGCCATACAAAGGAATGAAGTACTGATGCATGCTACACCATGGCTGGACCTTGAAAACATTATGCTAAGTGAAAGAAGTCAGTCACAAAAGACCACATATTACATGATTCTGTGTATAGGAAACATCCAAAATAGGCAAATCTACAAAATCTACAAAAAGTAGATGAGTGGTTGCTTAGGGCTAAGAAAGGGGATAATAAGGAATGATATCTAAAGGGTACTGGGTTTCTTTTCGAGATGATGAAAATGTTCTAAAAATTGACTGTGGTGATGGTTACACAAGGCTATGAATATACTAAAAACCATTAAATTGTACACTTTAAATGGATGGATTATATGGTATGTGAATGATATCTCAATAAAGCTGTTAAACATAACAAAACAATTACATCCTGGACCATTGCGGAGAAAACGACTATGGAGAAAATAGAGCAGGAAGGGGAGGCAGAGTGATTTTGGCAGAGAGGGGTGCTCTTTCAGCTGAAGTGGTCAAGAAGTTCCTGCATGAAGAGGTGGCACCTCGGCCAAGATGGAGTAAAGCGAGAGATTGAGCGTCGTGGCTGTCTGGGGAAACGTGTCTGGTAGAGGGCGCCTCGAGGGCCAAGGCCCTTCGGCAGGGGCGTGGCTGTGTTGAGGGCCAGCAGGGAGCGCGTGTGGCTGTGCACGGGGAGCAAGGGGAAGGCTGCTGAGAGGCCGGCTTGGCAGCCACCCGTCGCACGGCCTTGGGCCGAGGGCCAGAGGAAGCTCCGAGGGGCTGAGCAGCCTGCCTGGAGGCCCACAGATACCTGAAGATCTGCCGTGAGTGGGCACCCAGTCCGAGCTCCAGCCGCCGTGTGGGGTGGCTGCCATCATTTGCTGTCCTACCCGCTGTTCAGCCCTTCGAATCTAATTGTCAGATTCACCGACTGAGTCATTTCACTATGAACTTGTGTTCCTACGAGGAAAGTGGCTGCACCCTTGCAAAGAAAATGGGGGGAAAAAACTGTAGCGTGTAAGTCGTGTCCTCATCGTCCAGAGATTTATCGAATGAGGGTGGATGCACAGTCCAGTTAGGTGCAGGTGAGTGAGTGATGTGAACATACAGTATCCTGGCGAGAGACTTCCATTTCTTTTTTTTTTTTTTGCCTCCACTGCCCATTCTCCTGACATGGGATAATCTGGGTCAAACTCTTTCCCCAACTCCCTCCCCAGCTCTCGCCGTATGTCCTTCTCCTGACCTTTCTGTGCCTGTGATGTAGGTGATCATACGTCACCCAGCTGGTTTTTTCTCTTCCTTTGCAAGTCCTGCACTGTTGTCTTTTTTTTTTTTTTTTTTTTTTGCGGTACGCGGGCCTCTCACTGTTGTGGCCTCTCCCGTTGCGGAGCACAGGCTCCGGACGCGCAGGCTCAGCGGCCACGGCTCACGGGCCCAGCCGCTCCGCGGCATGTGGGATCCTCCCGGACCGGGGCGCGAACCCGTGTGCCCTGCATCGGCAGGCGGACTCTCAACCACTGCGCCACCAGGGAAGCCTGAGACTTCCATTTCTAAGTGATGAAAAAAATTTACATGATACTGCTATTTCAAGAGCAAGTTATTTTCTCAATTTTCTTGCCTTAAAAATACAGAGTGGCTTTGGAGAGGGTCAAATTTACTGTGTATTGGACCTAATATGAGTCAGTAAGTGTTGGCCTTGCTACAGAAGCACCATTCGTGTTCCCAGGTGTTCTTCTCCCACGTTTCTAAAGGGGGGGTTAGGATGCCTACGTTCTGCCATGGTTTGTGATGAGGTTGCTGGTGATGGAATAGAGTGGGGTCAGGAAATCCACTGAGACCAGTGATGAAGAGCAGGGCTGTGGAGTCGAGAGTCCCACGCTAGAGTTCTGGATCCACGACGGCTGGGCCGTGGGCTGGCTCCGGGCTGCACTGGGGCCCGCCCTGCCAGCGCGCAGGAGCTACTGATCGAATCTTCAGGAATCTCACAAGCTGGTGGTTAAACACAGCTTTTGAAAAAATTAAATTCTACACGCTTATGATTAAATGAAGGATATTAAATACGAAGGATATGCTAAGTGAACGAAGCTAGACACAAAAGGACAAGTGTGTGATTCCACTTTTATGAGGTACCTGGAATAGGTATATTCATAGAGATAGAAAGAACAGAGGTTCCCAGGGCCTGGGGGAGGGAGAAGGGAATGGGAGTTATTGGTTGATGGGGACAGAGCTTCTGTTTGGGATGATGAAAAAGTTCCGGAAATAGTGCTGATGCTTATGCAACACTGTAAATGTACTTAATGCCACTGAATTGTACACTTAAAAATGGCTAAAGTGGTCAATTTTATGTATATTTTACAACAATAATGCACATGCATTATGTATACGCATATATATACACACACGTGTATGTATATATAACTTAAACAGATGCTCAAAATTCTTCACTTTCTAATGCGTTTCCTACATTTTACTGTTGTTCTTGAGATTATTTACATGTATGGTGGAAATAATACATGGTATTGCAGATCTCCTCTCAACTCTATGTTCAGTGGCCAAAGCCCCGACTGAGCAGGAAAAGTGACCAGGTGAGCCCCGTGAACCTCAGAATCATGAAAAAATAAATTATTCTTTTAAGCCACAAAATTTTGACATGGTTTGTTACTCAGTGATACACAGAGCAATCTTTGCTTACCATCAAGATTATGTGAAAGAAAAATATTTTTCTACTATATTTAATTCATTAAAACGATTGCTTGATTGCTTTTCTTTTTTTTTTTTTTTTTTTTTTTTGGCTGCATTAGGTCTTCGTTGCTGCGCACGGGCTTTCTCTAGTTGTGGCGAGCGGGGGCTACTCTTCGTTGCAGTGCGTGGGCTTCTTATTGCGGTGGCTTCTCTTGTACAGCACGGGCTCTCGGCGCGTGGGCATCAGTAGTTGTGGCTTGCGGGCTCTAGAGTGCAGGCTCAGTAGTTGCAGCACACAGGCTCAGTAGTTGTGGCTCACGGGCTCTAGAGCGCAGGCTCAGTAGTTGTGGCGCCCGGGCTGAGTTGCTCCGCAGCATGTGGGATCTTCCCGGACCAGGGCTCGAACCCGTGTTGCCTGTACTGGCAGGCAGATTCTTAACCACTACGCCACTAGGGAAGTCCCAAACAATTGCTTTTCTTGCATTTAAACTGAATCCTTACTAATTCGGGTTGGATGAGGCTGGGTGATGGTGTGAACGAACATTATCAAGAGATTTAGCAACCTTGATTTTAATTGCTTGCAGGCGACATGACTTTGGCTGTCTTCTTCCTCTCTGGACCTCAGGGTCTTCATCTGTAAAATAAGATTAATCTACTAGATTAAAACTTAACTAAGCACCACTACATGTCAGGCATTGCACAGTGCTTGTTGCCTTCTCTCATGAGGCTTATCCTGTAGCAGGGTGTAACAGTCAAGAAAGAGATAAAGAAATAAGCCATTTAAACAGTATTAGAGAAGTGCACAAAAGGAAACAAAACCAGAGGAAATAGAAGAATGGGTAGAAGGAGGTGTATGTAACTTTACATGGAGAGCTGAGGAAGGCCTTTTTAGGGAGGGGATGTTTGAGCATCAGTCTGAATAAAGGACGAGCCGCCTGTGTGAAGATCTGCGGGGGTCGGGGGTGGGCAGTAAAAGAGCAAAATACTAATTTGGGGGGTGGCTGAGGAACGGCCAGAAGGCTGCCACGGATGGAGCAAAATGAATAAGTGAGACACATGAATGAATATAGAGATGAATGTAGAGACATAAGGGCCCAAAGTAAGCAGCTTGAGGAAAGCTTGGGCCCCACAGGGCCTTGTGTTATAGGCCACCGTTGACCTAGATCAGTGGTTTCCAACCTTGGGGCTGTAGTCCCCAGCAGTGGTGAGAGCTGATGGATGGATTCACAGAGAGAGGAAGTTACTGTAGAGACCCCAGTATACACATAAGATAGTATCTGTCAGTTAAATACATGGATCTCACTTCTCGTGTACCACTAGCCTTTAAATGTGTTGGCAATGTTGTTGTAATGTCCCAAAATACAGATCCACTGCAACAGCCCTTGAGAATTTAGTTATGCATTTGCCATTATATTTTTCTCAGTCAGTGAAAACGAATAGCTTAACTATCTCATGTGACTATGAAATGTCTGGTGAAAAAAAAAATGAGCTCATATTCCAACCTGGAAGGACACATCTCCAGAATGTCTAGACACTTCTGCTTCTAAAATGTAGAAGATTCTGCTGCAAGAAAATGTGTTACGGCACAAAGAGCATGTGGTGATTTTTTTAAATTATTATTACTATAGCAAGAGTTTATTGAGTACGTACTGTCAGCTGGGCACTGTTATATTCTTTTATTTCAGTTACTCATCTTCAAAACAATTTTGTAAAGTAAGCATTACAGTATCCATTTTACAGATGCGGTAGCTTAAGGTTCAGAGGCGGTAACTAAATTGACCATGTTTACCCAAGTAGTAAGTGGTAGAGGAAGAGGTGAAGACCTGTCCTAATAGAAATGTGTCAGTTAGGTATGGCTGTGTAACACATCACCCCAAAGTTCAGTAACTTAAAACAATAAGCATTTATTATTGATTCTGAGTCTGTGGGTTTAGCCAAGTAGTTCCTCTCTTCAGAGTTAAACTCAGGCCTCTGTAGTCACCTGGGGGTTGAGCAGGTGTCTCTCCCGACGTAGAGTGGGTTCTCTCACAGGTGAGGAGGTCGGCTGGCTGTAGGCTGGTCCGTGGTGGCTTCAGCTGAGACAACTGAGCCTGGCTCCATGCAGCCTCTCATCCTCAAGAAGGCCATGCCAGACCTGTGCTCATGGCAGTAGCAGGGTCCCAAAACATGCACAGAATACAGGAGACCTCTGGAGGTACAGGCTGGGAACTGGCTTACTGTTATTTCTCCTGCTTTTTGTTGGTCAAAGCAAGACACAAATCTAACTGATATTCAAGGAGTGGTAAGTAGACTCCACCTCTTGATGGAAGGCACTGCAAAGGTGACATTGCAAAGGATATGAATATAAGGAGGGGTAAAGAGATACAGCCATCCTTTGCAGTCATTCTACCCAGACAAAGAAAAATACAAGCTCTTGTGTGACTAAAGGGCAGGTAATGAGGCACACACTTTAATCAGGAATCTCAAAACCAAGTAAGTTCCCCACTTTGGAGAACAGTTGGCAGTTTCTTACATATACATTAAACTTACATCTACCCTATGACCCAGAAATTCCATTCCTAGGTATTTATCCAAGAGAAATAAACATACATGTCTCTAAAAAGAGTTACACAGATACATCCATTACAGCATTATTCATAGTAGCCAAAAACTGGAAAAGAAGTAATAAATGTCCATCATCAGATGAATGGATAAACAAAGTGCTGGTTTTCCACATAGAGGACTCTGACCCAGGAGCCATTTAAAAATGAACTGGTGGCCTAGTGGTTAGGATTCTAGGCTTTCACTGCCGTGACCCGGGTTCATCCCTTGTCAGGGAATTGAGATCCCACACGCCATGCAAAATGCAGCCAAAAAAAGAAAACAAACAAAAATAAATACATACATAAATAAAAAAGAACTAAGGAGACACACAACAACATGAATGAATCTCCAAAACCTTATAATACTGAAAGAAGCCAGACACAAAAGTGTACATTTTGCCTGGTTCTATTTACATGAAGCTCTAGAACTGGCAAACCTGAGCTATGGGGATAGCTCTGGGGGTGGGAGGGTTTTTACTGGGAAGAGGCGTGAAGGAGTATATGCGGGTGATGGAAGGTTCTATGTCAATTAGGGCGGTGGTTACAATGTTGTAGACATTTGTCGAAACTCATGAAACTGTACTTGAAGTCTTTGCAGTTTGTTGTATACAAATTGGACCCCAGTTCATCACCATCATCATCATCAAGTCGGGCTTCCAAAGGCTTTCTTAGAAAGGTTTGGAAGGACTGGCAGGGCTTCACGGTGAGTGTGAGACTCTGTGAGTCACCGCAGTAGGGAGGCTCGAGATAGCAGCTCACAGGGCCCGTGGGGAGACCTGTAAGCATTAAACGTGGCCTCACCTGCTCCCGCTATGACAGAAAGGAGGATAATTCTTTTACATTTTCAGGAGACACGCAGGAAACAGCAGCAAAATGTGCATGCAAATTCATTCCAGCTAGCTGGGGTGACAGGGATGTGCCTCTGGTGAGGCCAGCTTTATTTTCCCAAGGGTTTGCTGGCAAGAGGCTGAAACGCCGCCTTCCTGGACTCACATGGCAGGAAGGAGAGCGGAGATCTCTGGGGAGCCTTCCGTAGGAGTCAGACCCCACGCAGAAAGTTGTGAATCAGGTTCCTGGCGTTTATGCAGCATGGAAGCCGGTAATTCTCTCACTTAGAAAATCCCTCCGAATGCAGCCAACTGTTTGATCACAGAGACTCATCGAATTGAATTGTACCAATAAAAATGAATACAGATCCTGGCGTGGAGCCCTCAAGATACCCCTGGGCTAAGTGGAGCAAAGTGGGGACCCTGGAGCTTGTATTTTAGGGACTTTTTTTTAATAACTCGTGGTCCCGATTTGGAATGCATCATTTCTCCTGTAAAGACAACATAGCCAAAGTCATTTTAAAATCCCACAGAAACCAACTGAGGAACTGAGGACAGGTTGGCATGTTTTGAGCAGCCTACCTGCGTTATTCTCACACAACCCACTGCAATCCCATGAGGTAGTTATTATTGTTCCACTTTACAGGTGAGAAAGTTGTGGCTCTGACTTGCTCTCAGTCTGTCTGATCCTTGCTCAGTTATTTCCAAGTCCAGCAAAGTGAGGCTTTTGAATTCCCTGTAAGAAAATCGTTCACATTTTTTGTTCCCTTTTGCATATCATCTAAAAATAATCTTTCTGTATTCTAACTGAGCCTCCTGCTGGTTCCTGTGCTTGGGTTGACAGTCACTGGCTCCAAGTTATATTACTTCGTTTGTGGAGTGAACGGGAAGAAAAGAGAGGCAGGCTGAACATGTGAAGGGTGCATCTGAGCCCCAGGAAGGCTTTGTTTCTCTCCCTCTGGTCCCAAAGTTGAAAAGTGGTGGGCGGGCTGAGTCACTGCACCGTCAGAAAGTGCCTGTGATGGGGAGTCCACGCTGCCTGCAGAGATTTCCAGATTTCACTTCTGTGCAGTTGTTTCAGCCACCATATTAAATTATTGTGGCTTATTTGGGTTTAACAGTTTTCATAGTTTTGTTTTGTGTTCATCTGTAAATTTGCTTTGATCATAAGGCTCCCGAAGAACTGAGTGTAAGGGACGTAAGCCTTCTCTTACGTTATTGTGCATCTGTGTTGTAGAGTTACATATATATTTGTTAACACTTGGTGTCTACAAGACTTCTTTTCTTTGAAAGGTATCTGAATATTACTCATATTTCAGAGAATCTGTCTTTCACCACTGCTGCCCCAACTACTTTTTTTAAAGTGCATACATTTCTCATATGTTTCATAAAGAGATTTCAAACTTACTAGGAGTCAAAAAATGCAAATAAAAACCAAATACGATTTCCTTTGTAATATCTGCAAGTGTGTGTGTGTGTGTGTTAAGTTTAAAGTCCTGAGTTTCTTGGAAGAAGCAAATACATCTATCCACACGGTGCAGGTAAACTGTAAATCAGCACAGCCTTTGGGGAGAATGCAATTTGACAATGCATCAAAAGCTTTAAAAATATGACAACCAGGATTCAACTGACAGGAATTCATCCTGAGTAAATAACGTGGAAGAGGAAGGAAGGAAGGAAGGGGAAAAGGAGGGGGAAAGGGAGGGAGAAAAAATATATAACCAGAATGTCTGATATCGGGAGATTGCCTAAAAGTTCCCTGCTGGAATATGACACAGCCCTTTTAAATGATGCTAGTGAAGAATATTTAACATCATGATGGAAAAGCAGTCCCAAATGTCGAGAGAAAAATTAGAATATTAAACACATCCCACCTTTCATAAAATACACGTTTTAAATGCAGAGAAAAAAAGACTGGATGGATTCCTAACAAAATGTCGACACTGGTGATTGTTAGATGGTGAGATTAGCAGTGATTGTATTTTCTTCTTTTTGTTTTGGGTTTTTTTAAATGCCCTACTGTGAATGAATATAATTTTGGAAATCGGTATGGTGAGTGAACCCCAGCATAAAATAAATTCGGGTGAAGATCCCAGCTGCATCACTTCTTCTGAGTGACTCTGAAGAAGTTATTTCATCTCCCTAAACCTCTGTTTCCTCATTGGTAACTTGCGGATAGTGTTTATGCCTGTTTTAAAAAGCTCTGAGTATTAACTGAGATAACACGCATCACGGGACTTAGCACTGAGATTGGCAAATAGTATGAGTTCAATGAGTATCATCTCTAATGAGGAAAGGATGATAAAAATGTTTTCTTTGAATCAGCCATATGTTTAAGTAAACACTTCTCAGGCTTCTAAGCGTGCTCATCAAACATTTAGCTTCCACTAGGAAGTTCTGCTAGTGGGAGAGAAAGAGAGAGACACAGAGAGAGAGAGATAAATGCCCAGTGTGTTTTTACTGGCCCTATAACCTAAGGATATTTCTTTGGAGCTCTGAAAGTCATTGTTAAGCGTTTATTAATCACAGACCAGTGGTTCTTTACCAGGGGCAATTCTTCTACTCACCCCCCTACCCAGGACATTTGACAACATCTGGAGACAATTTTGGCAGTCACCACAGAGCATCTAGTGGGTAGAGGCCAAGGACGCTGTAAACGAGAGCTACCTGCCCCAAATGGCAGTAGTGCCCGAAGTTGAGAAACTTCACCCCTGGTGTTATCACGCACAGTCTGACCGCTGGAACAGTGTGTGACAAAGTGAGCTTATTGTCCTACTACTTTTTGATCCATTGTACGTTTGTGTGTGGGACTGAAATGAAAACATTTTAGAAACCACCCCCCATCTCACCCCACACAGACTTATTTTTCCTCTTCAAACCCACTGGACCTCAAGGCCTGTTGTGCACAAGATCTTAGGTTTGTTATCAGGGTTAAAAGATGAAACATGTTTCTGTCTTTGTCCTTTAAGATAAAGAAAGACCCCCTAAGGAACTGATTGAAACCCAGGGCGGTAAGTGGGAGACAGTTTCAGATTTGGAGTCTGACCAATATGAGCTCAAAACTCAGCTTCCTGACCTATTCCCCATGTGACCCTGGATAAGCCTTTTCACTTCTCCTAAAGTTAGTGTCCTTATATGAAAAAATGGACCTGACAGTACCTAGATAAATGAGGGTAATCGCTAGAAAGAAAAATGAGAAGAGAAAAGGAGAAGCACTCTTGACAGTTATTTTATTAAGAGTGGGGTTTTTTGGTAAGCACCTCAGAATGCCCATCAAAGCTTAATGCATTTGACCTGTAAGCCAGTGGCACCCCGACTTCGGAGACAATGGGCTTGATCAAACAAACCACAAGGAGGATTACAAATACAAGTTGCTGGACAAACCTGTTTTCTAAAATAACAGGTGCTGAAGCCATGGTCCTAGGTGCCAAGAAAGGAGTTCACAGGGCAGAGCTTTGCCAAGAAATAAGTTGTCAGATCAGAAGTAAATGTGACCAGTTTATGAGCAGCAAAGCTCGGCTCCAAAATGCAAAGCTGGAAAACATCTTTGGACAACAGACACTCATTTGAGAGCCTTACTTAGTATACAAAGAGAGCTTATAGATGGTTTCTAAAAGGCAGCTCCCGCAAGAAGAAACACAAGAGGCTGTCAATGAATGCAGTGATGTTCATCCAGCTCTTAGTGAGGCTGCTGCCTTCGTGGCACACCTCCAGGAGGCGGGGCTTACATCCTAGCGCATTTGGAATGCGCTCCCAGAATTGCGCAGTTCACAGGCAGCCCGCTCCCGCTCGGTGCCTCTACTTAGTAAACAACGACAGTGATAGTGACAGAACAACAACGAGAGTATTGTAATACGCGGAGGGATATTTTTTTAACTGCTTTATTGACATGTAATTGACGCTCGATAAGCTGCACATTTTTAGAGTACAGTTTGCTGTGTTCAGTCCTATGTGTATACCTATGAAACCTTCACCACCAATCAGTTTAGTGAGTATATCCTTTATTCCCAAATTTCCTTTGTAATCCCTCTTTTCCACTCCCCGCTCCCATCACCAGGCAGCCAGAGCTGTTTTTTGTCACTATAGATGAGTGTGTACTTTCTAGAGTTTTTAGAGTTCAGTGGAATCATACAGTATGTAACACTTTTGTCTGGCACCTTTGAGCATAATGATTTTGAGGTTCATCCGTATTATCACATGTATCAACAGTTCATTCCTTTTTATTGCCAGGTGGTATGCCATTGTATGGATAAACCACAATTTGTTTATCCATGCATCTGTTGATGGACGTATATGTGGGTTATTTTCAGTTTGGGGCTATTGCAGTTAAAGACACTATAAACATTTGTGCACAAGTTTTCGTATGGACATCTATTTCCTCTTCTCTTGGATAAACACCTAAATATGGAATGGCTGAGTCATAGGTTAGATGTGTGTTTAACATTTTAAGAAACTGGCAAACTCTTTTCCAAAGCAGTTGTTCCATTTTGCATTCCTACCAGTGGTGTATGAGTGTTCCAGGTCTGTGTTCTCACCAAACTTTCATAAAGTCAGTATTTTAACTTCAGCCAGGAATATCATACATAATAAAAATAATATAACAATGAGAATATTTTTAACTGTAAAACTGGCAGAAGGATGTTTTATTATTAATACCCAGCATTGGCAAGGGAACCGGGGAAAGCACTCATATACTGATGGTAGAAATGGAAGTTAGCATAATTTTCTGGGAGCCACCGTGGCAATATATATCAAATGCCTTGGAACCATATTTTATTTTATTGAGCAATTCCACTTCTGAGAATTTATCCTGAAGAAATAAGGATGCATGCAAACATATATACCACAGCCCTGGTCCCTGTGGAGGGAGGTTTTGCATCCGTTAGTCTCCTTGAGAAGCAATAAAAGCTGAACGTCAGAGGTTTACAGCTTATAGTCCACAAGCTAGCTCCACCCTTCAAACCTGATTTCTCTGACTCTCAAAATGTTTTTAAATCATTTGAATTTTTTGCCTGCATTTCAAAATGAGGAGCTATCACATGAAACTCTAATCTCCAAGCATTTCTTGAAAAATTAGAAGATTAGACACACGTGAAAGCACCAAGCAGAATGAGGTACCCTTCTACGCTGGCCCAATTTATAGAATTTACCACGCTCTAGTACAAACTGCGTCCCTCTAGTCTACTGGGAGTACCTTTGAGAGACGCCAAGATCTATTCTTCTCCCACCTCACCCCAGTGCCTGACACAGTGAATAAATATTTGTTGAAAAATGAGTGGTTGAAAATTACAATTAGTTTAAAGTGTCTGATTAGTTGAAGCTAAGTCAACTGAAAGACAGAAGGGCCATATTCTGTTGTTAAGGTGCCGGCAAGATTCACTCTCTCCATCCTTGGTGAGAATGTAAAATTAGTTGTAACCTTTGGTAACACCTATCGACATTTTAAAGCCACATACTATTTGATCTGGTTGTCCCACTTAGAGGAATTATAAGACAGATACGCTAGCATCTGGGCATTTGTGAACAAGAGTCATAGCAATATTGTTTGTAGAAGCTGGAAACAATCTAAATGTCTCTCAATAGGAGACTGAGTAAATAAATGATCATTTATACAGCAGGATATTCTGCGGCTTGAAAGGATCTATTTGTGCAGATACAGAACAATCTCCATGGTTAAGTGAAAAGGAAAAGGTGAGGGAAAGTGTGTGGGGTATCTACCATTTGTATATAAAAAGGGTGTGTGTGTGCATGTGTTTGTGCGTGCATGCATACTTGTATTTGCTAATATACGTATACAACAAGGTTTCTCAACCTCAGCAGTATTGACATTTGGGGCCAGATAATTCTTTGCTCTGGGGGGCCAGCCCTGTGCATCTTTAAGATCCCTGGCCTCTATCCACAAGATGCTGGTAGTACCCCTCCTTCAGTTGTCGCAACCAAAAATGTCTCCAGACATTGCCAACTAACTGTCCCTTAGGGTCAAAATCACCACCACTTGAGAACCACTGGCATAGAACATCTCTGGAAGAATATACCAGAAACCTGTAATTGTGGCTTTGTCTGAAGATGAAAGCTAGAAGACCACAACCAAAAGAGGAAAGGAAACTTTATTTTCACCTGTTTGAACTTTTAACTTTTTTGTTCTGAACTTTTAACTTTTAAAACACAAATATAATAAAAGTTTCATTTACATTTTTTCTGATGTCCAGATGATGCCTGTAAAACAGAAACCACTTTTTTAATTAAAGTATGTTTGACATATAACATTGTATAAGTTTAAGATATATGACATGTTGATTTGATTAATTTATAATTGCAATATGATTCCCATTGTTGTGTTAGCTAATACCTCTGTAGAGTCTCAAAATTATCATTTCTTCTTTTGTTGTTTATAATACAGTTCTGTTGTCTATAATCACTAGGCCCCGCATTAGATCTCCAGGACTTATTTATCTACTAGTTGCAAGTTGGTACCTTAAACATCTCTCTCATTCCATCACTGCTCCCACCCCAGCTCCTGGTAACCACCGTTACACTCTCCAAAACAGAAACAGCTTCAGAAAATACAAAAAGTTCTGAGATCCACCGGCAAGGAATTCCCTTGTCTCGTTTTAGTGTGTTTTTTAAAGTAACAGGATTGGTCATAGATTACATGATTTTTTTTCCAATTTGCCCCATTTGCTGGATGGGAAAACTGAGTCAAGAAAATGAAAAAGTTCTAATGCCATCTGATTGGTAACCAGTTTACAACTAGCACCCAGATCCCCCGAGACCCAGTCTTTGCTGCCACTTGGGGCAGGTAAGTCTCCACTGTAGAACACAGACCTTTACAATGAGCTAGAAACTCAAGAAGGTAATACTCATAACTCCTGTTTCCCAGCCAGCAAATGTCCATCTTCGTTCCAGGACAGTTTAAGTTGTGCAATGGAGGCTCCCTCCAGCCCTGAGACCCAATATGTGACGAGGTCTAGCTGGAAACGTCACATTTAACCTCAATCGTCTGTTTGTAACAGGGTCCACCATCTCTGTGCTGTTTGTTTACCTCCTGATTTGGTTCTTCTGGTGAATTATGTGTGAATCATAAGTAGTATCTGTATGGTGCTTTGGAAAGTGAATTCCACCTACAATCATATTGTCATAGAAACCCTTCCAGAAAACTGTGAACAAACTTTATAGGTGAGGAAATCCCTTCAGAGAGGTGCATTAACTTGCCCACCACCACAGTTAGGGAAATGGGAGAGCCAAGTTTGGAACCAAGATCCACTGAACCTTTGCTCTGTAAGATCCTTCATCAGAGTCTTCCATTTGCCAATAAGAATCCCATTAAAAATAAAAATAGCTTCCCAAGTATGGAATTAAATTCTTAATTAAGAACACATACCAGTGAACGAAATAAGACGGTAAAGCATGTAGCATCATGCCAGGCATATAATAACTGCTAACTAACTGTTAGTCATTATGATGAGGCAGAGATCTTCAAATACAAAAAATATATATAGTATATTATTAAAGATATCTTAAATTGATAGTGTAGGGGTGAGGTGCACCCATCAACCTGTATTATTTGGCAGCACAAAGTTTTTTAAACGTTTGAACTTGTTTCCAGAGGTTCAGAATTGGGACATTTCACATGATTAATCCAGATGTATGGCATCTCCTGGAACACTGGCGCCTATGGGCTGGAGCTCTGGAGCCACTGACCTCATAAGACAGCGTGAGTACTTTCTGGTTCACCACAGACTCTTTACGTGCCTGAAGTAAGGCCGGTGGGTTTGCCATTTCTCACTGGTGATTAAGAGAGGACTCTGGAGAGTCCAACGACAAGTGTTGGTTCTTGGCATTGCTGCCTCCTAGTCCGGTGGCCTAAGGCAAATCATTTCACCTTTCTGAGTCTCTCCCCTGGCACTGTGGTGATGCTTAAATAAAATACTCTGCATGAAAGCATTTAGCACAGTGCCTCCTAGACGGCTTTCAATAAAAGTTAGCTCTTTCTATCATTAGGTGTGGGAGGCGGAGTAATGGCCCCCTAAAGATGTCTGCATCCCGATCCCTGGAGCCTGTGAATATGGTGCCTTACACAGCAAAAGAGGTGTTGCAGGTGTGATGAAGTTAAGGATTTTTAAATGAGAGATTATCTTTGATCATCCAGGTGGGCCCAGTGTAATCACAGGGTCTTTGGAAGTGAAAAATGGAGGCAGGAGGGTCAGTGTCAGAGGAGATGTGACGATGGAGGCAGAAGTTGAAGTGATGCTCTTTGAGGAGGGAGGAAGGGACCGTGAGGCAAGGCAGGCACATAGCCTCTAGAATCCGGAAAAGCCAAGGAAGTGGGTTCTCCTCTAGAGCCTCCGGAGGGACACAGCCCTGCCGACACCTTGACCTTAGCCCAGTGCATCCCATTTGGATTTTTGACCTCCAGAACCGAAAGGTAGTTAATTTATTCTTTTTTAAACCACTAAGTTTGTTGCAGTTTCTTACATCAGCAATAGCAAACTAGTATATTAGGTTATTTAATCCTCACAACAGTTCTATGAGGTATGCCAGTTCTCCCCTTTCTGCAGAAGAAACAGCCTCAGTAAAGCTTAAGAACATTGTCCAAGGACCCACAGCAAGAGAGTGGCAGAGCCCAGGGTCAATTCCAAGACTTTCTGAAGCCCAAGTGCAAGATCCTCCTTATGACTCCCAGTCATCTAAGGTCATTCAGCTCCTACATGAATGATCCCAGAAATAGAAATATCCTTACTTCCTGAGGCTACTCTTTCAATGGCTGGATAGGATTCACCATTATGTCTTCCATATACTGAGCTACCTTCTGCCGCATTCTGCAATAGTTAAGACGCTTAGTTACAGGTGAAACAACCCAGCTGGCCTGGTGGAAGTAAAAAGGGGAGGGGGATTTATAACAAGGACAAAAAGATATCTCACAAAGCACATGTCCAGGAAGGCAGTTACGCTTTCGGAATAACTAATAACCAAGAAATGGGAAGCTGAAAAGAATCCGGGCCAGGCAGAACCCTCCATCTTCTACCTCTGCCTCTCTGCATTTCTGCCTCATTCTTTTCTTCTGTAGATTGATTTTCTTGGCTACGCCATTGTCATGGTGGCGAATGGCTGTCCCATATTTACACATTGCATCATATGGAGAGGCAGCCAGGCAGTCTGTCCCCAAGGCAAACTCCACGTTCCCCAGAGAAAGGATGAATTGTTATGGCTTCCCGTAGGCATCCACCCTTTGTCCCATCAGCTGTCAACTGGAAGGCAGGGTTGTAAAGAACAAATATGGCCTCCAGGGTCTCACCTCACCTGAGACAGTGGACTCGGGGTGGACAGGGGTGGGGTGGAGGAGCTGTCATGAGCTGAGCTGATACCCCAAAAGGTATCACATTTATTTCCCCAAAGTTTGCCAGAAAAGCAATAGGGAGAGTAAGGCAGCTTCTTCCACGTGGAAGAATTTTGGGGTTTTCACAAAGCTCTCTTCCCTTGTGGTCATCTCTTTCCCTGGGAAACATCCGTAGATCCTTCAGTCATTCCTCACTCTGACGGATCCCAGATGACTCATCAACCTGACTCCTCCCCCACCTCCCCCTCAGCCTGCATGACTTTGCAAGATCCCCACTCAAACTTGTAATTTGTCTCCATAACCTCCCTTCTCCAAATGTGGGCTGCCTCACTCATTTAAATTGTTTTCTTCCTTTACCTTCCTTGGACCCACGAGGCATGTACTGACTGTTAATGCAAACTAAGGTCATTTCCTTGGCAGCTGTATACATCTGGCTCAAATTGAGCTTGTGGCCAACTAGAAGCCCCAGATCTACTTCCCAGGAACTGCTGTCTGGCCAAGTCTCCCCATTCCCAGACTTAAATAATTGATGCCAGAATCCACATCAGTCCCTGGTAAAAAAATTTCATTTGGCGCTACAGAGACCATTGTGAATCTTGATCCTATTATATCAATTTTTTGTCTCCTAGACATTTCATCTGTATACCTTAATTTTTCAGTCCTGAAGTGAAATGATATCCAGAATAGACTTAAATCAGTGCCCCGTGGCCTACCAATGGACACTTCCTAAGTTGCCATGGCTCTAGTAATCGACATTAAATATACTGAAAATATGCTGCAGGTATCTTACGATCTTATATATTCCTGGAACAGGAAGAGTGGCTGCACAAATTCCTCAAATATTTTTGATGTTTAATTGTTATAAGGACGGAAAAGATCCAAGAATATGGGAAAACCTCTGGAAGGCGTTCATTTAGATGAATCATCATAACTATCACTGCATCGGCACTACCAGGATTATTGAATTTATTTCTCACGTCAACCCTGAGGTATTCATATTCCCATGTTATAGGTGTGTAACCAAGCTTACACAGAAGGAAGTTGTAGAAGTGAGACTTGAATTAAGGCTGTTGACAACCAAAGTGCCTAATCCCAACACCAGGGGTGGGCAAATATTTTCTGTAAAAAATCAGACAGTAAATATTTTAGGTTTTGGGGACCATCCAGTTTCTGCCTTTGTAGTGTGAAAGCAGCAGTAGACCATACATAAATAAATGGAGGTGGCTGTGTTCAAATAAAACTTTATTTACAAAAGCAAGCAGGTATGCCCCATTTGGCTCACATTGGCCAACCCGTCCTAGAATATTCTTCCTTCCAAATCTGCGTGGCGAAATCCTACTCAAATATGCAGGTCAGGACTTCGCTGGTGGCACAGTGGTTGAGAGTCCACCTGCTGATGCAGGGGACGCGGATTCGTGCCCCAGTCCGGGAAGATCCCATGTGCCACGGAGCGGCTGGGCCCGTGAGCCATGGCCGCTGAGCCTGCGCGTCCGGAGCCTGTGCTCCGCAACGGGAGAGGCCACAACAGTGAGAGCCCCGCGTACCGCAAAAAAAAAAAAAAAAAAAAAATATGCAGCTCAAATATGACCATTAAGTTACAAAACTAGATAAACTGAATTTGGCCCATGGATCATACCCTGCTAACCCATCCTCAACCATCATGCCTTCTAATTCGGTGGGTTAATTTATCTCACTGAAGAACTCTGAGTTACTGGCTAAGCGGAAATCATAGCCAGAGTCAGCAAGACTGACACCTTTCAAAATACATAAAGTTCATTCATCTCCTATTTGATGCTGCCCTGAATGGCAGTAATTCCTTGTAAGGCCATTCGCTTTGATACCTTTCTCTACAGATCCCCAAATAAATTCATAATAATCCAACACACACACACACACACACACACACACACACACACACACACACACCAACTCACCACGCTCTAATCCAACACACACACACACACACACACACACACACACACACACACACACACACACACACCAAGCTATGAGACCTATCAGTTTCCTGGTGGCCATGCTGTCCCTCTTTTTAGCATTCCATGATGCAGACTTGAGTGCACTACTGATTCTGAGTTCTATTTGTTCTCCTACATGCATTTAAAAAAAAAAAAAAAGGAAATGTTCTACTGGAAGTTAGAATTCAAGCAAGGCCCGGGAAGCAGAAGAGTGAAGATTGATTCGGGTATAACGTGGCAGGATGAAGGGGTTGTAACTATCGTGGCAGCCAGGGAAGGAGTCAACAACTTTAAAGAACAGGTGAAAGAAATCAGGACCAGAGCCCTAATATGAACTTGAGCAAGTTGAAAAGAACAAAACAGGCATTTAATGCTGATCCAGAGAAGGCTACCATTTCCAGAGATGCATTCTCCGGTTTACAGAAAATGCAAGCACTAGCGATATTCACTGGGCATTTTGCAGGCAAGCCTATCCTATTAGCCTCTGGCCAGCTTAACCTTATGTTTCTCAGTGTTAACAGTTTTCAGGTAAATTGTTTGTTGGGTTGCTTTAACCTTTAGAAACACAGAAAATATAAACGGTAATAATTGGCTGGTTTTAATGACACAGAAAGACATAGGTAACAATAACAAAAGCCCTGGACATCTTTTATCAGGTTTATTTGTATTTTTTAATGTGAAAATAAGACTTGTTTACTCGTTGCCTGATAGCCTTTAACAGAGCGCTTAAGAAAACAGGAGCTAACATCAGACACAGTGCAAATCTCAACTCTACCATTTGGTAAATGTGCAACTGTGGGGTTAGGCCAGCTTCTTTGAGCCTCACCTTCCTCATCTGTAAAATGGGATTATGAATAGAACCAGCCTCACATACCACCAGGTGTCCTCAAGTTCTCCAATCTTGCAGACACTCTAGATTTTTCCCCCTGTTGTAGCAGAAATTGACCAAACACCTGGAGGAAATGGAGGTATTTCCTGAAGCCCCTCATGCGCCTCTGCCACTGGAGATTTTTCGTTAAGAGATCTGTGGTCATTACCCTGCTTCCCCCCCACCCACCTCTCCCTCCTGTCTCTGACTTCTTCTCCTGTCTGCATCTCTCCCAGGTTCATGAGACTTCTGCCCGCCTTGAAATGCCACCATCTTTCCATTCCATTGTTACAACTGATCCTCATCAATTTTTCATCTCCCTTGACCCCACTGATACCATACCTAGAAAGCTGGACTCTTCTACTCAAAGAAACCATTGCAACATCTACCAAAAGCACTGTTCTTTGACCCAGCAATTCTATATAATATGAAGAATTTTCTCTCTGATAGGTTCAGGAAAATACTGTATATTGAGACTATTCATGTCAGCACTGTTTATAACAGACAAGAAAGAAACCACCCAAATATCCAGCACCAGAGAACTGGTTAAATAAACTTGCATGTGATCATAAAGTGGGATATTTTGTAAAAAGAGGGAAGAAGCTCTCTTTGCGCTAATCTGGAAAGATATCAGGATAAGTTAAGAGAAAAAAGCAAGATGTCTAAGAAGATGTATGTTACACCAGAGTTTACCTTGAGAAAGTAAAAGATTGAACAAGAAAATGTTTGTGTGTGCTTCGTGTATAAAAGAAGACTCTGAAAGGACACCCAGGAAAGTAATAAAAAGGGGCCAATGAAGGTAGTAATGGGTCAGATGGAAACAGGAATGTAACTTCTCGTGCTATTCCTTTTTATATTGTTGTCTTTTCAAACCATGTGAATGCGTTAACTACTCAAAAGCTTGAATTTTTTTAAAAAACTATCAAGGTGTTTAGAGCAATAATTTTCTAAGAGCATGTTGCTTGCTACTCAATGTTACAATATTTTTATTTCTCTGCACTACGTGAAAAATAGATGAAATTAGCTAAATAATGTGCTTGGAATGGCATCTCCTGCATAGAATGTGGCATAAGTTGAAGCTGTTTGTGGCAGCACGCAGAAGTGATCAAAACAGAAAATACCTAGGTAGCATTATCATTGTAATATCTATGTATTAATGTTGCCTAAAGTAAAGAGATTGAAGTTGGATTTCAGACCAACCTGGGTGGAATCCAGCCCCCAAGCTCGCTGGCTGTGCACCCTGGGCAGGTCGCGTCAATCCCAGGCCCTCGGTAGTTGTGTGTAGGGGGGATCGTTACGCACCACGAATGAGGGTTGTTTATTCACTCCTTCAACATGTAAACGTTTAACTACCAATAATGTGCCAGACGCTGTTTCAGGTTGAGACAAGACCTTAAATTCTAGACCCGTGTTTCTCAACAGAGCAATTTTGCCTTCTAAAAAACATTGGCAACGTCTGGAGACATTCTTAGTTGTCACAACTCGGAGGAGTGGAGGAAGATGCTGGGTAGAGACCAGAGATGTAGCTAAAGATCCTGCGACGCACAGGAAACCCTCACCACAAAAAGTCAATAGTGCTGAGGCTGAGAGCTCCTGCCCTACCCTGTTCTAGGAGGGGAAAGAGAAAACAAAGTTAGACTAACAAATAAAAGACAATTCAAGATGTTGCTCTGTGCTGCGAAGTCAGTAAATCTGGGAGTGGGACAGAGTGACCCGGACAGCTGTTGTAGCCGGGGCGGGGTGGGGTGGGGTGGGGTGGGGTGCTGCTGTCAGGGCCGGCTCCCTGAGGACAGGACGTTTCTGCTGAACACTGGCAGCTAGGAAGGAGCCGGGCAGAAGAGTCCTGGCCAAGCATGGCTTGTTCGAGGAAGAGAAGGCTGCAAGACAGGCTGCAGTCGAGTGAGCAGAGGTGCCTGGAGAGGATGCGGGGAGGACCGGGGCCGTATGCCTGCTGAGAATTTTTTATTTTGTTGGAAGTACCGCGGGAATCCATGGAAAGGTTTTAAATAGGGAGCTGGCGTGATCAGCTGTGCATCTTAAAAAGCCATTCTGGCTGCTCTGTGAATAACGGATTGAAGGAGGGCAAGAATGAAGCAAGAAGAGCAGGTAGATGCACCGTCCAAACGAGGCAGGGTGGGGAGCACCAGGGAAGTGATCTGAGAGCCATTTGCGGAGGTAAAACCCTCTAGGACTCTGTGGAGAAGAGAATTAATTGAATAGCCCAGATCAAGGGAGATACCTGTAGAGCAGCCCGTGAACAAAAGGAGTTTTAATCCTTCAATTTGGAGGTGAGTATTTAGTTAAAACCAAACTTAAGAATGTACTTTTCAGTATCCGGTTTTCCCCAATTGCCCCAGGGTGGTGAAGGATCAGGGGGAGCTGGCCGTTTTGATGTTTGAAAGTTCTGGAATGAAGATGCACACCCGGGAAAATAAGAAATATGAAAATGCAGCAATAATTCCGGTTTGGGGAAGGTTACAAGAGATAGTTGATGTGCCCAAATTCTTCAACAGGAGGGTATCAGAAAACTCAGGAAGTATTTCAAATTAGAAAAGAATACTCTGAAAAACACAGGTCTCCACTTAGGAGTCCGATGCTGACATAAACAGTAGATTGTCAGCACCGTCAACAATGGAAGAGCCACGTCAAACAAGGCATTAACCGTAGTCCATGTCAAGCCACTTACAAGCGGCTGTTTAAAGACTTTTAAACATAGGGGATATTGTTTATGGAACGTAATCTAATCACCCAAGCAAAAATGACACAAATTCCACGGCAACTGTGGAGATTAAAGAAGTGTTTTCAGGACAAACTCCACATGAATCCCTTATCTACCATCCCTCCTGTAAATTTTACTCACCGAATAAAAGCTTTCAGGAAAAATGTTGGGGGAGAAAAAAAGATAATTCACTCTGGGGAGAAAGACTTTCAGAATCCCACTTTGAAACTGGCGTATAAACATCTCTAACACTGGGGAATTAAAAGGCATAGTTAGGCTTTATTATGTTTTATATAAAGTCTAAAAATAATAATAAGGTAATAATAATAGCAGCTGTTGTTTACCAAGTGTTTTGTGTGCATCAGCTCTGATTCACCAAGGGATTTGAGATCTTCCCTTTGCAGATGAAGGAAGTGGGGTCCAGAGAGGCTGACTGACTTACCCAGAGACACACAGCTATTGAAGGGTTTCCAGGCTTCTGACCCTGGCAAGTCATTCTCTAAATCATGCTCCTTGTCACATCTTGAGCAAACAATCCAGTACCTCTGGGCATGGGGGAGAAAAGAGCAGAGATACCACTTAGACTAATAATAACAACTAGCCTTAATCGAGCACCTTCTGTGTGCCCATTTCTACAGCTAAATGCTTCACTTAGATCATCTCATTTGATTCTAAAGATAACTCTGTGAGTAGGCATTTCTATTATTTCATTCTATAGCTGAGGGACCTAAGGCTCGGAGAGGTTCAGTAACTTCTCTAAGGTCACAAGCCGCTGGTCGATGACAGGATTTGAAACCCTGTGGTGGGGCTGCAGAGTCTACATGCTTAGCCATCCCCTGAGTGAAGCAAAAGGAAAAGGAATCTCAGGGAGTTGGAAGCTTAGATGCAGCTCAGATAAAGCCTCATTGCACCCTATGTTTGTTTCTTTTCATAGCACGTATCAAATAGTAATTAAATTATTTTTTAAAATTTGTATTTATTTATTTATTTTTGGCTGCGTTGGGTCTTCGTTGCTGTGCGGTGCGCGGTCTTCTCATTGCTCTGGCTTTTGCAGAGCTCAGGCTCTAGGCGCACGGGGTTCAGTAGTTGTGGCACGCAGGCTCAGTAGTTGTGGCTTACAGGCTCTGGATCGCAGGCTCAGTAGCTGTGGTACACAGACTTCGTTGCTCAACGGCATGTGGGATCTTCCCGGACCAGGGCTTGAACCTGTGTCCCCTGCATTGGCAGACGGATTCTTAACCACTGCGCCACCAGGGAAGTCCCTTAAATTATTCTTTGAGGAATTATTTGTTCAGTGTATGTCTCCATGTAATTATCTGTAAGAACCTTGTCTTGCTTACCCTCTTGGGCCCAGTGCCTGTAACAGAGTCAGCACACAGTCAGTGCTCCACCAGTGTTTTCTGTTTTGCTTTTTGCTTTTTTTTTTTTTTTGGTTTGAGTCAAGGAAGCAATCATTGGAAAGGGGAAGCGTGGAGAGTCACAAAATGAAGGAATCATTATCCCAACCTAGAAAGCAGGCACATTCACTTCCTGCCTTCCAAAATCTGATCTCATTCTTTCCCCCAGAACTTTAACTCTAGCCCCACGTTGGTCAAGAATTATTCTCCACATGTCCGATCAAAGAGGGAATCTAGAGAACATCCAAATGGGCATCTCTTGAGCTCGCAGCTCCAACCTGGGACATCAAGAGGGTTATTTAGGGCAAAATGGTTGCCTTTGTAGTGAGTGACATCTTGGGAGTGTCATTCCCTTTATCAGTGCCTGGGATGTAATTCTTGTTGGCTCGGGTGAGATGCATTCTGTTGGATGTTCTTATTGACTCACCTTTCCTCTCTGCTTCCTGTGCCTCTGCAGCATCATAAGTCACTTGCACAGAAAGTGACTCTGTAGTAGGTCAAGCCAACAGATTGAAAGAAAGCTGGCTCCAGGAACCCTGCTTGGCCGTGGGAGATAATACTGCCTAGTGGTTAAGAGTGGTTAGTAAGAAGCAGATCTGGGACTCAAAGCTCAAGCCTTTGAGTCCTAATCGGCTGCCCACCTGGAAAGTTCATCCTTCCTCCATCTGCCATGTTGAAGAAATAACTGTATGTAGAGGCAAGCCCGTACGGATGGATGCACGATGCACTTTTCTCTTGGTGGGATTACAGTTTTGGATTTTCAATTCAAATACACCCAGCTTCAGAATCGGGCTCTGTCTGCCACTTTGCAAACTGGCCTTCCTGGACTTCTCCAAGCTTTGTCTGTGTGGGATTATTAATAAAACCTCCTTAGAGTTTTGGAGCCAAAATTAAATGAGATAAAGAGCATTTAGTACAATGGTTAGGGAAAAAAAGTGCTTGATAAATGATTGCTATTATTAATGTTATTAACAGCCATTCATGTATAGAAAGAGGTTTCCAAATTTTACACAAAACAGAAATCTTCACTTTCCTCTCATTTTTTCTTCCCCAAAAGGAAACAGAAATTTGCAGCCAAGACAAAAATGATAGAACTGCTCCAAGTTGGTGCAATAGTTTACTTTTTAGGTCACCATGTTTATACTGGGGTGATACTGGTGTATCTGTTGATACTAAAGCAAAGAGAAGTGTAGCACAGACATTCCAAATGGCATCCTTGATTTTCATTATTTTACGGTGCGTTTTATGTGTCTTTCCTCAGCCCGTCCTCCTAGTGATCATCTGTATTTTTCAGGTATGTTTTTTCTGCACAAATGCCACCCACCCCACTTTTTGTAAGCGTGAAGATTAAGTGGACAAAGACAAATTCAGTTAAGCCGCAGGCTTTCGTGACCAGCAGCTATTTTTCTTGGCGAACTGAATCCAAATGTCTCAAGGGTAGGGACGTGGGTACACCGTGTTTCTGAATGGACAGGCGGCAGAACTTGAATATAAATCACTCGACAAATGACAAACGGATCCCTCCTCGATTAAACTTTTATTCAGAAACAGACCCTGTTTTAAGGGGAAATTAAAGGCAATCAATAAGCAGGCTTGCCTGGGCGGCTTCTGAGCTTGAGATGCAAATATTATTCCAAATTCTGGATTCCAAAGAGATCCCTCCATTGATGTGTTAATAACCTCCTCGTGTTTCTATGACCTCAGATCCTGGCAGGGCGTGAAGCTGTACTTACCGGAAACAAAAGGAAAGCACTCTAGAATAAACATTTGCTAAGTGGACTTTGACTGTAAACCCCAACTTGTCCTTTGCTAAGGAAAGGATGGAATTCTCCCTGAGCCCGGTACTGATGCACTGAACGTTTAATACATTTTTATGTTCAAAGAGCTGCCATGACCGATTCTTTCTCTGGTGTCACTTGACATTTCAGCTTCATGTTCGTAGCGCACACGATAGCAAATGTTTTGGGGTAGTCGTCCCCAGACAAGGCAACCCTTGGCAACTGGAAATAAGCAAAATTCCATTTGTCTATCAGTCAAAAGTGATTGCAACCAAATGTTGGTCACCTATTTATAAATTCACAGTCAAAAACAAATTCAGAGAAGATTTATTTAGCACCTATTTATGCAAGATATCGTGCTGGGGTACTGGGGATAGACAAGCATGTTTGAAAAGGAGCTTATATTTTTAGGGGCAAATAGGCAATAAACAATTTAAAAAGTAAAGATAAATCAGGCTGTGGTGAGTGCTATGAAGAACAAAACCAGATAATGGAAAAGAGAGTAACTGAGGGGGATAGGCCTTGAGGTAGGAAATGGCTTGTGTTTGAGAATGAGAAAGTTGCCCACTGTAGCTAGACTGTGGTGGGTGAGATTATGTCTCACTGACAAGCAGGAGCCAGGTCATGCAGGGCCTTAGAGTTAATAATACTTCATGAAAAATTAAATGTGACATTCAAAAAAAAATTTCTTCCTGTCAATGGAGGTACATGTCTAAATCTTTTTAAAAAATTTTATTGAAGTATAGTTGATTTACAGTGTTGTGTTAACTTCTGCTGTATAGCAAAGTGATTCTGTTATACATATATATATATTCTTTTTGTTTGTTTACACACACACACACACACATACACCCCGAGTCCCGCTCTTATATATTCATTTTCATATTCTTTTCCGTCATGGTTTATCACAGGATGGGACATGGCTAATCTTTAACCCTGGACATACTAAAAGAATCTCAAAGCCTGAACAGACATATACTTTTAAAGGATTTGGGTTTACTCATACTTAATAATTTACTATATTCTTTTTCTTTTTTTTTTTTTTTTTTGCGGTACGCGGGCCTCTCCCTGCTGCGGCCTCTCCCGTTGCGGAGCACAGGCTCCGGACACGCAGGCGCGGCGGCCATGGCTCACGGGGCCCAGCCGCTCCGCGGCACGTGGGATCCTCCCAGACCGGGGCGCGAACCCGGTTCCCCTGCATCGGCAGGCGGACGCGCAACCACTGCGCCACCAGGGAAGCCCTCTTTTTCTTTTTAATTGCTGTGCCTTTTTATTATGCTGGTGAGCTATGACTTAACGTTAGCATTGCTAACATTGTTAGGGTTACAAATTGTTGTCCCTTGAATCATTTTCAGTTAAGACAATATTTACTGTATTCTTAGAAAGATATTAAATTCTAGAACTACATACGTTAGCCTCAATATCTGTTCATCAGAATTGAGGTTTCTACCTAATTTGCTTTTCCAGATCTAAACTCAAATAGAGGCTAACCTAATATACCATGTTTTTTATCTTTTATGTGAAGGGAGTTTGTAATATTTTCCAGGAGTATCTTTCCAAGTGAACGAGTCATTACAATGTGAGGCTAAACCTTTCATGAAAGTCGATTTTCCAGTCAAAGCCTGTCTTCTATTAAAAGTTTTCTACACGCCAGCGTGTGGTTGGTGTGGTGACCAGCTGCTGAGATGGACCCCACCTCCCGGTATCTCCATCCTTGTGTAATCACCCCCCTCCCTGTCACATCGGGATTGGTCCATGTGACCGATAGAATACACAGAACTGATAGGATGTCACTGCTGGGATTAGATTATCAAAGACACTGCAGCAAATCGCAGAGCCCAGGCATCTCCAAAGTTTCTGCCACCTTTTTGAATTGGGGATATTTCCCCAGATTTCCTGAATGGCAAGTGACAACAGAAAATAGTTGACCCTAATCAATGGAGGAGGTACCCTAAGATTTCTGGACTATTCCAAGGCAAGAGATCCTGGAGATGGAGAGACACTGAATTTTCTTCTGCTGCGTTTAGGGAGGGTTTTAGAATTCTGAATAATGGCAGATAGCAGAATAGTTGAGAGAGCTAACTGCTATGCTCTTTGCCTGCTTTTTCCCCTCCTGGCTGTGTGACCCGAGTCAGGTTACTCGGTCAGTGGCAGGTTCCTTACTTATAAACTGGGAACGAAATAATGACTGTTTCATCAGTTAATTGATCAGTATATGAGCTGATTTGTGGAAAGCACTTAGCGCTGTGTTTGGCACATGGCATATGCTATATACATTTTTGCAAATATTAAGAGCCCACGGTACGTGAATGTTTCAGGCACTGTGCTGAGTGAGGTACTATGATAGTTCCCATTTACGGATGAAGAAACTAAGGCTTGGGGATATGTAGCAGCTTGGCCACTGCTTTATAGTTCATGAGGGGTGGAGCTGGGATCCAAGCCCATGGGTTTCTGATCTAGGAGGCTTTGCTTTGAACATCTGTGTGATAGTTGGGCCCAAAGATATTTTGATTTATAAATTCACACATAGAAAAACTAGTTTTCAAGGATATTTTATAAAACTTTTGTAGTGATACATAGGAATGTTTTGTTCTAATTTGTTTCGGTTTTGCTCTGTGTACAATTTCTTCCTTCCTTCCCTCCTTCCCTCCCTCCTTCCGTCTCTCCTTCCTTCCTTCCCTCCCTCCCTCCTTCCTTCCTTCCCTCCTTCCCCCCTTCCTTCCTTCCCCCCTTCCTTCCTTCCCCCCTTCCTTCCTTCCTTTCCCCCTTCCTTCCTCCCTTTTCATCCTTCCTCCACCCCTCTCTCCCTCTCTTTCTCCCTTTCCCCAGCAATAAGGGTATATAGTTTAGTTAATGATTTTTTTAACATCTTTATTGGAGTATAATTGCTTTACAATGGTGTGTTCGTTTCTGCTTTATAACAAAGTGAATCAGTTATACATATACATATGTTCCCATATCGTTAATGATGTTTTTAAAACAATAAATTTTAAATGTACCATGCAGTTTGCCCCCCAGGGGACTTTTGTTTACAACGTCCAGAGTCATTTTTGGTTGCCACCCACTTTTGGGGGATGCACTGGCATCTAGTAGGTGGGGACCCGGGATACAGATAATCATCCTACAGTGCACAGTCCCCCACGACAGAGGATTATCTGTCCCCAGATGTCAATAGAGCAAAAGCCTCCTTCTTGAGGAGCAGGTTCTTGGTAGGGGCGCCCACCCTGCGTTGGCTTGTCCCTCGGCTGCCCTGTGGACCTTGATGGAACCACTCTACTCCCTTCTGAGCTGAGTCATGAAGATGTACCACAGGGCAGCAGCGCTGGGGCCACAGGCTAAGGGCTAGAAAGGGTATGATGGAAAGAGAAACACAGAGAAATGTTTATTGAGGCCTTACTCACACAAGGCTCTGAACTAACTTCTTTACACCAATTTAACCTATTATGAGTTGATGTATCAGTTATCCTCACGATAACCCTGCCAAGTAGGTGCCATTTTTATACCCATTTTGCAGATGAGGAAGTTGAGGCTCAGGGAGGTGAAATAACTTTCCCAATGTCACATATCAAGGAATCAGGAATTTGGAGATTCTAACTAAGGCTGCCCAAACCCCTCATTTCCTCCTGATGAATGTTCTGTGAAAATCCCTCGTATTACCCTCTGAAGAGCAATCAAAATGGACTTCTCTTGCCCCTATGGTGATTGATTTGGGGCCAAGGTGCTTTAACTAATAGTACTGCCAGCGTGTTTCGATTGTTCTGCTCAGACTATTAACAAATTGCATCAATTCCAAGTGGTGCCAGTGCAGGCATTTTTGTTGCAAAGTATTTGGTCATTGGCCAGACTATTTAGTTTCCCTTAACTTGAGCCTTTTATTTCCCTGCCCAAGCCATAGGTCTATAAAGAGTCCCACTGCGGAGGCAAACACAAATGACAGAAAAATCCTGATGCACTGGAAAAGGATTGCATAAAGCCTACCTCCTTTTCTTCCGACTTTTGGCTCCTGTGCCCCATTTCTAGACATCGTGTAAATCATAGGAAAATAACCTAATCTTCAGAATTTATTTTTAAACCACAACCAAGGAAACACTGCTTTGGGGAAGTCTTGAGGTGAGTGTAAGTGCCATGCAAACGGTTACAAGTTCACTGGAGCTAAACATGGGTCACTAGGTCCTGAATTGTAACCCAGGTCAGACCACCAGTCATTCAAGTGATTCAATTATGCTCAGAGACTTAGGAAAGAAGGAAAGATTCACAAATGCTTAAAGGTTTTCAGCCCCAAGGGATGATGCGAAATAGGTGTTCTGCACATCCTTGAGCTCTGTGACAAGTGCCAGCCACCACAGGCCCCCACAAAACCCAGTACGGTCCACTAAGGAACTTCCTTTTTTGAAGGGCAGTTGAATTAAAAACCCACCAGGATCTGCCCCTCTGCCTCCTTGTCCCCCCACCTTGGCTCCCCATTAAGCAGCTTACCCCAGTCACACGCCCTGGTCACGCGTGTGGCCTTTTTGTTCATCAGGGCTCTGCCTGGCCCACCTGCCCTGAGAGCAGCCCCCGCCCGACCCATCAGTCACGCTCCTCACCCCCCAGCTCGCCCTGCTCCGGGGCACTTGTCCCTTCCTGCCATCGTCCTGTCCACTTGTTCATGGGCTGCCTTAAAGATCAGACTTAAGACCGACGGTCGTATGGTTACAAGACAGACCCTAAATCCATAGGACCAACCTTCACATCCTGCTGGCCATTCAACTGGCTGTGGGACTTTTGCAAAGATACTTATTAACCTTTTGGTTTCTTAGATTCCCCATTTGTAAGATAGGGAAGCCTAAAATGAGTTCATATATAAAGAGCTTAGGGTACCACCCAGCATGTAATAAGTCCTCTGTCAAGGTTGTCATGTATTAATAAACACACTTTATTTATTGTAGTTATAATAAATATAACAGGCAATCTAGTCAATTCTGTATTGATTTATAAATTCATTCATTTGTTACTTATTAGTGCTTTACTAGCTGCCCTAGTAGAAAAGAAGTGGCCTAAGATCAGGGACTTTTTGAGCACAATACCGGGCATACAGTAGGCACCTCATAATTATTTGTGGAATGAATGAATGAATGAGTGAATGAAATGGTGTGCTTCCTTTTATCAGCAAAGGATGAGGAAATCCCAAGAGAATTTACAGAATCTGGATGGAAAGTCCTGAGAGATTATATTTTACTGGGTTACCTTCTTTTCTTTTTAATTAATTAATTATTTTATTTATTTATTTATTTATTTATTTTTGGCTGCGTTGGGTCTTCGTTGCTGCGCGTGGGCTTTCTCTAGTTGCGGCGAGCAGGAGCTACTCTTCGTTGCGGTGCGTGGGCTTCTCATTGTGGTGGCTTCTCTTGTTGCAGAGCACGGGCTCTAGGCCCGTGGGCTTCAGTAGTTGTGGCTCGCAGGCTCTAGAGCACAGGCTCAGGAGTTGTGGCGCACGGGCTTAGTTGCTCCGCGGCATGTGGGATCTTCCCAGACCGGGGCTCAAACCCGTGTCCCCTGCATTGGCAGGCGGACTCTTAACCACTGCGCACCAGGGAAGCCCTAGTGGGTTACCTTAAAAGGTCAGAGAAAGCCGGACGCCTCTGTCAGGTGGTGGCTCCCGCTCTCAAGTAGCAGCTGGTGATGCAGCACAGCGAGTCGCAGTGGCTGGCATGGCCCGGATCGTCTTCAAGGCAGACACACTCGCTGAGAATTCCACGGGAAGTTGGCCTCCTTGCCGTCTCCTTGGAGAATCAGAAAGTAATAACCTAAGTCCTTTCATTTCTGAGCCTGGGTTTATTTAGGTTGGAAGAGAACTTTAAAAACAAACTTAAAATGTGAAATGTAAGACTTCAAGGGGAAACTAAAAATAGCTGAGTGGGATTATTCTTTCACTCTATTGCCATTAGCAGTATTTATACTGGTCAACCTTAGGAGGGAAGGAGGAGGAAATAAGCTTTTCTTCAAAGGAACGCAGGAGGATTTGCGGTGGCAGATGGCTTGGGATCCGACACTCTGGCAAACATCATCTTTAATAACATCTGTGTATGCAGAATGTTCTCGTTTTCTTACCACCAACCTGGGCAGACAGCAGTTTCGAGATATTTGTTTAGTTTTATGTTTTTCACCATTCTTCCACATTTTCCCTGATGAAATAGTTCAAGTCTCATTTCCAAGCTCTGACCTGGGAAAAGTGAAGACACCGGGCTCCTGGTTCAGAGCAACTGCCTTTAACTGTGGCAGAATAATACCGCCACCACTGACGGGCTCACCTGACGTGACACCCTTGATGTGTCATGTTCGTGATCTTATTTGTCTCCAATAACAAGTGGATGAGATATCTTTTTTTAAAAAAATTTTATCGATGAAGAAACAGAGGCTCAGCACCTTGGCCAAGTTCACACAGCAAGTGGCAGAGCCAGAGTTCAAAGTCAGGTGTGTTCAATTCCAAATCCTGCATTCTTAATTACCGCAGTAGATGGCCTCTGGCAAGATGGAAGTTCTAGAAGTGAAGCTTTGAACGCCCCTTTTTATTTATTCATCAAATGTATGGTATATTGAGTGACCACTACGTAGCAGGCACTATACGAGGGAGGAACTGGATCCAGCAGTTAACAAGCAGAAGCCCTTGCTCTCGGGAACCTCACACACCAGATAAGGAGGAGAGTAAAGCAGAATGATGATTGCAGGGCAGGGAAGGACACTGAGCTATATTTCAGATGTGGTGGTCGGAGAAGCCTTTCTGATGAGGCGATATTTGGGTAGAGACAAAATACAGTGATGGATGAAGCTAAATGACCACTTGGAGAAAAGCATTCCAGGCAGAGGGAACAGCACAAGTATGATGACCCTGAAGCAGGAGTGCCCTCGTCCTGGTAGAAGAACAGCAGCAAATTAGGATGAGGTGGGAGGAAATGAGTCAGAGAGAGAGTTATTTCTATTAGTTAGAGGTATATTCACTCACGCACCCACACACACACACACACACACACACACACACACACATTGACCCATTCACTTGGTCTCATCATACAAAAGTATCAACTGGAATCCCCTTGGGTGCAAGGAGCAGAAAATCCAACTCAAAATAGCTAAACAATAAGAAAGGTTCTCATCTCACATAAAAAGGGAGTCTGGAAGAAAAGTAGCTCCAGGTAATTTAGCAACTCAGTAGCCTCTGAAATAACATGGGTTTTCCCCATCTTTCCCTTATGTTAACCCCAGCATATTGATCTTGTTTTACCAAGCTCACTCCCCTCATGTTTGCAGTATCACTCCAGCCACCGCATCTTCACACAACAACATCCAGAGGCAGAAAAAAATAGCTCTTCAGGTCTTTGAGTTTCTCTATGGGAAGAAAGAACCTTTTCCCTAAGACCCCTTGGCACACTTTCCCTCAAATCTCATTGCCCAGAATGATGTCACCTATCAATACAGAAATCAGTCATTGGTAAGAGAAAAGGAGTTGCCCTGAATGGCTTAAACTAATCAGAGCCCACCTCCTTGGGGCTGCTACAAATATTCCCTGAAGCATACTGCCAACCTGAGGAGGATGGATGTCCTTCAGGGAGAAGGGAATAGTCAGGAGGTAATTGGCAGACAATGCTCATTGCTCATCAACAAGCTTTTTCTTCTTTTTTTAAGAATTAAAAAAAAAATTTTTTATTTTTATTTTTTGGCTGTGTCAGGTCTTAGTTGCGGTACGTGGGGGATCTTCATTGCAGCATGCGGGCTCTTTCACTGCGGCACGCGGGCTTCTCTCTAGTTGTGGTGTGCGGGTTTTCTCTCTAGTTGTGGCACGTGGGCTCCAGAGTGCGTGGGCTCTGTAGTTGTGGTGCACGGGCTTAGTTGCCCCGAGGCATGTGGGGTCTTAGTTCCCTGACCAGGGATCAAACCCGCGTTCCCTGCATTGGAAGGCGGATTCTTTACCACTGGACCACCGGGGAAGTCCCTTTCTTCTTTTTTATTAACAGAATCCTAAGGTTATTCAGGGTGCCATTACACTCAGCTTTAAAAAGCTAGATTTCCCAAGTTCCCTTGCAGAATTTTTTTCTTGATGAAAAGGCATAGATTCTGCTGGCATGCACACTCGTTACCTTCTCCTCTGCTTCTCTGATGGAACCATGTCCCAGTCTTGCAATGGAACAGTTCTCATGGAATCATGAGGTTGAGGGCCACATGCAAAGGATGTCTGCACCAGGAAGGAAGACGGAGTTGGCATCCTTGGGGACTTCCTTGGAATGTTCCACCAGCCCTGGGATCTAAACTTTTTATTATGTGAAGAAGGAAAATATCCTGTTGGTTAACCACCATTTGGTAGTTCTTACTACATGCAGCCAAGGCACCTTGTCAGGCAACCAGTAGTATGTGCTACATAGAGGAGCCTGGATGTTCTGTATGAGGAAAGCTTGAAGTGACCTCTTCTAATCCAGTTAGCTCAGCAGAGCTCAGGGGAAATCCTCTCAATGTACAAAAGTATATAGTGGAGTAGTATCATTCATGCATTTAACTTAACAAATGAGCAAACGGAGAAAGAAATACCTTTACTGGCTTTCATCAACCTTCCAAATTCACACGAGGCCTTGGCCTTTGATGCATCCAGAGAAAGAAAAGCCAGAGCCAAAATGCTAACAGAAACAAGAACCATTCACCCTTGACTTTTGAGCTTCCAAGAACCCTAGTCCTGGCAGTTAAGCCATGAAAGATGCCAGCTGATCCTCTGCCCTTGATCTTCCTCCTAGCGACAGAAACTCACATGGAAGTCTGGAATTAAACTTTACACTCATCTACTGGTTGAAGAAAAAATATTGCCTCCTGTAAGAAGGCAGCAGAGACAACACAGCTCAGTCATTTAATATGGATCTATTGAGGGTAGTTTCCTGAGAGGATAAACTTAAAGAACTTAAAAGAATCAGAAAATGGCATTGTTGCCCTTCAGTCTGTGTTCTTTTTAATCATCATCATCATCAGTGACTAAGCCAGCGAACATCTTTTGAGCACACTATTTGCCACGGATGGTGTGACACATTTTATGTGGATTTTTCTCATTTTCATCTCACAAGTGTATAAGGAGCTGTTGTTACGCCATTTTACAGATGAGGAGGAAAGTAATGCAGAACACGGCACATGGCTAAGAAATGTGTCCAAAGTCACACAGCTTTTTTTTTTCTCTTTTTTTTTTTTTTGCGGTACGCGGGCCTCTCACTGCTGTGGCCTCTCCGGTTGCGGAGCACAGGCTCCGGACGCGCAGGCCCAGCGGCCATGGCTCGCGGGCCCAGCCGCTCCGCGGCACGTGGGATCTTCCCGGACCGGGGCACGAACCCGCGTCCCCTGCATCGGCAGGCGGACTCTCAACCACTGCGCCACCAGGGAAGCCCTAAAGTCACACAGCTTTAAAGTGGTAGCTCGGGATGTCCGCAGAGGCCATCAGATCCCCCGCACTAGCTTGTTTAACATCACACATCATATCTGTGAGCCCGTTCAAACTCCGTGAAAGGCATTCTGAAGACAATTCCCAAATTTAGTGGTATCGCCTGTGTTTATTTCAATATGGTGCTCTCATGACAGCAGTCTAAGGAAGGGAGTTCCTTAAGAGCATGACTTAATCATACAAGTTATTCAGCATCTTTCAGTGATAAGAATTGAAGATATGATCTATTGCTTATAGGACACCGGTGCCTTTTCTGTGATACGGAGTCCAGAGCATGTCAAAATGCATCTCTACGTGTCTACTCTCTGTCTCCAAGGAGTTTATGACCCAACAAGAGGTGCAAGGTACCTGTCTCATGTTTGATTTTGCCTCCTTAGTGGTTCCCACGTGCCAAGGAAATTCAGTGTTTGATCCTCCCCACAAGCCCCTGTCTGAAGTCAGCATAATCCTGAGTGTTAAACGGAGAAACAGAGACTCAGAGACATTGCCTGAAGTCTCGGAACTAGTGTGTGCGGGTACCCCGGCACCACCACAGACGTGAAGGTCGGCCTTACACAAGGGGACCCGGCACAGAGAAATGAGGGTCAGCTGAAATGTAGCCCCTCCTCCATCTGCCGTGCGGAGGCCCCTGAAGTGGGCCTGTCAAGCCGTCAGCTCAGAGAGGTAGCATCTGCCTTGAGCGAGCACGTTTTCCAGTTTGCACAAAAGTACCAAATGGACGAGGGTTGGTGAAACCAACTAAAATTGAGTTAATAGATGCCTAAGACCATGTTTGCAATCATCACCAGGGCAAGGATGGGAACAGTGTTTCTTCATTACCAGCCTTGGAAAATTTTGTTAGCCTCACTGTACTTCAATTTTCTCAACTTTATAGTGAGGATAATAATAATGTCTACCTTATAGAGTTGATGTGAGCATTAAATGAATTACTACTCGCAAAAAGCACCTACAGCAGTGCCTGACATATAGCTATAAGTGAGCTATGATTATTAGCCATTATTATTAGTTTTATTATTGTTGCTAATTTTACATCACTTTTGAACATGCTTGAAACCTATTACTTGCCCCTCACCACCACTAGATTCCTGACTTCAGTGTTTTACATTTGGAGGAGGTTAGTTTTGTTTTCCCTTAAGCAAAACCCAGCAAATCATCCATTTAGACATCTAGATACTGCCTTTTGAGTTTCTGTTTTAATGAAGAAGGACTCGAAGTTTTGGATCAAAGTCTACCTTCAAAACAATTTAGTCTAAAAGTTAAGCAGGGAGGGCTTCCCTTGTGGCGCAGTGGTTAAGAATCTGCCTGCCACTGCAGGGGACACGGGTTCAAGCCCTGGCCCGGGAAGATAACACATTCTGCGGAGCAACTAAGCCCATGCGCCACAACTACTGAGCCTGTGCTCTAGAACCCGTGAGCCACAACTACTGAGCCCGCGTGCCACAACTACTGAAGCCCGCGCGCCTAGAGCCCGTGCTGCACAACAAGAGAAGCCACCGAAATGAGAAGCCCGTGCACCGCAACGAAGAGTAGCCCCTGCTCGCCGCAACCAGAGAAAGCCGGCGTGCAGCAACGAAGACTCAACGCAGCCAAAAATAAATAAATAAAATAAATAAATTTATAAAAAATAAAAAGCAGGGAAGTAAGAGTTGATCCCATTCTTTTGTTTCCTGCTCTGCTATAGACTTGCTGTGTCATAGTTGTTTTCCATTCTGTGATTCAGTTTTCCTTTCTGTAAATGAAGGGGCACACCCCTAGAGTAAAAGGGAGCCTGTGATTGTCTCGGATTACCGTCTGTGTCTGCAGAATCAGCTTGCCGCCCACTCACGGCGATCTAGTGTGGTCCTCTAAGATCAACAGCTGTACAGTCACCTCAGGTAATAAAGTAAAAATAGACAAGTTCCTGGCGGGTCTTGCAAACGCTCATGGTGTGTACCTGATGACAAAGGTAACATTAGTCCCTTCCCCAAAGTCTGAAGTAGGTATTTGGGGGTGAATCATACTTAAGTGAACGTCTGCTTTGAATTTTATTGTACTCTTGGAAATTTCTCCAGAACATTTAGCACAGGTGAACCCTGGAGTTGACTGAACTCCACCTGAATAAAATCTGATAGAAATTATACCTGCCTCTGCTGAAAAGGTTGAACAAAAAGAGGTGGGAATCCTAAACACTCTCTGGCCAATTGTTTACATGTATGAATTAACCCGATGCGGGGGACGCGGGTTCGTGCCCCGGTCGGGGAAGATCCCACATGCCGCGGAGCGGCTGGGCCCGTGAGCCGTGGCCGCTGAGCCTGCGCGTCCGGAGCCTGCGCTCCGCAACGGGAAGGGCCCCAGCAGTGAGAGGCCCGCGTACCGCAAAAAAAAAAAAAAAAAAAAAAAAAGAAAGAAATAATATGACAATAGTGCTCTGAAAAGGACAGGAACACAACCTAACATTTGGATGAGACTTTCAAAAGAAAGTCTTTACCTCATTTGAATGAAAACAAAATTTCTTGCATGGTCCTCATTTAATAAAAACACATTCTAAAAGGTGGGTGGAAATAGACTTTTTCTAACACAGTTCCCTAAGTCTGCAAACCTCAGGGATTTTGACAAACTTTTGCTGACCAGAAGTACATCCTGTAAAGTTGAAAGTCCCAGCCTTGAGAGAATAATTTGCTGGCTTCACAAATCTTTAAGATCCACCCATGCTGGTCATTTATTCTTTCAGCACATACGATTAAAGCTTCAGTAATTAAGCATACTGTTCTCCTAAGAGAAGCCAGTTTCAGATTCATAGCTGGAAAAGCTTCTCAGTTTGCGCCTTGCCAGCGAGCAGTCACCATTTTGCTGAATTCCTGTTGTCTGTGCAGATAGAGATGGATGCTGGAAGAGGGAACCCCTTCCTCAGTCTCACCACCACCACCCGCCTCAGGCTCCTTCACCTCCTATTTCCTATTTAACGTGATTTATAAAAAATAAAGTGAAAATAGTAACAGACAACCTAGTGAAACTTCAACTGAAAAGTAACCTGAAAATAAAAAGGCAAGCACGTTATTTTACGGTAGATTAACCAGACCAAAATGTTTTTGTATGTAATCGAAAGGGCCTCCAGGAGCTAGTGCATCCCTCTCTTAGTCTCTGAAAAAGGTTGGTGGTTATTTATTTTTATTGGAGTAGAGTTGATTTACAGTGTTGCGTTAGTTTCAGGTGTACAGCAAAGTGATTCACTTATACATATGTATATTCTTTTTTCAGATTCTTTTCCCTTATAGATTATTAAAAAGTTTGGCTTTCAGATGTGATTTTGCTTTTTAGTATTCAAAGGTAGGATTTGATGCCTTGATCTAGTAGGAGGTGTGTTTTAAAGGACAAATTATAAAGATCATCAGTCATTTTGGATGATTCCTATTTTTTTTAATGTTAATTACTTTAAATAGAGTATGAGAAAGAGGAGGGAATTAAACATTTCCTTTTTACTCAACAGGCAAGTTTCAATAACAATGTTAAGGAGTCCACCTTGCTCCGGGGGTGGGGTTGCGTTCAAAGTCAGCTTCCAAAAATGATCGAACTAGGAATGCCCCAAACCAGGAAGTCCTTTGGTGTCTGGAGCTCCTAATTTTTAGAAGTTAAAGGGATTTCTGTTTATTTGAAGTGATGCCTTAGGGGTTTTTTGTTTGTTCATTTGTTTTTGCAAGTTAATTTTATTTGCTTTTATTTATTTTTTGATTACACAGCAATGGAAGGATACTGCAGTGTATATGACTGAAAATAGAAAATTGCCCTCTCTGACACACAAGCCTTCCTCCACCCCCGCCTGTTTCTCATTTACTTCCTGTGTTAACGCTGAGGGTGTATTCTTCTTATCCTTTTTCTGTATTTTTACACACATTCATGTGCATACACACAAATGTAGATATATGCCTTTATTTAAACAAAGTGAAAATCATATAGTATTCACCCGTCTACAACTGTTCAATCAACAGTGTCAGCCCCTGGCCAAGCTGTAGCCCATCTCACTCCTCTGAGCTTTTTTGGAGACACTCTTGTACACTTAAACCATGTTAATTTTCCACTGCCTTCTAGAGGCAACTTCTTAAGGAACCGTTGAAGAACGCGAGAGGAGGCTCACTTCACCTCTTGTCTGGAGGAAATAATGCCTTCAAGCTTTTGGAAGCAGCATTACTATACCCCATCGCCCTATTCTTGTCTTCGTACCTAACAGACAGATTACACTTTTCCTGTTAGCTGTGGCTTTGAGTGTCCAGGACCAGAGCAGCTCCCGAAGCCAGAGAGAGAAAACAGTAACGATTTTTTACAAGGGGACGTGTCTTGATGGAGGCAGAGTTTAACCACAATGACAAACTGCCCAGCTCAATCCTGCCCGGCTGGAAAAGCATCTGCTTTCTTTCCCCTGCCTGGTTACTAGTGGGTTTTGTCACCTGATTCATACAGATGAGATTACTGAAAACAGCAGGCAGCCACAAAGCTCCAGGAAATAGAATCGTGTGTAGCTCCTTTCTGAGGGGTGTGTGTGTGTGTGTGTGTGTGTGTTGCACTGCATGTTTTACATGCACATTTATAACTGCAACATTGGCCTGGAAAGATGTTCTGACAGAGGAAAGGCAGGAATCTCCCCAGCAGCAGGCAAAGCAGCCCAGGGGTGGGAACAAGGCCCGGTCAGTTTCATTTACCTTCAGTTCATCCAGTCGACAAGCACCAGCCCCTCTCCTAAGAGAGCCTAGTTACAGACACGATTCAGGGATCAGATTGCTGGATTCAAATCCAGGCTCTGCCACCCACTGCATAAACATTTTTAATTTAGTTTAATCTCTCTATTCCTCAGCTTTGAAATAAGGAAGAATACACATCTGCATCTTTTATCCAAACCCTTATAGCTGAATATGCTTTGGAATTCAGGATATTTGGATTTTAGAAGTGGAAAGCGGTGCTATGTCATATGTTACAGAGCATCTCCAGCAGGGCCTGGGGCAGCACCCCTAATCCACCTCACTGATGTGTTTGCGGGGAAATATACACAGGTTGAATTAGGGAGGTAAATATAGGCAGTCAGTAGCTTCACATTCGTTCAGGTCATATTTTGCAGCCAAATGAGGTCAGATCAAATCAGATTTTGCTGTCAAATTCCTTTTTTTTTTTAAGTATGACTTTGGAATTTCAGGTCTGTGGACCCTTAATAGGCTGTAGCTCATTGAGTGGTAAGGAGAATTAAATGAGATAATTAATGCCTGGAAAAGGCACCTAATATAGTCAAAAAGTATTTGCTGAGTGCCCACCAAGTGCCAGGCACTGCACTAGAGCAGTCGACCAATAACCACATGGGGAGGTAGCACACATTTTCTGAAAGGGGTAAATATTATCACTTTGTGGGTTACACATTCTCTATCACAACTACTCAACTTTGCTGTTGTAGAGCAAAAGCTGACGTGGACAATACATGAAAGAATGGGCATGGCTGTGTTCCAATAAAACTTTATTTACAAAAAAAGACAAAGGGCCAAATTTGGCCCATGAGCCGTAGTTTGCAAACCCCTGATCAAGACAGACATGATGCTCGCTCATCATGGTGCCCACATTCGAATGCAGGAGACAGTCGACTAAGAAAATAAATGTCTAATCTGATTGTGATAGATATTACAAGGCAATAAACAGGCTGCCTAATTCAGCATAACCAGCAGGGTGGGAACAGCAGCTCAGTTCATTTTATTAAATGAAGAGTAAAGTGGGGAAAAACAGAATTAGAGGAACCCAGGCTAGGAAAAGTCATCACTCAAAATGTAACAGAAGCCAAAAAAAAGAAAAGGAAGCTGGAATTTAAATATATACCCATTGAAAATGGAAAAGGGGAAAAAATAAAAATAAAAAAAAGAAAATGGAAAAGGGGAACTGAAGAGTTCTTGAGGGATACTCTTGAGACCAGGGTTTCTCCAGTGTGGTCAGGGGACCAGCAGCAGCAGCATCCCCTGGGAGCTTGTTAGAAATGCGGAGTCTCAGGCCCACTCCAGACCTGCTGAGTCGGAACATGCCTTCAGCAAGCCGTCCAGGTGATTCATATGCACGCTACTGTCTGAGAGGTGTCGCCCTGGTCCACGCCTTTCTTCCACTAAACAAGACTTTATATTGCTAACAGGTACTGAGCACTGCTTTAATCTTTATAACTCCTTTAGGAGGTGGGTCTTATTATGCCCATTTCACAGATGAGGAAACTGAGGCTCAGAGAGTTTAAGTCACTGGTCCCATATCACCCACTTTGTAAGTTCTAGAGTAAAGTTTTTAGACGCAAGCCTTCAGAATCCCAACCCTGCACTCTTAACCACAATTCTTTCTTGCTTTGCAGGAAATGACAGGAAATAGTCTCCCTCCTATAAACTCTCCAGGAAAGGATATTGACATTGCCCTAAGTCAGCTGCAAGGGAGACTGGAAATCAATTTGCAACATTTTCAGTTTCTATGGTGAAAAGTGGGCTGATCCTACCACGAATCACTGGGGAGTAACTCCCTAAGTTTAAGAAGTGGGTTCAGATGGTGGGTGACTAAAAAAAGGATAAACACCCACCACAGTTGATGAGAACACATAATCTCAGAACTTTCTCTGCTGGACACATGAGAGCAAGAACTCTGATAACTAGCTTTGGGATCTAAGTCTACATTGGCCGAAGGCCATGTTTAAATATTTTTCCAGTTTTCTCATTTAAATGGAAAACCGGACCTCTGATAGGTGTCCTTAACTTTCCCCAAAGCCTAAGATAAAAGATTTGCCCAACCCCCTGGAATATCTTACTTTAGAGTGGGTGGCACTATTGTTTTGCTGTTACTTTTGCAGGCTCTGCCTCTGTCTTTGGGAAAATTACTTCAGCTCTCTGAACCTGAATCTTATCTGAAAGTCGGGCGAAGGATAACAGCAGACAAAATGTATTTTGTACTGAACGCTCACCACGTGCGGATGCTGCGTTTCCTTAATTGTCATAATCATTATTGTCTCCATTTTACACATGAGGCCACTGCTGGACAACTCCAGAAAGCAGAACCAACAGCACTGTATTCTAACCAAGGGGACACCTAGAGTTGTGCCACCGGAGCCTGTAAAGAGCATTAGCCACTTAACCTAGTAAGCTAGTAAGCGACAGATTAGATTTGAACCCAGCTTCCCTGATAGCAGAGCCAGGGACAAGTTTGTTCACTCATCTGTGCTTTGTTTTCCTTATCTGTACCTCTACCTTGCAGAGTTAGAAAATTACGGAAGACACAGGAAGCCATAGGGCTAAGAGTTAGTTCATAAAACAAAAGCTGGTATTACTTTATTTCTTACAAGTTCTCTGAACAGTAACAATGGCACCCTTTTTTTTTTTTGGCGTATCCCCTCTCAGCCAGGATTTGAAACAGGTCATCATCTCTATTCCTGCAACAAACAGCAGACTCAGGTGGTTCCCTCTCAGTTACAGAGTCTATACTTTAAGACATTTCAATATAACCAGTGCGATAAACTGTCCATGCAGTTAGTCCAGATTCAGCTGTAGGAGTGTGGTCAGCTAATTGACGATGGAGAAGGAATTGTTTAGAGATAGTTAACAAACACCGTGGCAGAAAGGACCACCCTCCAGCAGCAGCTGCAAGGGCTTCTTGCCTTGCCTTGAAAAGATACAGCCTTTTCACTGGTAAAACTAGGGACTAGTTAATTAGCATGATGATGTTAGAAATGGATTTGCATTGGTGAAACTAAAAGTATTGGAGCCTTGTGAGTTGACTAGGATGCATTACAGGATATATAACAACCCATCCTTCACCTACACCCTTCCCCCTCTCCTCCCAAATTAATTCTGTGTCCAGCCACTAGTTTAGGAGGAGTCCTGATTATGTCATGCTGGCCAGTGAGCACGGAATCCTACTTTTAGAATGTTGTTATGCCTGCCTGGAGTGAACCTCTTATTTAGGGTGTGACCAGAGCACCTGAAAGAATAGAGTGCTAGGACTTCATCAAGCTTCCAGAACAGGTTGTATGAATTGTTCTGTGTCTGCTTTGCTAAGGAATGTTTGGCTGTAAGAGTAGCAGAATTTGGACAGAGACTTGATTTTACAACAGCCTGTAGCTAGACTGTAGGAAAACAGCTAACTCTCACCTCTGCCGGAAATAACCTAAGAACTGTTTCATGCACATTGGCTCAGATCACAATTTACCTGGTACCCAAGTGCCATCACCCGTGTCTTTCTTTCTAAGAGAATTGCTGCTGGTCCAGCTTTTAGTCAGCAATATAGTCACAGAAGATGGGCCTAGGACCAGGACATGAACCTTGATTAGTCTAAGCCAGGGGTCAGCAAACTATGGCCCGCAGGTGAAATCCAGCCCTCCGTCTGTTTTTGTAAATAAAGTTTTATTGGAACACAGCCACACACCCACTCATTTAGGTGTTGTCTGTGGCTGCTTTTGAGCTGTTGCAACAGCAGAGTTGAGTAGTTGCAACAGAGACTATCTGGCGCACGAAACCTAAAATATTTACTATCTGACGCTTTACAGAGCAAGTTTATCTATGTCTAATACAGAATAGCGCTAGTCAGAGTGTTCTACGGAAAGAAGCATCGGCCTCACCTGGGAGCTCATAGGAAGTGCAGGTTCTCCTGCCTCACCCAGACCCATCCCGGGATCAGAATATTTAGGGGGTAAAACTTCCCACAAAGGGGAAAAAGAATTTCATGACTGGCTTAGGTCAAATATTCTTCATCCCTTGGACTGGGTGCATTGCTGGCCAAACTAAATGCAGTTTCTGTTAGTAGGGAAGAAGAGGAAATAACTGTCAGGTAGGGAACCCCAATTGCCCTTAGTGTTCATTCTCCTTTGATTACGGATCTTTTACATATATAAAAAAGCCCCCAAATGCCAAGCGTTTATATGTTACTGTCAAGGGGTAATGGAACAGGGATTGTCATTGGATCTAGACAGACTTAGCCTGATGCACAGAGTCTTGGGCAAGTCCTTTTATCTCCCTGAACTTTGTGTTTCTTAAGTGTAAAATAAGAATAGTAATTTCAGATGTAGTGTTTGTATCATATGGGATAAATTCAGCAGCAAGTAATGGAATAGCCTGTAAAAAGTGACTTTATGTATTATCTAACACAACACGGAATCTGGTGGTGTAGGGAGTTATAACGTTGGATAGGAGGATTAAAGATGTCATCCAAGATTTAGCCTCTTTCCGTATTTCTTCTCTGCCATCTTCCATGTGTTTACACTCTCTCCCTTTGTGAATTTAAGGTGCCTGCTGCAGCTCCATCACCTTATCCTCATTCAGAGGCAAGAAGAAGGAAGGTGGCCACCTTCCTGAAGAGCTCTTTTGATGGGAGAATGTCTTTCTCAGAAGTGTCCCCCCAGCAGAATTCTATCTAAGTCTTATTGGCCAAAAGTGGTTTATATAATTAGCCCTAGACAACCACTGATAAAGGTAAGATTACCGTGATTGGTTTACACCAGCAGGGGCCTGCAAACTTTTTCCATTAAGAGCCGGACAGTAAATGTTTTAGGATTCATGTGCCATACAATGTCTCTCACAACTACTCTGCTGTAGTAGCGCGAAAAGCACCCACAGACAATGCATAAAATCACTGGGTCTGGCTGTGTTTCAATAAAACCTTATTCACAAAAACAGGTGGTGAGTGGAGTTTGGCCCACAATCCATAGTTTGCTGATCCCTGTTCTATACCTTAGTCATTCAGAGTACAGGAGCTAGATTCAGATAAATTCAAACCCTGGTTTTCTCACTTAACCAGCTGTGTGACTGCAGAGAGAGAGCATAACCTCTCTGTGTTCCACTTCCCTTATTGTGTAAAATTGAAAATGCTTAGGCCTTCAGAAAGGAGAGAACCCAACTAAAATATGGCATAAATGTCCTCCTGATAGGGCAGCTCCCGGGCTGGTTAATTCAATTATTCTAGTCCCAGGTTCTTTTGATCTTATTCTGCCCGCCTCAGTGTATTGGCTTTGAACTTCAGGTTTGCCTCTTATAGCCACAAAATGGCTGCCACAGCACCTGGTGGCATTTATTCACCTTAAAAAAGTCTAAACATTGGAAGAGAGAACATTGCTTCCCTGGTTTCTCTTTTCATGAGCAAGAATAACTTTCCCAGAGACATACCCCAGCCCACTTACTTTACCTTTCATTGGTCAGAATTATGTTGTATGGCAATTCCTTGATCAGTTATTAGTAACAGAAATAAAATTATCTTAACTGCTTAGACTAATTTAACCATAGTTGGGAGTGGGGTCCAGGCATTGACAATTTGTTAAAGCTCTGAAGATGATCTGACCTGTGGCCAAGGTTGAGAACCACTGATACTGACCAATCAAAACTCCATCCCTTGGGACTGTTGAGGTTCTAGCTTTCCCTGAAGCACATAGCAGTCAAAAAGATTAAAAGCAAAAATATATGTATGTGATAAAATAGATAACTAATGAGAACCTGCTGTATAGCACAGGGAACTCTGCTTCACTTTGCTGTACAGTAGAAACTAACACAACATTGTAAAACAACTCTACCCCAATAAAAAATAATAATAATAATAAATGTAAGGTCAAAAATATATGTATCGGGCTTCCCTGGTGGCGCAGTGGTTGAGAGTCCACCTGCCGATGCAGGGAACACGGGTTCGTGCCCCGGCCCGGGAAGATCCCACGTGCCGCGGAGCGGCTGGGCCCGTGAGCCATGGCCGCTGAGCCTGCCCGTCTGGAGCCTGCGCTCCGCAACGGGAGAGGCCACAACAGTGAGAGGCCCGCTTAACGCAAAAAAAAAAAAAAAAAAATATATATATATATATATATATATATGTATGTATGTGTGTGCATGTAAATTGTGTCTTATTAGCAAAGAAAATAATTAGTGATTACTATTAGGTAGACAACAATCAGGATCTGCTAAACATAATTTTGAAAAAAATAATATGTAGTCCCTTGCATATTTTTAATTGACATCTTAAATTTTTCTACCACAATTCAAATAAGCCCATTTTGTCTTAACAAGAAATAGAAAATAGTAAGCATTTTGGGACTTCCCTGGTGATCCCATGGTTAAGACTCCGCGCTCCCACTGCAGGGGGCGTGGGTTCAATCCCTGGTCAGGGAACTAAGATCCCGCATACCGCACAGCACAGCCAAATAAATAAATAAATAAAATTTTAAAAAAGAAAATAGTAAGCATTTTGTATGAAAAAATAATATAGAAAGTGACTGTAATTGCAATCCGTAATTCATTGTATGACTTGATAAGTTTTAACTAATGTATTGAATGGCATGCACTAAATCTGAAAATATACAGATAAGTCTTTTTATCCTGAGACATATCCAGTGTATCCTGAAATATTTGATGGTTCCAGAAAACATTCCAGTTCCATTTATAAGAATAAACAGTATTATTAAGTTTCTGTCATGGTTTGGAATGCTCTCTAGAAAGAAATGCAGGTGACATAAAGTAATACAGAATGCCCACATTTAGGTGCCTTGATTAATCATCAAAGGTGGGTTTCCCAAAACCAATGTTTGGATTAGTCCCTTTGTTTGTTACCTTGAAGACTATTGCAACACCTACCCCCTCAATGCTCCGTAGAGTTGCTGGGATACTCTGCCCTCCCACCACCACCTCAGACTTCTCTGTAATGTAGAGAAAGGGTTATTGTGACCAGTGTGAATTTAGGCATGCAGGAGCATTCCCAGACAGGCTTAGGAATAAGTAAATGTAAGCATAAACTTGCAGATTCTAGAAAGTAATTCCCTTAACACTATCCGTGTAACATCCTCCTGCTTTGAGACTACTGTTCTACAGAAATCCATTGGGTTGCTTTGCAGATTAAATGAGGTAATACAGTTAAGCAGTTAGTACAATACATGGCACGTACTCAGTAGTTGGTAATTATTATCGTTATTTCCAGTCAAAAATAAGTGAGGAGCATCTTGCTCCCCTGTCTGACAAGGGGAAGGAAGTAGCAGCGTTAGGAAGTCAGAGCCAAATGTCTTAGATCTGAGGATGACCCCTCTGCTAAGCCTGCACCTGGAGAGCTGCATCCTGAGACCTTCAAGCTCGGGCAGGTCTTAATGACAGCCTCATGGGTGAGAGCTAGAAAGAACCAACAAAACTCCTCAACATACCACGACCCTTCCCATCTCAAGGAATGTGCCTTTACTCTGTCCTCTGCCTGCAACTTTCTTCTGGACTCTAGATCTTCACCTGCGGCCTCTACTCAGGTCTCTTCCTTAGCTTCCCCATCCCCTATTGCTACATCCAACTTTGACATTCTCCATCTCATCTGTCCTGTTTAATTCCCTCCCTAGCCCTCCTCGTCATCTGAAAACATCCTGTTCTTTAACTTGTTGACTTGTTTAACTTGTTTTGTTCGCTGCCGAATCTCCAGAACCAAGTGCTGTACCTGATTCATGGTAGGTACCCACGTAGGTAAAAATTGAATGAAAGGATGGACAGTCAAAACCGACCTCCTCTTAGAGGGGAAAGAGTATGGAGTTTGAGGTCAGGATTTGGGGGTCATTCGGTCATGTATTCTTTGGTTTTGTTTGTTTTACATATTCTTGGGTTTCTAACAGATACAGTTCCCAATAAGAATGACTATTTCTGACATTTTAGATTCATTTTTCCTGTTAAGCAACACATTAAAAAAAAAAAAGCATTTTTAGAGCAGAAGAAAACATATGGGTTTAAGAGCATGGACTTAGGTGATCTCGAGCAAGGATCTGCAAACTTTTTCTGTAAAGGAGTAATTATTAAATATCATAGGCTTTTCAAGCCATAGTGTCTCTGCCATCGTAGCTCAAAAGCAGTCAAAGGCAGTATATAACCAAACGAGCATGGCTGTGTTCCAATAAAACTTTATTTACAAAAACAGGCCTTGAGCTGGATTTATCCATCAGGCTGTAATTACCAACCCCTGATCTAGAATTACTTTTGGTCTCCACAATTTTCCAGCCGCTGATCTGGCTGAGTCTCCATTTATCTATCAAATGGACATAACTATACCACTTCATTTGGCTTGGAGGATAAAATGGGTCCGTGTATAAATCATTCCATGTAAGGTTTCTATAAATGCGACCTCTTCTGCTGCTTCTCTTCCTACGGTAGAGATAGCATTCTGCTAAGTCATGCATTTAGGGGGGTCGCACTCGACCGCAGGCAGCCCCTGGAAGAGATTTTCCTGTCCAGCGAGTTTAACTTGGTCCTACCTTAGCTTTTGGCTAAAAATACCTTTTTCTCTCTTTAGGCAATTCCATTCAAGGTAGGTCCTAGGAGGAAAAAAAGAAAAAAAGGAGCAGAAGTGGGCAGGTGGCCCAAATAGATTGGTCTCTTTGGGGAGAGGGGTAACTCCGCCCCTACCGAGTGCACCTCCTGCTCCAAATCTCGACTCCTTTTTGGAGGAAAACTGTGTCCCCCAGGGTTACCCATTTTGTCCAAAGTCTCAAGCTGGCCTGGAGAGAGCCCTTGAAGGCATAGCATGAAGCTCGTTCCTTTGACTACAGCGCTGCTCAGGTGAGCACCGTGGCAAACCAACCTTTATGTACTCTGTGAACTAACATCACAGAGGAGAAAGATCTCCTGGGATGGATTTTGTTTTCTTTTTTTCTTTAGGATGTTTTTTTTAATGTCTGGACTTCCCACTTGAGTTTTTAGGATTTCTGGCATCAGGCATGGGCTTTGTCTCTCATTTCTTTGTGCTGATTGTCATATGCCCACATATTATTTACACCTTCCATTCTCTCTGGGGTTTCTAATCCTCCCTTTCTTATTACTAGCATTTCTTCCTAAACCTCGCCTCTTTTTTTAAACCAGCGGGCTAGCTCCCCAAGCCTCAAGATAAACAGCAAACGAGATTGTGAATTTCAATGACAAATACAGCAGGCGACATATATTCCAGCCCCACGTAATTTTTTAACTTGGGGATGATAACTTCTTCGGTTTTCCTGCTCTGAACATCGACAGGCCCAGTTCCTCTTTCGTTTGGGCCTCCTTGCATCTCTTCCTGAATTAAATTTTTCAATTAGCTGAGTTGTTACAAGGCCTGTGGAGCTGCCCTGCTCTTTAACTCAAATTTCCTTCTTCCCAGGCCTCACAGAAATTTGCAGTACACACTGCAAAGACAAAGAACAAAAAGGCCTCGCTAGCTGAGCAAAAAGATTCAGTCGTATCCATGATTTCACCGGGTTTCCAACTGGATAATGAAAGCAGACTCCTCCCCCGGGAGGGGGGTTCCCTCACCAACCTACTGAACGTAAAACCCCACCCACTTCTTTCCCAGGACACACTTTGTTCTAAATCCCCAATGCCGTCACTCTTGCACGCAAAAAAGGGCAGGAAGCTGTACCTAAGTTGTAAGAGTGAGCTGCGATCTTTCTTTGAGCCCAAGATCAAAGGAGTAAATGGGAGGGAATTACCCAATATGAAGCATGCATTTTGTAATAGGCACGGGATGCTACGCATGAGCTTGGCTTGGCTGACTCCTGGGTTGGGGGGAAACGTGACTTTTTTTTTCTTTTTCATGAGCCTCTCACTCTCAAGCTGGAGGAAAGATTAAAAACTACAGGGAGGCAAACGTGTTCAGAATAGATTTTTAATGGGTTAATAATACTCTTTTAAACCTGTTTTTTAAGTTAATTCAATCAGTTCTTTGCATGAAGGAAAGTCGAGGACAGGTGTAGGGTAAAGGAGTTCCTTTCAGGAAGAGGTGAGTGTGTTGAGCAAAGACTCGCAGGATGGACAAGCGACTAGAGGATGCCTGAAATCCACCCAAAGCCCATCCAAAAAGGCAAGTGAAATACATTAAGGAGCAGCCTTCAAGGAAATACTATGCCACCATTTAAACGTCAATTTTTTCTAACATGGCCCGCTCTTCAAGAGATCTAAGTGAAAAATGGAAGGTGAAAGATACTTGGTAAAGACAGAAGAGTGTGAGTGTTTGATAAACATATGTGCTGATCTATGTGGAGATTGTTCCTGACCCACTTAACCCTAACAGCGATTGTGGGGAGGGGGGAGGTTCACCCTTCCCCACAAGCCCTTTAACTTGAATTCTCTCCTCCCCTCAACCCAGAAACATGTATTGCCTCATTTTTCTCAAAAACTTATAATTTTTTAAAATGCATGTAGACATAGACAATTGCTGCTAGATAGTTTAAGTTAAAAAAAAAAGTTGTATAGTAGTGTCTATAAATATGATTCCAGTGGTATATTTAAAACAGAGTATGTGTGTGTATACACACACACACACACACGTGCATATTTATGGAACACGTCTGGAAAGATAAATTACAGGTAGTTACGAGCTAGCTCGATCGAGATCATGAGCTAGCACAGGTGAGTAAAGGGAGTGAGGAACTTTGAGTATTTTACCTTAATTTTATACTATTTGAATCTTTTAGAGAGATGACATCTGGCTTCTACTTTTAAATTTTAAAAGCTGAAATGAGAAGGAAATGGTCAAATACTGACCCACAGTACAGGAGAAATGTGGGCCATGTCTTCCCAGGGAAATCAAACTCCCAAGAACCCTCAAGGTAAATTTCTGCTCTTTGCCTCCTTAACAGTGGGGATGATACATTATTAGGGAGGCTGGAGTTTCTCCCCTTCCCCTAAATACTGCTTGCCGGGGCTGCTCCGGGCGGCTTGACGAGGCGGCCCAACTGGTGTCTGTTGGGGGGCCCACCTGGAGGAATAGCAGCCTCTGCCTTCAGGAGCACGGACACGCAAAGCCAAGCGGAAGGCTGGGCTTGGGAGCAGGAGTCATACCGTGTTTACTTTCCTGCCTTGCGCTGTTGAGCTGCTCTTGAATGACTCCATTAACAAGAATGAAATGACTTCGTGATCAAATCCTGACTCTGGCTGTCTGCTGTCTTCTGTGATGCAGCCGTCCTGTGAACGGGCTTCTGTTGAAGTCATATTTGATAGTCTGCCTCGGATACGGTCCCATGGAAATAACTTCTCCCTGCTCAGCTCTAGGCTAGGAAGACCTCTTACATTTTCTTCTGCCTTAGGCATGTGTGAAAACGGAGTGGGGAAAGACACACTTGAAAGAAGAGAGTTTGAAGTCTGTGTGAGTCCCAGTTTCACATAGACTTTTTCACATAGACTTTCACATAACTGGAGCTTACACTGCAGTTCACCTACTGAAATAAGCATATTTTGCAAATGGACATGATCTGTTTTCTGGAACTGATAACAAACACAAAAGGTCAAATAGCAGCCCTAATCATTTCTGCATGTGCACTTTTCGGGCAAGGAAATGCCGAGAACGAAGTTTACAGCTTATCCAACTTCCAGTGCTTTAGGTTTTTTTTCTCTTTTCTAGGGCAGCTTATTCTTGCTTCCACGATGTTCTGTTTGAAAGGTCCCTTCTTGCTTCCCAACAGTTGTTTGGAAATTTTCAACATTTAAGTCACGACCTTATTATTTTATTCGGGGGGAGGGGTCAAGTCGAGAAGCCAAATTTATACAAATAAGGAGTGTGACAGAAGAGCCTAAGATTTGAAATTGGAGGAGCTGGGGGGGGGCGGGTGCTGGTGTCGGTCACGCCCCATCTTCCTCGTTGGCAGCTGGAGTTTTTTGGATCCCTTGAAATTATAATGTCTGTGTTTGCAGGTATTTCTGAGACATCCTTTAGATTCCTTTAAATTGAGGTGAAATGTTAAAATAAAGGGGGACTCGACTGTCTCTCAAGATGAAGAAAGGATCGACCGGCTATCGTGTGACCTCCTCAGTGCCTGATTGACTAGTAGAAAACACATCTCCATGGGAACAGATAAATGTCTGCTTTTCATGCCGTGAAATAACCAACTCGGCCTGTGGGGCTTCACCAACCTAGCACTTTATTTGGACGGCTGTAAGCAGCCTCTCCCTTTTCATGTTCAGCCAAATTATCTGCCAGAATTTCTTTTCAAGTCTGTGGAGAAAAAAAAAGAAAAAAAAGAGTTTCCTCCCCCATCCCCCCCCTGCATGGAGTTAATTACTGTATTTTCATCTGGGAGGGTGGGAAAAAATACACGCTGAGCTGACATAGCACACAAAACAACGGCTGGTGTGTTGTATCTGCCTGGTGTCTATTAGCTGTCGGTAATTTTTTTTTAAGGTATCGTGGTCTGCTGTAGTATTTGGGTAATGTCGGCAGGATAAGCAAACAGCCTGGGAGGCAGGGCCTGGGACTGGCTGTTTTGGATTGTTTGTTTACAGTCAGGCCAGTGTCGGGCTGTGCGACCTTAGGCCAGTGGGGAGCAGCGCTGTTTTAGTATTGTGATCTGAGAAATGGAGGGGAGGAGAAGGGTAGGAAAAATTGCTGGAGAGTCTCAGGTATCTGCCTCCCCTCCCCCTAAGATCCCCAGCATCTGCCATTTTAATTCCCTGATCGCTGATCCATGCTCTGTGCCAACAAAAATTCGAGAACGGCTCTCAGGAGAGCCGGGGCTTTCTCGAGTGATTCCAGACACTTTTGCTTCTGTTCCTGCTTTAAAATACCACCGGAAGCAGCATTTTCTGATGAGATTACAGCACTTCTAGTCCAGTTGCTGAAGCAGAGGGAAAAAAATAAATGAAAAGGAAAAAAAAAAATGGAGGTGAAATATATATATATATATATATATATATCCCACACACACATACATATATATTTTTTTTCAACACACAAGGTTGAAATCTTAAGCGGAAAATGTCTTAGCCTGCTTGGTTCTAAAACTGGGCACAAGAATGTGTGGGTTGTTATTTTATTGGAATCCATTCACCCGTTCCTATTATTCTCTCCTTTGTCGTTTAAGCTATTGGTGCCTTTGTCTCTCTCCTCTTCCTCAGCACCTCCGCCCACCCACCCAACAAATCTGAACAAGAAATGTTTAAAGACCGGTGAACTACAAACCCACTACACGTTTTTCAAAAGAAACCCGGTTAAAGATACCTGCAGTCTATGTAGCAGTCAAGCCTCAATCCCAGCTCTTCCATAGACGTGATTCCTAAATATCAAAACCCCAGTGGTCTTTATCTGGACCAGCTGCTTCTGATGTCGGGAAGGAATGTGGCACATCAAGTGTGTGAACACTGCCTCTATTGTATCCAAACAGGCTGATTGAAGCCTGGATAATTGGCATGTAACCTTCACTATTAATAGAGAAGACAGATATGTGAATTAGCTGAATCCCTCCGACATATGCCATGCATTAGCTAAAGGGGCTTACAATTCTCCAAACATCTTGGCTAACTATTACACCAATAATTAAGCTTTAGAACTTGATAACTTCGGGGGGAAATCAATAAATAATAGGGAGGCTCCACACTCCCTCTGATTCAGAAGTGCTTCGGTAATCTTATTACAAGTCCAGCACTGATAGTGGTGGTCATTGGTCATTTGGGGGGTTTGGGACCCCGTGTGTGTGTGTGTGTGTGTGTGTGTGTGTGTGTGTGTTGCTGATGGTGAGTTTCTGGAGGAGATTGATAAATTAGGGGGGTTATTGTTTAGTTTCTATTGTCATCAAGGTATGTGAATAGCAGTGTACACTTGCCATGTGCTGTTTGACTATCTTGTAAAGGAATAGACATACCCCGAATGAGATATAGTGAAACCCTGAATTAGGCTATTTAGAACTGTGCATTTCTAAATACTTGGTTAGTTTCACATCAGTTCCTAAGACTAGAGGAAGTACCGTAGGCCGATGGTTAAGAAAATAAACTGCCGTCAGATGGCCGGGGTTTGAAGCATGGCACATACTAGCTTGTGACCTTGGGCAACTTGTCCAACCTCTCTCTGCCTCAGTTTTGACATCTGAAAAGTGGGAAGAACAATAATTCCTAGCCCATTGGGACTTTGTAAGGATTAAATAACTTGTATTCAGAAAGTATTCAGAAGAGTAGAGTATAAGTAAGCATTTTCCCTTTTCCTTTAATAAATATGCACTGAAAGTGATTTTCAAACTGCAGGTTGTGACCTAACAATAGGTGGTGAGAGCCATCAGCAGGTCCCAACCATCACTTTCTTTATAGGATGGAATGGAATGGGACCTCCTTGGTGGCGCGGTGGTTAAGAATCCACCTGCCAGTGCAGGGGACGCGGGTTTGAGCCCTGGTCCGGGAAGATCCCACATGCTGCGGAGCATCTAACATAATTTTGAAAAAAATAATATGTAGTCCCTTGCATATTTTTAATTGACATCTTAAATTTTTCTACCACAATTCAAATAAGCCCATTTTGTCTTAACAAGAAATAGAAAATAGTAAGCATTTTGGGACTTCCCTGGTGATCCCATGGTTAAGACTCCGCGCTCCCACTGCAGGGGGCGTGGGTTCAATCCCTGGTCAGGGAACTAAGATCCCGCATACCGCACAGCACAGCCAAATAAATAAATAAATAAAATTTTAAAAAAGAAAATAGTAAGCATTTTGTATGAAAAAATAATATAGAAAGTGACTGTAATTGCAATCCGTAATTCATTGTATGACTTGATAAGTTTTAACTAATGTATTGAATGGCATGCACTAAATCTGAAAATATACAGATAAGTCTTTTTATCCTGAGACATATCCAGTGTATCCTGAAATATTTGATGGTTCCAGAAAACATTCCAGTTCCATTTATAAGAATAAACAGTATTATTAAGTTTCTGTCATGGTTTGGAATGCTCTCTAGAAAGAAATGCAGGTGACATAAAGTAATACAGAATGCCCACATTTAGGTGCCTTGATTAATCATCAAAGGTGGGTTTCCCAAAACCAATGTTTGGATTAGTCCCTTTGTTTGTTACCTTGAAGACTATTGCAACACCTACCCCCTCAATGCTCCGTAGAGTTGCTGGGATACTCTGCCCTCCCACCACCACCTCAGACTTCTCTGTAATGTAGAGAAAGGGTTATTGTGACCAGTGTGAATTTAGGCATGCAGGAGCATTCCCAGACAGGCTTAGGAATAAGTAAATGTAAGCATAAACTTGCAGATTCTAGAAAGTAATTCCCTTAACACTATCCGTGTAACATCCTCCTGCTTTGAGACTACTGTTCTACAGAAATCCATTGGGTTGCTTTGCAGATTAAATGAGGTAATACAGTTAAGCAGTTAGTACAATACATGGCACGTACTCAGTAGTTGGTAATTATTATCGTTATTTCCAGTCAAAAATAAGTGAGGAGCATCTTGCTCCCCTGTCTGACAAGGGGAAGGAAGTAGCAGCGTTAGGAAGTCAGAGCCAAATGTCTTAGATCTGAGGATGACCCCTCTGCTAAGCCTGCACCTGGAGAGCTGCATCCTGAGACCTTCAAGCTCGGGCAGGTCTTAATGACAGCCTCATGGGTGAGAGCTAGAAAGAACCAACAAAACTCCTCAACATACCACGACCCTTCCCATCTCAAGGAATGTGCCTTTACTCTGTCCTCTGCCTGCAACTTTCTTCTGGACTCTAGATCTTCACCTGCGGCCTCTACTCAGGTCTCTTCCTTAGCTTCCCCATCCCCTATTGCTACATCCAACTTTGACATTCTCCATCTCATCTGTCCTGTTTAATTCCCTCCCTAGCCCTCCTCGTCATCTGAAAACATCCTGTTCTTTAACTTGTTGACTTGTTTAACTTGTTTTGTTCGCTGCCGAATCTCCAGAACCAAGTGCTGTACCTGATTCATGGTAGGTACCCACGTAGGTAAAAATTGAATGAAAGGATGGACAGTCAAAACCGACCTCCTCTTAGAGGGGAAAGAGTATGGAGTTTGAGGTCAGGATTTGGGGGTCATTCGGTCATGTATTCTTTGGTTTTGTTTGTTTTACATATTCTTGGGTTTCTAACAGATACAGTTCCCAATAAGAATGACTATTTCTGACATTTTAGATTCATTTTTCCTGTTAAGCAACACATTAAAAAAAAAAAAGCATTTTTAGAGCAGAAGAAAACATATGGGTTTAAGAGCATGGACTTAGGTGATCTCGAGCAAGGATCTGCAAACTTTTTCTGTAAAGGAGTAATTATTAAATATCATAGGCTTTTCAAGCCATAGTGTCTCTGCCATCGTAGCTCAAAAGCAGTCAAAGGCAGTATATAACCAAACGAGCATGGCTGTGTTCCAATAAAACTTTATTTACAAAAACAGGCCTTGAGCTGGATTTATCCATCAGGCTGTAATTACCAACCCCTGATCTAGAATTACTTTTGGTCTCCACAATTTTCCAGCCGCTGATCTGGCTGAGTCTCCATTTATCTATCAAATGGACATAACTATACCACTTCATTTGGCTTGGAGGATAAAATGGGTCCGTGTATAAATCATTCCATGTAAGGTTTCTATAAATGCGACCTCTTCTGCTGCTTCTCTTCCTACGGTAGAGATAGCATTCTGCTAAGTCATGCATTTAGGGGGGTCGCACTCGACCGCAGGCAGCCCCTGGAAGAGATTTTCCTGTCCAGCGAGTTTAACTTGGTCCTACCTTAGCTTTTGGCTAAAAATACCTTTTTCTCTCTTTAGGCAATTCCATTCAAGGTAGGTCCTAGGAGGAAAAAAAGAAAAAAAGGAGCAGAAGTGGGCAGGTGGCCCAAATAGATTGGTCTCTTTGGGGAGAGGGGTAACTCCGCCCCTACCGAGTGCACCTCCTGCTCCAAATCTCGACTCCTTTTTGGAGGAAAACTGTGTCCCCCAGGGTTACCCATTTTGTCCAAAGTCTCAAGCTGGCCTGGAGAGAGCCCTTGAAGGCATAGCATGAAGCTCGTTCCTTTGACTACAGCGCTGCTCAGGTGAGCACCGTGGCAAACCAACCTTTATGTACTCTGTGAACTAACATCACAGAGGAGAAAGATCTCCTGGGATGGATTTTGTTTTCTTTTTTTCTTTAGGATGTTTTTTTTAATGTCTGGACTTCCCACTTGAGTTTTTAGGATTTCTGGCATCAGGCATGGGCTTTGTCTCTCATTTCTTTGTGCTGATTGTCATATGCCCACATATTATTTACACCTTCCATTCTCTCTGGGGTTTCTAATCCTCCCTTTCTTATTACTAGCATTTCTTCCTAAACCTCGCCTCTTTTTTTAAACCAGCGGGCTAGCTCCCCAAGCCTCAAGATAAACAGCAAACGAGATTGTGAATTTCAATGACAAATACAGCAGGCGACATATATTCCAGCCCCACGTAATTTTTTAACTTGGGGATGATAACTTCTTCGGTTTTCCTGCTCTGAACATCGACAGGCCCAGTTCCTCTTTCGTTTGGGCCTCCTTGCATCTCTTCCTGAATTAAATTTTTCAATTAGCTGAGTTGTTACAAGGCCTGTGGAGCTGCCCTGCTCTTTAACTCAAATTTCCTTCTTCCCAGGCCTCACAGAAATTTGCAGTACACACTGCAAAGACAAAGAACAAAAAGGCCTCGCTAGCTGAGCAAAAAGATTCAGTCGTATCCATGATTTCACCGGGTTTCCAACTGGATAATGAAAGCAGACTCCTCCCCCGGGAGGGGGGTTCCCTCACCAACCTACTGAACGTAAAACCCCACCCACTTCTTTCCCAGGACACACTTTGTTCTAAATCCCCAATGCCGTCACTCTTGCACGCAAAAAAGGGCAGGAAGCTGTACCTAAGTTGTAAGAGTGAGCTGCGATCTTTCTTTGAGCCCAAGATCAAAGGAGTAAATGGGAGGGAATTACCCAATATGAAGCATGCATTTTGTAATAGGCACGGGATGCTACGCATGAGCTTGGCTTGGCTGACTCCTGGGTTGGGGGGAAACGTGACTTTTTTTTTCTTTTTCATGAGCCTCTCACTCTCAAGCTGGAGGAAAGATTAAAAACTACAGGGAGGCAAACGTGTTCAGAATAGATTTTTAATGGGTTAATAATACTCTTTTAAACCTGTTTTTTAAGTTAATTCAATCAGTTCTTTGCATGAAGGAAAGTCGAGGACAGGTGTAGGGTAAAGGAGTTCCTTTCAGGAAGAGGTGAGTGTGTTGAGCAAAGACTCGCAGGATGGACAAGCGACTAGAGGATGCCTGAAATCCACCCAAAGCCCATCCAAAAAGGCAAGTGAAATACATTAAGGAGCAGCCTTCAAGGAAATACTATGCCACCATTTAAACGTCAATTTTTTCTAACATGGCCCGCTCTTCAAGAGATCTAAGTGAAAAATGGAAGGTGAAAGATACTTGGTAAAGACAGAAGAGTGTGAGTGTTTGATAAACATATGTGCTGATCTATGTGGAGATTGTTCCTGACCCACTTAACCCTAACAGCGATTGTGGGGAGGGGGGAGGTTCACCCTTCCCCACAAGCCCTTTAACTTGAATTCTCTCCTCCCCTCAACCCAGAAACATGTATTGCCTCATTTTTCTCAAAAACTTATAATTTTTTAAAATGCATGTAGACATAGACAATTGCTGCTAGATAGTTTAAGTTAAAAAAAAAAGTTGTATAGTAGTGTCTATAAATATGATTCCAGTGGTATATTTAAAACAGAGTATGTGTGTGTATACACACACACACACACACGTGCATATTTATGGAACACGTCTGGAAAGATAAATTACAGGTAGTTACGAGCTAGCTCGATCGAGATCATGAGCTAGCACAGGTGAGTAAAGGGAGTGAGGAACTTTGAGTATTTTACCTTAATTTTATACTATTTGAATCTTTTAGAGAGATGACATCTGGCTTCTACTTTTAAATTTTAAAAGCTGAAATGAGAAGGAAATGGTCAAATACTGACCCACAGTACAGGAGAAATGTGGGCCATGTCTTCCCAGGGAAATCAAACTCCCAAGAACCCTCAAGGTAAATTTCTGCTCTTTGCCTCCTTAACAGTGGGGATGATACATTATTAGGGAGGCTGGAGTTTCTCCCCTTCCCCTAAATACTGCTTGCCGGGGCTGCTCCGGGCGGCTTGACGAGGCGGCCCAACTGGTGTCTGTTGGGGGGCCCACCTGGAGGAATAGCAGCCTCTGCCTTCAGGAGCACGGACACGCAAAGCCAAGCGGAAGGCTGGGCTTGGGAGCAGGAGTCATACCGTGTTTACTTTCCTGCCTTGCGCTGTTGAGCTGCTCTTGAATGACTCCATTAACAAGAATGAAATGACTTCGTGATCAAATCCTGACTCTGGCTGTCTGCTGTCTTCTGTGATGCAGCCGTCCTGTGAACGGGCTTCTGTTGAAGTCATATTTGATAGTCTGCCTCGGATACGGTCCCATGGAAATAACTTCTCCCTGCTCAGCTCTAGGCTAGGAAGACCTCTTACATTTTCTTCTGCCTTAGGCATGTGTGAAAACGGAGTGGGGAAAGACACACTTGAAAGAAGAGAGTTTGAAGTCTGTGTGAGTCCCAGTTTCACATAGACTTTTTCACATAGACTTTCACATAACTGGAGCTTACACTGCAGTTCACCTACTGAAATAAGCATATTTTGCAAATGGACATGATCTGTTTTCTGGAACTGATAACAAACACAAAAGGTCAAATAGCAGCCCTAATCATTTCTGCATGTGCACTTTTCGGGCAAGGAAATGCCGAGAACGAAGTTTACAGCTTATCCAACTTCCAGTGCTTTAGGTTTTTTTTCTCTTTTCTAGGGCAGCTTATTCTTGCTTCCACGATGTTCTGTTTGAAAGGTCCCTTCTTGCTTCCCAACAGTTGTTTGGAAATTTTCAACATTTAAGTCACGACCTTATTATTTTATTCGGGGGGAGGGGTCAAGTCGAGAAGCCAAATTTATACAAATAAGGAGTGTGACAGAAGAGCCTAAGATTTGAAATTGGAGGAGCTGGGGGGGGGCGGGTGCTGGTGTCGGTCACGCCCCATCTTCCTCGTTGGCAGCTGGAGTTTTTTGGATCCCTTGAAATTATAATGTCTGTGTTTGCAGGTATTTCTGAGACATCCTTTAGATTCCTTTAAATTGAGGTGAAATGTTAAAATAAAGGGGGACTCGACTGTCTCTCAAGATGAAGAAAGGATCGACCGGCTATCGTGTGACCTCCTCAGTGCCTGATTGACTAGTAGAAAACACATCTCCATGGGAACAGATAAATGTCTGCTTTTCATGCCGTGAAATAACCAACTCGGCCTGTGGGGCTTCACCAACCTAGCACTTTATTTGGACGGCTGTAAGCAGCCTCTCCCTTTTCATGTTCAGCCAAATTATCTGCCAGAATTTCTTTTCAAGTCTGTGGAGAAAAAAAAAGAAAAAAAAGAGTTTCCTCCCCCATCCCCCCCCTGCATGGAGTTAATTACTGTATTTTCATCTGGGAGGGTGGGAAAAAATACACGCTGAGCTGACATAGCACACAAAACAACGGCTGGTGTGTTGTATCTGCCTGGTGTCTATTAGCTGTCGGTAATTTTTTTTTAAGGTATCGTGGTCTGCTGTAGTATTTGGGTAATGTCGGCAGGATAAGCAAACAGCCTGGGAGGCAGGGCCTGGGACTGGCTGTTTTGGATTGTTTGTTTACAGTCATGCCAGTGTCGGGCTGTGCGACCTTAGGCCAGTGGGGAGCAGCGCTGTTTTAGTATTGTGATCTGAGAAATGGAGGGGAGGAGAAGGGTAGGAAAAATTGCTGGAGAGTCTCAGGTATCTGCCTCCCCTCCCCCTAAGATCCCCAGCATCTGCCATTTTAATTCCCTGATCGCTGATCCATGCTCTGTGCCAACAAAAATTCGAGAACGGCTCTCAGGAGAGCCGGGGCTTTCTCGAGTGATTCCAGACACTTTTGCTTCTGTTCCTGCTTTAAAATACCACCGGAAGCAGCATTTTCTGATGAGATTACAGCACTTCTAGTCCAGTTGCTGAAGCAGAGGGAAAAAAATAAATGAAAAGGAAAAAAAAAAATGGAGGTGAAATATATATATATATATATATATATATCCCACACACACATACATATATATTTTTTTTCAACACACAAGGTTGAAATCTTAAGCGGAAAATGTCTTAGCCTGCTTGGTTCTAAAACTGGGCACAAGAATGTGTGGGTTGTTATTTTATTGGAATCCATTCACCCGTTCCTATTATTCTCTCCTTTGTCGTTTAAGCTATTGGTGCCTTTGTCTCTCTCCTCTTCCTCAGCACCTCCGCCCACCCACCCAACAAATCTGAACAAGAAATGTTTAAAGACCGGTGAACTACAAACCCACTACACATTTTTCAAAAGAAACCCGGTTAAAGATACCTGCAGTCTATGTAGCAGTCAAGCCTCAATCCCAGCTCTTCCATAGACGTGATTCCTAAATATCAAAACCCCAGTGGTCTTTATCTGGACCAGCTGCTTCTGATGTCGGGAAGGAATGTGGCACATCAAGTGTGTGAACACTGCCTCTATTGTATCCAAACAGGCTGATTGAAGCCTGGATAATTGGCATGTAACCTTCACTATTAATAGAGAAGACAGATATGTGAATTAGCTGAATCCCTCCGACATATGCCATGCATTAGCTAAAGGGGCTTACAATTCTCCAAACATCTTGGCTAACTATTACACCAATAATTAAGCTTTAGAACTTGATAACTTCGGGGGGAAATCAATAAATAATAGGGAGGCTCCACACTCCCTCTGATTCAGAAGTGCTTCGGTAATCTTATTACAAGTCCAGCACTGATAGTGGTGGTCATTGGTCATTTGGGGGGTTTGGGACCCCGTGTGTGTGTGTGTGTGTGTGTGTGTGTGTGTGTGTGTTGCTGATGGTGAGTTTCTGGAGGAGATTGATAAATTAGGGGGGTTATTGTTTAGTTTCTATTGTCATCAAGGTATGTGAATAGCAGTGTACACTTGCCATGTGCTGTTTGACTATCTTGTAAAGGAATAGACATACCCCGAATGAGATATAGTGAAACCCTGAATTAGGCTATTTAGAACTGTGCATTTCTAAATACTTGGTTAGTTTCACATCAGTTTCTAAGACTAGAGGAAGTACCGTAGGCCGATGGTTAAGAAAATAAACTGCCGTCAGATGGCCGGGGTTTGAAGCATGGCACATACTAGCTTGTGACCTTGGGCAACTTGTCCAACCTCTCTCTGCCTCAGTTTTGACATCTGAAAAGTGGGAAGAACAATAATTCCTAGCCCATTGGGACTTTGTAAGGATTAAATAACTTGTATTCAGAAAGTATTCAGAAGAGTAGAGTATAAGTAAGCATTTTCCCTTTTCCTTTAATAAATATGCACTGAAAGTGATTTTCAAACTGCAGGTTGTGACCTAACAATAGGTGGTGAGAGCCATCAGCAGGTCCCAACCATCACTTTCTTTATAGGATGGAATGGAATGGGACCTCCCTGGTGGCGCGGTGGTTAAGAATCCACCTGCCAGTGCAGGGGACGCGGGTTTGAGCCCTGGTCCGGGAAGATCCCACATGCTGCGGAGCATCTAAGCCCGTGCGCCACAACTACTGAGCCTGCGCTCTAGAGCCCGCGAGCAACAACTTCTGAGCCCGTGTGCTGCAACTACGGAAGCTCATGCTCCTAGAGCCCGTGCTCCGCAACAAGAGAAGCTACTTCAGTAAGAAGCCTGTGCACCGCAATGAAGAGTAGGCCCTGCTCGCCACAACTAGACCCAGCACAGCCAAAAATAAATAAATTTTTTAAAAAAATAAAAATGGAATGGAATGGAACGGAGTACATGACACATAGGAAGGGTACTTCCTGTTTTATAAACGTTTTTGATAAATATATATATATATATATATATATATATATATATATAGGGTTGGCTGCGGAGCATCTAAGCCCGTGCGCCACAACTACTGAGCCTGCGCTCTAGAGCCCGCGAGCAACAACTTCTGAGCCCGTGTGCTGCAACTACGGAAGCTCATGCTCCTAGAGCCCGTGCTCCGCAACAAGAGAAGCTACTTCAGTAAGAAGCCTGTGCACCGCAATGAAGAGTAGGCCCTGCTCGCCACAACTAGACCCAGCACAGCCAAAAATAAATAAATTTAAAAAAAAAATAAAAATTATATATATATATATATATATATATATATATATAGGGTTGGCCAAAAAGTTAGTTTGTGATTTTCTGTAAGAGCCTTTGAAAACCCCGAACGAACTTTTTGGCCAACCTAATACACATATTTGTGTGTGCGTGTTATTTGTGTGCATGCTATATCTCAGTGTAAATATGTATTTCTTTTGGGGGTCAGATTTTTTAAAAAATGTGAAAAATCTGCCATCAAATAATTTAAAACCTGGGAACAGCCTAAATACATCAATAGGAGATTGGTTCAATAAATTAAGCTACATCCGTACAATGGATTATCAGTCATTAATAAGAAAGAGGTCAGTTTCCATGTGCTGATTTGTATAGCAGATACCCAGAAATGTTACTCTGTAAAAATAAAAGGCTTTGCAGGGTGTATTATTTATAATCATATATATATATATATATATATATATATATATAAAGAAAAAGGGCTTTATTTTGTGTGTGTGTGTGTGTGTGTGTGTTTTACTATATCGAATCTTAATCTGCTGTCAGACCCTGTGCTAAATGGAGTCTGCCTTCCCTGGGGTTTGCTTGCTCAGTGATTGGTGCCACCCTCCATCCAGTTGAGCTGCCAGAAGCCTTGGAGCCGTTGTTGACATGCCTCTGTCTCTTGCTCACCCCTGGGATCCAAAATCCATTCTTTAGGCTTCATCTTGAACCCTCAACCCCTGTTCCAAACTACTGTCATCTCTCTCCTGGGCAACTAAACTCTTAACTAGTCTCTTAACTAGGCTCCTAACTAGTCCCCTTCAGTCACCTAACTAGTCTCTGTTCATGCACTCTTGCCTCCTCTCCCAACCCATCTTCCCAGGGTAGCCCCTCCCCACCTTGCTTCAATTCTTTTTTTTTAATACATTTTCCTTTTTAAAAAAATTGATTGATTGATTGATTGATTTTTGGCTGTGTTGGGTCTGTTGTTGCGCATGGTCTTCGTTGCGGTGCGCGGGCTTCTCACTGTAGTGACTTCTCTTGTGGAACACGGGCTCTAGGCGTGCAGGCTTCAGTAGTTGTGGCACGCGGGCTCAGTAGTTGTGGCACACAGGCTTAGTTGCTCCGCGGCATGTGGGATCTTCCCGGACCAGGGCTCGAACCCGTGTCCCCTGCATTGGCAGGTGGATTCTTAACCACTGCGCCAGCAGGGAAGTCCCTTACTTCAATTCTTGCCGTGCCTACCCAGTGCTCTAGAATTTTGGGACAAAACCCAAAATTCTAGAATGGCCTCTGTATCAGTTTCCTGCCGATGCCGTAACAAAGTACAACAAACGAGGCAGCTTAGAACAACAAAAAGCTATTGCCTAACAGTTCTGGAGCCTAGAAGTCCAAAATCAAGGTGTGGGCAGGGCATCTTCCCTCTGAAAGCTGTAGGGGAGAATCCTTCCATGCCTCTTCTGAGCCGGCCTTCAGTCCTTGGCATTCCTTGGTGCACAGCCGCATCCCTCCAGTCTCTGCCTCTGTCCTCTCATGGTTTTCCCTTTGTGTGTCTGTGTCATAAGTGCCCACCTGGCTCCAATGTGACCTCATCTTAGCTAATTGCATCTGCAACAACCCTGTTTCCAAATAAAGTCACATTCTGAGATGCTAGGGGCTAGGACATCAGTACATCTTTTTGAGGGCACACATTTGAACCCATGACAGTCTTAGAGACCCTGCCTGGCCAGGCCCCTGCCTCCCTCTCTGGGCTTCTCTCTCACCACTTTGTCTTGTCTTCTGGCTCCATCACACAGGCCTTTTTCCGATGCCCAGGTTGTCTCCTGCCAGAGAACCGCTGCTCAGGCGTTCTGCTTTCCCCTGATTAGCATGCTCTCTCTTTCCCCTCTCCAACCTCCACTCCCATTTCACCTCCAGATTTCGACTTCTCTGTCCCTCAATAGACGCCTTTCTCAAATGCCCCAACCCAAGGACCAAGGAAAATTTCTCAGATTATTGCATAATTTCATAACACCACCCACTTCTCATTTGTCACACTTGTCACAGCTGCAGTTTCTCATTTGTCTGTTTGTTGAAGGTCTTCTGCTCCACAAAACTATCAGCGCTTGGAAGGCAGAGCTGGGCTACACCTTCTTATCCTCACCTCTTAGCACAGGACATAGTGCCTGTGGGTGTCTGACGCCATATTGGTGCATGGATGGTTGGACGTACTGATGGATGGATGGAGGTACTGATGGTTGGGTGGATGTACTGATGGATGAGTGAACGAATGAATGACACAGATTTTTCTGACATTCAGTTCATAAATATAAGCCATAGTTTTATAGATTTCCCTCTTCTAGACATTTCTTGTAAAAGGAATTATACAATAGGTGGTCCTTTATGACTGGCTTTTACACTCAGCATAATGTTTCCTAGTGCTATTGTAGCATTATCAGTACTTTATTCTTCTTTATTTCCAAATAGTATTCTATTATGTGCATAGTCCCCGTTTTATTTGTCCATCCATCAGTTTATGGACATTTGGCTTGTTTTCACTTTCTGCCTCTCATGAATAGTGCTGCTATGAACATCTGAGTACAGGTTTTTGGGTGGATATGTGTTTTCAGTTCTCTTGGGTGTATACCCAGGAGTGAAACTGGTGAGTCACATGGTAACTCTATATTTATTTATTTTTTATAAATTTATTTATTTTATTTTTGGCTGCGTTGGGTCTTCGTTGCTGCGCGCGGGCTTTCTCTAGTTCTGGCGAGCAGGGGCTACTCGTCATTGCGGTGCGCGGGCTTCTCATTGCAGTGGCTTCTCTTGTCACGGAGCACGGGCCCTAGGTACGGGGGCTTCAGTAGTTGTGGCTCTCGGGCTCTAGAGCGCAGGCTCAGTAGTTGTGGTGCAGGGGCTTAGCTGCTCCGCGGCATGTGGGATCTTCCCGGACCAGGGCTCGAACCCGTGTCCCCTGCATTGGCAGGCGGATTCTTAACCACTGCGCCACCAGGGAAGTCCTATATTTAATTTTTGAAGAGCTTCCAAACTGTTTTTCCAAATGGTTGCACCATTTTACGTTCCCACCAGCAACACAGAAGGGTTCCTTTCCAATTTCTCCACATCCTCACCAACACTTGTTATTTCCATCTTTTATTATAGCCATCCCAGTGGGTCTGGCTTATTTTATTTTATTTTTCTAAATTTGCTTTCCAACACCCTGACAGATGGTCTTAATTTTTTGTGGTTCTCCACGTGAGATACTCATGAAAGCTACAGTACAGCTCCTCAGAAAAATGTACACATGCATATAAAAAAAGAGCCTATAATTTCAAAGATTTCGTAGACGTCTCCAGAAGTCATCTATTTATTATCTAGTGGGGGGTGTCTGTGGACCCCAGGTTAAGATCAGAAGATGCCAATGGAAAAAAATGGCTGATTCCATCACAGATACAGAGATGCGGAATGCTGAGGCCCAGTGCCTCCCTCAAGGTGACCCAATTAGTCAAGCAGGCAGAAGAGAGGCCGAGCTGATGCACTCAGGCTCCAGAATCTTACTGTGGGTTCTTACCTAGATACAGCCTTAGCTGAAGCATCTAACCTCATTGAAACTATTTGTAGATGAGTGTCCTCCTCTATACAAGGAGGAAAATAGAACCTCCTTCAAGTTGGTATTGTTGAAAGGATTAAATGAAATAATGTGTGCTGTGTCTGCATGAGGTGGCAGTCACCAATATTAGCATAGTGTAACCCCTTTCCCTAATGACCAGGGCTGTTGGCTTATAGCAGTAGCAGCCATAGGTCAAATTTAAACATGTTTTCTTTGGCCCACGAGTGTTTTTATAAATGGGAACATTACTTCTTTTAAAATGTGCATTTTCTCTTCTACTGATAAATTAGAAGATCTGGGAACACTGGGATCGTATATTCAAGCAGGTAGAGCCAAGAAGCAGCCGCCACTTCAGCGTTCTCCCGGTTACCGCAATCACCAGCCCTCCCTACCGTATCACACTTGGCCGGCTTCACCCGTATCTCAGCCTTGTTGGCAATTGAGTTTGTCAGGATCCCAGCAGGAAACAGTTAGCACCCTGAAATAGAGAAGCTATCCAAGGAGAGCTGAACAAAGGGAGGATTTCAAAGATATGAGCAGGGTTAAGAGAAAAGAACAAGAGATGGTGAACACCCTGAGGCTAGTAGCATAAGCATGGAGCTAATGCTGCTCAAGGCCAGAAGAGGCAAAGGTAGGTTTTGGCTGCCAGAACCTGAGGAAGGTGGCAATAGGAGGAAGCCACCTGATGAGTGCTATGGGCCTCAGTAGAGGCAAGCAGCCAACCTGGGGCAGGGGAGAGAATTAGGGAAAGAAACACCCCAACCTCACTTTCCCCCTTCCACCAGTCTTCACAGGTGCCTTCCATTGGCCAAAACCAAGTAGGAACCGGAGAGCAGGAAAGTCTGTTAATTCAGTCCAGAAAAGGCACTCACAGGGTGGGGAGGGAAGGTTGAAGGGTAGATGGGGAGGGAAATGAAAAATATTCAACATGTCGTCTTTGATTTTTAAATTATTCCTCTAATTATTAGTTATTAATAACATCAAAACCGCCCTCTTCACTACTCATATTTTAGATCCCAGTTCCTCTATATTTTTAGACCATTTCCACTCACCAGTGTAGAACTGGACACCTTTGTTTCTCCCCCCTGTACTCCGAATGGAGTTGGATGATATTTCTATCATCCACCCAACGATCATACTTAATTGTTGTCCAGATCGTCACTGCCCACTGGAGACAGGAACTGTCTTACTCATCTTGAAAATCCCAGATCCTAGCACTCTTGTCAGACATATAATAACTATTAAAAACCCCACGATTATGGGTGGATTTCCATGGATTGTTCTAGTAATAAAAGGGACACCTGAAAAGTGAGGGTGGGAAAAAACGTCATCACCAACTATTCTCATCTACATTCTCATTTCAAAGAAGGGAACAGTCATTCACCAGATCACAAAATAAAATAGTAACGGTAATAATAATGTTAACAAACATTTTTTGAGTAGCTACTATACATACATTATCATATTTAAGTCTTTCAACAATACCAAAAGTCATGTAATATTATTATCCCTATTTTTCAGGGGAGGAAACTGAAGTATAGAGAGCAATTACCTAAGGTCAGTATTAGAGTCAGGACTGGCCATCAGATCTGGATGGACACAGTCTTCAATCATAAATACTGCCTCTTCATAGTTAAAATAGCCTCAACTTGCTATATCACATCGAGTATTTGTAAGTTGCACTATACATCTGTTATCAATACGTGTCAGAATTTTGGTTATGCAGCAAGTAGAGACCCAACTTCAACAGTGGCTTAAGTACATATGAGGGTTGTTTCTTCCATATATTGATAACAAGAAGTTCAGAGGTCAGCTACTGCTGGCTTTGGTGCATTGGCTTAAGGCTGTAGAGGCTGAGGTTTCTGACATGTTCTTGGACTTGCCCTCTTAATGACAAAACGGCCACTTTAGCTCCAGCAATCATTCCCATGTTCTAGGCATGAAAAGAGAGAAAGGTAATAAAGTGCGAAATAGCTTCTGCTAGTTAGACAAGGCCTCTTTACAGAGCATTCCCAGATGCCTCATTTATATTTTCTGGTCTCACTTCAAGAATCACTCTTTTGGCAAAAGAGACTAGGGTATAGATATACTGAACAGGAGACATTGCTGGCCCCAACGGTATGGAGGTCCTGTTCTTAAAGAAGAGGAGGGAAATGGGTGGTGGAGAGGCAATTAGCATTTTCTCCCACACTTCAAGTATCCCTTTCTACCTATCTCTTCATATCTATATCTTTAAATATTTATGCTTCTACTCCAGGGGTTGACAAACTAGGCTCACTGCCAGCTTTTGTAAATAAAGCTTTGTTGGGAAACAGGCACTCTCATTTGTTCATCTATTGTCTACGACGGCTGCTTTCACACCGCAAGGGCAGAGTCTAGTAGTTGCAACAGAGGCCATCTGGCTCACAAAGCCTAAAATAGTTAATATCTGGCCCTTTACAGAAAAGGTTTGCCAATCCCTATTTTACGGTCTCCCTTTTTATCTTTGGAAAAACACATTGTACGTCACCGTGACTCATTTGCTGAAATGAGAATAGGCCCAAATATGACAGGTGAGCCAATAAGCAGTCCCCTGTCATGATTTCAGGGTCGTCATTCCTGCTGTAGCTTCAATTAACAAACACCATTCAAGGAACATCTGAGACGAAGAGGCATTTCCACTGGCATCTGCTGCAAGGTCTGAGGAATCCGATGCCGTCTTCCAGCATCTCTCATGACAATGGCAATCACGTGCCCTAAAGAATGAACACTTTTCACCTCCAGATGCCCACAGACGTTCCCGGGGACTCAGACACAGGAACAATCTAAAATTATCCAGCTTTGTATGCTATGGAAATAGTCTCATTCAAAGGCAACTACGTATTTGTTGGGATAATTACAAGTTTGATAAGTGCAAATTATCTGAGGAATAATTTCTGTGAAGAATTATGCACAAGTCCTAGAGTACTGGTTAAAGAACATTTTATAGCAAATTGCTATAGATGGAGACAAATCAAAAATATTTATGTACCTACAGGCACATAAAAATCTGCACGCAAAAAAAAAAAAAATCTGCACGCCACTCTTTCATTCAGTTCTCAATACAGGGCAGACATATTTTTGCAATGGATTTGAACCTGAATAACTAATAGACCAAAGCCTTTCTGTTTGCCAGCTTACTGGCATTGTCATGTGGCTATACCATATACAGTGTATAGCTTGCTCAGCCTGATAGCTCTGAAATTGTGTTTCTTGACAGATTTGTAATTTGAGAGGAAATGCACAACCAAATTTGTGATCAGACATTTTTAATATGTCACATTATCTTAGATTTATACAATTCAAATTTCTCTCATGTTTAGCACACTGTATTTAATTTGAATTTATGGCTCCCAGACAAATAGAGGATACAAATATCAGTCTGAAATGCTTTGGATTTAAATACCTGTCCATATACCACAGGATTTCTCAAACATGGTACTTTTGACATTTTGGGCTGGAAAAGTCTTTGCCGTAGGGGGCTGTTCTGTGCACTGAAGGATGTTTAGCCTCATCCCTGGCTTCTTCCCACTAGTTGCCTGTACTAAATCCCCCTCCACCTATTGTGACAACCAAAGATGTCTCCAGACATTGTCAAATGTTTCCTAGGAGGCAACATCACCCCTGGTTGAGAATCAGAGCTATAGTATGTTCCAGAACATTTGTTTTGAACCCAGATCCAGATTCTCTACTATTTACTAGCTGTGGGAGCTTAAGCATAATTTAACCCCTGTTAAATCAGACCTTGGTTTTTGTCTCTGGAACGTACATATAATAACAGTTTTATCTCGTAAGATTGTTGTAGAATGAAATGACAACACATGTAAAACAATAAATTCTCAAGACATGGTGGCTATTCTAATTTTATTATCATTGCTAATTATCAATATATCTTCTGGGGGCAGAGTCCTCACTCTGGGCTTTGTAGAGTAGGCTTCTGAACAGCATAGACAATCACCCCGAGCTGGGACTGATGTAAAAAGCTCGTGAGCTGAGAAATGAAGTATTTCTTTCCAAGTGAAAGGAAACATTGGATTTCACAAGCCATCAAAAATTTTTTAAGAACATTTTAGAAAGCTGTGAAGCAAAACGAGCTCTCTTCTTCCATTGGTGGACGGAGGAAAGGGCAGGGAGGCATCTTTCTTCAAGTCCAGATCAGCCTGGCGATGAAGGTAAGAGTTTTAAAGGAAACGCACACCTCCTGCTACAGCCCCTAGAATGACTGGTGAGTGTGCTGGTTTCTGCTGATGCCAGTATGGGGCTCTCCTAGAGCCTGGGAGGAATAAACGTGTTGGCTCTTGAAAGAACCAGGCAGATGGCTACCAACCCCAATGACTTTCATTTCTCAAGTGGGTAAACTCTACTGGTACAGTTGTCTGCCTCTCCAGTTTCAGGAGGTTTTTATTGCCAGTTTAGCTATTTGAAGCCTGCCCTCTTGCCTCTGTTGTCCTGGAGAATGAACCCTTTCCTGGAACATGGCATTTCCCCCCAAAATGCTGTCACTGAAGAATATGTTTTATCCCCTCTCAGGTCTTGGATGGGAACATTCAGCTGAGATTCGCTTTTCCTTTTCTCTAAAATATATGCATAACTCCTAGGAATGTATTCGTAAGATGTACTCCCACGCACGGTGAAACAGTGTACGACAGCGGTCCCCAAGCTTTTCGGCACCAGGGTCCAGTTTCGTGGAAGACAGTTTTTCCAGCAACGGCAGGGGGTGGACGGGGGTGGATGGACGGCGGTTCAGGTGGTAATGAGAGTGATGGGGAGCGGCAGATGAAGTTTCGCTTTTTTTTTTTTTTTTTAATATTTTTTATTTTTTTAAGTTTCGCTCTTTTGCCTGCTGCTCACCTGGTTCCTAACAGGCCGCTGACCGGTAGTGGTCCACAGCCCAGGGGTTGGGGACCCCTGGTGTACAAGGCTATTTATTGCACACTGTTTATCAGAGCAAAGGAGTGGAAATGATTTAAATTCTCACCCATGGGAGATTAGGGTATGCAAACTAATTAAATGGAATACTATGCAGCAATAAAAAAGGATGAGGAAGAACTTCACTGATATGAAGCAATCTCCAAAATACACTTCGAAATAAAAACAAACAAAAATATACACAGCACACAGCACAAAGGTTGCTTGCATATTCATAGAATAACTCTGGACAGATACGGGAGAAATTTGTAACATAGGTTTTTCTCCCAAGCAAGAACTGGGTCATTTGAAATTGGGTTAGAAGGAGATTCAACACCCTTTTGTACCTTATGTAACATGGCAATTACTGATTTTTTTAATAAATAGGGTATGTAAAAGATTAAATAATATCTACCCCCCAAAATAAAATGTATAATTATCATAATATTGATGAATCTTGATGGAGGTTGGAAAACAGTCTAAACTGTACTGTTTTCTTTTTTCCCTCTTTGGTATTTTTATATAGAAATAATTTGAGATTTACAAAAGAGCTGCACAGACAGTACAAAGAGTTCCCATGTAGCCTTTACCCCACTTCCCCAACTATTCACATCTTACAGATCATAGTTCACTTATTAAATGAAGAAATTTGACATTGATGCAATACTCTTTACTAAACTACAGACTTTATTCGTATTGCACCAGCTTTTCTACTAAGGTCCTTCTTCTGTTCCAGGATCCGATGCAGAACATCCCATGGCATAGTCTTCCTGTCTCCTTGGTCTCCTCCAATCAGTGATAGTTGAACCGTAGTGTTTTAGCCCTGGCTCCACCCTCTGCCAATAGGAAGAGTTGGAAGAAAACGAAATTCCTTGATCTTGAAAGCATATAGGACACTGGTTTGTGCGTGGCACAAGCGCGACCAGACGCCGTACATCTTCTATCAGGGCACCTCTCTGGGACTGCGGACCTGCTGCTCTTTCTCCCTGGGGCAGGAGAAGAGTCTTCCCCAGATTCTTTGCACAGCCAGGTCCTCCCCTGCATTTAGATCCCAACTTTGATTAAACTCAGAGATGCGGTCCAAAGCCTGTGCAAATTGGTCCTCCACCTACACGAGATGCACAGTAACTACAGAGGTTCTCAACACGTTTTAGTGCCACGGACCATCTGACAGACATTGACCTCTCCTCGAGATCATGTTTTTAAACACAGAAAGTAGGTTTTCCCTGGTGGCACAGTGGTTAAGAATCCGCCTGCCAATGCAGGGGACATGGGTTTGAGCCCTAGTCCGGGAAGATCCCACATGCCATGGAGCAGCTAAGCCCGTGCACCACAACTACTGAGCTTGCACTCCAGAGCCCACAAGCCACAACTACTAAGCCCACATGCCACAACTACTGAAGCCCGCTTGCCTAGAGCCTGTGCTCCGCAGCAAGAGAAGCCACCAGAGTGGGAAGCCTGCGCGCCGCAACGAAGACACAGAACAGCCAAAAATAAATAAATACATTTATAAAAATAAATAAATAAATTTATGAATAAATAAATAAATACAGAAAGTACAACGAGGTATCACCTCACACCCATCAGAATGGCCAGCATCAACAAGTCTACAAATAATAAATGCTGGAGAGGGTGTGAAGAAAAAGCAACCCTCCTACACTGTTGGTGGGAATATAAATTGATACAGCCACTGTGGAAAACACTATGGAGGTTCCTTAAAAAACAAAATAAAGCTACCATATGATCCTGCAATCCCACTCCTGGGCATATATTGGAGAAAACCATAATTCGAAAAGTTACATGCACCCCAATGTTCATAGCACCACTATTTACAATAGCCAAGACATGGAAGCAACCTAAATGTCCATCAACAGATGAATGGATAAAGAAGATGTGGTACATATATACAATGGAATATTACTCAGCCATAAAAAAGAATGAGATAATGCCATTTGCAGCACCATGATAAACCTAAAGCTTATCATACTAAGTGAAGTAAGCCAGAGAAGGACAAATATATGATATCACTTATATGTGGAATCAAAAAAAATGATACAAATGAACTTATTTATAAAACGGAAATAGACTCAGAGACATAGAAAACAAACTGATGGTTACCAAAGTCGGGGGGGGGGACAAATTAGGAGTTGGGATTAACATACACCCACTACTATATATAAAATAGATAACCAACAAGGGCCTACTGTGTAGCACAAGGAACTATACTCAATATCTTGTAAAAACCTGTAATGGAAGAGAATGTAAAAAAAAAAGAATGTTTATTATATATATATGTAAGTATAACTGAATCACTTTGCTCTAAGCCTGAAACTAACACAGTGTGAATCAACTATATTACAATAAAAAATTTTTAAAAAGCAACGCTCAGAGAGCATAAAAAAATACAGCAAGTAAATACATAAGATTACAAAGGAACCCAAGTATTTTGAAATAGGTTATTGAAATGCTTTAAGATACATTCGTTTGCAGTATATGACAAAATGACGCATTTAAAATATAGGCAAGAAGTTAGTGAGGCTAAAGATGTCATTTTGGCCCCATCTGAGTTCACAGATCCCTTACATCCGTTCTGGGGTGGGGAGGGGAGGGTCTGAGAACCCCAGATTAAGAATCCCTACAGCAGGGCTTCCCTGGTGGCGCAGTTGTTGCGCGTCCACCTGCCGGTGCAGGGGAACCGGGTTCGCGCCCCGGTCTGGGAGGGTCCCACGTGCCGCGGAGCGGCT
>NC_041227.1:8163941-8174455 GCF_002837175.3 Physeter macrocephalus
AAAAAAAAAAAAAAAAAAAAAGAATCCCTACAGCAAACCAATCACCTTGTCTCGTTTTTTCTTACACATATTACTTGCAAACTATCTTATTCATTTCTCTGTTTGTTTAACTGTCTGATGCCATCTCCCTTCCATACTAGACGGTAATTCCATCATGGGGCAGGGTGGAGGGGCAGGAGCCTTTGTTTTGTCTCACCTTCATCCCCAGAGCCTAAAACAGTGCTTGCCACTTAGAGATCAATTAATGTTTGCTGAAAGGGAAAAACGAATGGGCAGAAGGAAGGCTAAATAGATGCTAAATACCGATGCTCCAAAATTCCAACCAGGGTTGTATTTCAGTTCTTTTGTGATGTTCCAAGCAGGATTTCTGATACTAATAGCTAAGCTTTATTGGGTGCCTACCAGTTGTAAGGCACTATGCTAAGCACTATTGGAACTTCCCAACAACCCTATGTGGTGGAACTTATCCCCATTTTACAGATGAAAGAACTGAGGCTTAGAGAGGTTAAGTGGCTTATCCAAAATCACAGCCACTTAGTGACAAAAATGAATTTAAACTTCAGCAGGCTGGGGAAGTCCCTGGCGGTCCAGTGGTTAGGACTTGGCACTTTCACTGCCAGGGCCCCGGTTCGATCCCTGGTCGGGGAACTAAGATCCCACAAGCCGCGTGGCATGGCCAAAAAAATAAATAAATAAAAATCCTATCTTAACAGCAACAACAAAAACTTGAGCGGGCTGGATCCAGATTCTTCTACCTTAACCTCTATATTCTACTACTCCCTTCAATCACCCAGAATCATTTTGTATGTTTGAAAACTAAAGCCGGGAGAAGGAAAACATTACACCCAACAGACGTTTTAAGAGAATTGGATTTTCTTAAAGTTTCAAAGGTATTGAAACGAGCTTCTGGCTCATGCTTCAGTATCTACTCACAAGAGACTGGTTTGTAAATTAGGCAAGTTACTTAGTCTCTCTCAGGCTTGTTCTCCTCTTGCGTTAAATGGGGATAACATTACCTAACTCAAGCTTTGAAACTCTCACTCGAGGTCATGGAATCTAGAAGGGCTCAATCTATAGAAGGTTTTTTGTTTGTTTTGTTTGTTGAATATAAACCTATTTCCACCTGTGGCTAGAAAGCGGGGAGGGAGCCTAGGTGGAACATCAGAAGCACGGTGCAGGAAAAGATCCAGAATTAAACTAGCTGAGCTGTAGAACCAGGCTGTCACAGACAGATGCTTTTGTAAAATACAGTAGAAACTAAGTACTAGAAGAATGAACCAGAAAAGCAAAGATGAAAACAGATGTAGCTGCTTTGATAATTAAAACCTACAGCGTCCTGAAGATAATGATATATTTAAGCCTCTAAAAAATAATGTGGAAGCTGTAAAATTACAAACGGAGAAGGGATAAGTGTTCCCTACTACTGCTTGTCAAATTATACGTTGATAATAGGGTATTGATGTCATTCCTTAAAAAAGAATTTCAAGAAGTTTTTTGAAAACTTTAAATCCAAATCCTGGGCCACTTCTTGTCTGGCAGACCTGCTCCACTACCAAAGGGCACCTCTAGAGAGGGCTACATCTCGAAAGGGTATCATTTAAATGTCTCCCGCTTTAAAAAAAAAAAAAAAAAAAAAAAGCAAAGACGTACAAAGCACAAGCCCAACTTTTCATTGGATTCAATAGACATAAAGTTAATCAAATTTCTGTAAAAGTTTCCCAGGACTGACTCAACTTCTTTACCTGCCTCCTCAAAAACAGGTCAACAGCTCACACAGCAGCCTGGTCCACGGACCACATGGAAAGCAGTCCTCAGTCTAAGGAGAAGCTGAAGCTCTGTGCGTGGATCATTTCGCAACCCCTTCCGTCCCGCAGAGTGGCTCTCGTGGACACTGCAAAAAGTAAATATGGGGCCACAAACCCTGAAGGCCACGGGCGCAGGCAGCATGTACAGAGTGAAGACTGCAAGAAGCACAGAGGAAGTGCTGCTCGGCTCCAGGTAAGTGTTTGCTGTGCAGAGAAACTGGCTCAGCGTTGCCAAGCCTGTTGGTATCTTCAGAGGAGCTAGATTTTCATAGGAAAAAAAATCTCCTGGTTTTTAAATGCAGTTAAATAATTTTTAAGAAGAATAAGTAACTATGCCAGCCACCCTCGTGAACAGCTTCATAGTTGGTAGGGCCCAATATAAATGGAACACGTGAGGCCCCTGGTTCCAAATGGTGAAGGGTCGCAAGACATGGACAGCAGCGCCTTCAGCCACGCACGGGGCTGCCGCCTGCGAAGGCCGGACAAAATGCCTTCGGGCCAAATTGCGATCTAGGTTGTCAGTTTTCCTGACTTTTGTTTTATTCCTTGAGAGAAAGGGCTGCGTTTCCCGCAAAGCTTCCACATACAGGCCCTCCCTTTTCTAGCAGGGGCTTCAGAACAGATGAGATGAAGCTCTGTGTGGATGAATCAGGAGAAACAGACGTGGACAGAGCACCTTGCTAGCTCCAAACAAACACAGCGGCCGATGCTTTATGGGACAGGAAGCAAGTAAGCGCTTAATCTTGAGGGGTTCCCCCCAAGGGGGAAAGATGTGTTAACAGTATCGGGCATTTATGTGCCAGACACTGTTGGGAGCATTTTGATATGTATTCACTTGGTTAACCCTTCATAACGACCTTAAGAGGCAGGGACGGCGATTTTGCCCATTTTACAGATAAGGAAACAGAGGGTAAGTAACACGTCCAAGGTCACACAGCTGGGAGAGGGTGGAGTCAGGACAGGGGTTTGGGCTGTCTGGCTCCAGAGCCCACACCGTTCACCACTGGGCTGCATCCCCTCAGAATGAATAGCTAGGCGTCCAGAGAGTTCTGTGGCATCCTCAGGCTGGGGGCGGGGGGAAGTTGGCTAAGGAAGATTTTGCCAGACTCAAATGGGATCCGGGGAATGGTGCAGAGGGAACCCACAGGAACTGTATCTGATGGAAAAGCAGGCAGACTCGGGGAAGGGGGCATTCTGGAGCGCGGGGACCAAAGACGGCTCCTAGTGGCCCCTAAAGAAACTGACTCTGCACAAGGCTATAAGGCAACTCATCTCTCTTCTGGAGACGGAGACGGAGACGGGGGAGGAGAGTGAAGAGGGGAAAAAAGAAATGAAGGGAAAAGAGAGTAGAGCCCGGGGGACCCAGGGCCTGTGGGGGAGGGAGCAGAGGCGGCTGAGTGAACTGCAAGGTCCGAGGCGGATTGCCAGTACAAGGGTTTGAGAGGTCAGTTCCCTGCCCCAGCTCCCCTGCAGTTTCCTATGGAGTCCGCACTTCTCACCTGCCCCTGTTCCGGTCAACAGTGGTGCAGGAGCAGGGTCTCCAGTTCAAGCCTGGTGGCTGGGATGTGCTCAGTGGAATAAGGGGTCGGGGAGAGAAGGCAGCTGTGGAATCACTGTGAACCGGCGTCATTCCAGATGTATCACTAACCCCGGGCTTTCCAGGCTCCCCATCACCCACGTGTGGAGCCTGGACGGCACTGGCACAGCCCACAGGGACGTGGTGTGGAGGGAGAAGAGGCTGGAGGTCGCGCACAGGAGCCCTTGCTCACCCGCGCCCCTGGACCATGGGGGGACACCTCTTCGTTGTCCTTCAAACTTCCATTTGGGGGAGGTAGGGGAGCCGAGGGCAGTGCCCCCCTGTCGTGCTCACCCATCTCCCCAGTGCCCACACCAGGATCAGGTACACAGTGGGTGCTCAGCAAACGGCCATCTAGTGAATGAATGCAACTGAGCAAACCACAGCTGAACCTTATAGATTCAAGTAGGTGAACAAGCGAGGGACGTAAGGAGGCGGGAGGGAGAGGCGAGACCGTCTCGGTTTAGGGAGGAGTCAGTGCAGGAGCCCTGGCCTGGGCTTGGGTCCTTCTAAGGAACGGGCTTGCGAGAGAAAAGGAGCGTTTGCAGGCGGCCCATGCAGGCCCACCATCAGGCAGTGGCTCATCCTCAGAACTACTGACACCGGGGGCTGGATCATTCTCTGTCTGGGGGGCCGAACTGTGCCTGGTAGGATGTTCAGCACCATCCCTGGTCTCTACCCACTAGATGCCAGCAGCATCCCTCCCCAGCGCTGGGACAACCAAAATGGCTCCAGACAACGCCAAGGGTCCCTGGGGGCAAAATCCCCTGCTGAGAACTATAGCCTTAAGGTCAGCTGCCCCCCTCATTTCCTCACCTCTGAGATCCTAGAGGTCCTGGTTTCCAGTGTCTCTGAGTGGATCTGGGGCTTCTTGCAACATCTATGCTGAGACTCTCAAAGCAAAGCTGGGACACCTGCGTTTTCCCTGCAAAGCCCCTTTCCAGAGCGGGTTCTGTGGAGTTTGAGCTCATTGGTGTTACGTGCATACAAAGGACACGCCTTTTTTGAGAGGGTGGTTGTTGTTAATCCAACTGCTTTATTCTAGAAACGAGGACCCCAAGGCCCAGAGGGGTTCAGTGACTAGTCCGAGTTTACAACAGCTAGTTGGGGAGCAGGTAGATGGTTTATTTCTAACCTGCACAAACTAGTAGGAATGCTGATAAATAATACGTTTTTGAGTTGGCAAAGGGCATTCATTTTGTCCCCACTGACCTTAGGGTGAGTGGCGGAGTGAAGTGCCCTGGGGCTCACGGCCCATTTCCAGCCTGCTCCCTGGGGCTCCCTGCTTGGCTAAACGCCTGAAAGAGGCAGGGTTGTCTTTCTGCCTACTGCTACCGGGCTGGACATAAGCAACTGAGGATCTTTGTGAAACCTCAGGAACAGGAAAGAGAGACAGAGACAGAGACAAAGAGAAAGAGAGGGAAGGAAAAGTTCTCCAAATGAATCCATGGGGAGTGAGCAGGCAGTCAGCTGAGCCAGCGGACTCCACGAGGCAACGTTTTTGCATAAAACAATCTAAAGCAAGCGATGAGGTTGGTTTGTTTTGAAACGTCTGTCATGTGTCCTGTGCCATCCTCTCCGAAGCCTTAGAGCTGGCTCCGGACCTTGGGGATTAAGGCCGTGTATCAGACCACATCCTGGGAGGGGCCAAGGTGGAGAGTCGGCCATTCCCCCCCTGGATTGTTTGAGATACCCAGCCACTCAAGAGCTTGGCTCACACCTCTGGCTGCAGATGCGCCGGGGCAGGTGTTTGTCCAGATGACTCTGGGGCAGGGCTGCTGGCTTTTCCTACCTGCCTTGTAGACATGGGTCTTAAACTAGGTTGTGCCCCCACCCCCAGTGGTCCAGGTGAAGTAGGTGGTAGACAGGCAGAGGTAAGGCTACCAGGTGTCATTTGGCCGTTCAGTACATTTTTACTGAGCACCTGCTATATTCCAGGCACTGTTCTAAGAGCTGGAACACAGCCAAGGTCAATCCCTACTCTCCTAGAATTCATACGGTAGTACCTGGAGAGAGACAGTAAGCAGATCGATAGCTAAGGTAAAAGACGAATGATAATTCATGAGAAAAATACAGCTGAGTGGATGGCTGGAGAGTGACAGCAGGGGGCTCTCTTAGATAGAGGGGACAGGGAAGACCTATAGGAGGAAGGAGGTTGGAAGTTACTCTAGAACATATACCGTCAACGTTTTGGGTGAAAATAGAGCCCAAGTGAAACACACTTTGAAAGGGGAGGGGGCTCAAACAGATACTTGTACAACAATGTTCATAGCAGCACTGTTCACAAAAGGTGAAACCCAAATGTCCATCAGCAGATGAGTGGCTAAACGAAATGTGGTATATACATAAATGGAATATTATTCGGCCTTAAAAAGGAATGAAATTCAGACACATGCTACAACATGGATGAATCTTGAAGATGTTATATGTTAAGGGAAATAAACCAGACACAAAAGGACAAATAATGTAGGATTCCACTTACAGGGGGACCTAAAGTAGTCAAATTCCTAGAGACGGAAGGTAGAATGGTGATTGTCAGGGGCTGGGGATGGCGAGGAGGGGATGTGGTGGAGAATGAGAAGTTACTGTTTAATGGGTACAAAGTTTCACTTTGGGATGATGAGAAGTTTTGGAGATGGATGATGATTATGGTGGCGCAACAATCGAATGTACTTAATGCCACTGAGCTATACACTTAAAAGGGCTAAAATGGTAAGTTTTATGTTATGTATATTTTACCACAATTTTTGTGGTGAAGCTATGAATAGGATGTTTTACCAAAAAAGCTACCTGTGACTCTGTGCCAGGCATTGTTCACGTACTGACTGAGGATCCTCAGAACAGCTTGAACTGGTGGGATTATTTATCTCCTTTTTATAGATCAGGAAAGTGAGGCCCAGAGAGGTTAAGACACTTGTCTGAGGTCACAATGCCATGCAGTCTGGCCCAGAGCCCAGGATCTCAGCCATGACCCCTAACTGCCTGCACTGCTGTACAGCTGCAAACACATGCCCACATCTCCAGAGCACACCCAGTGGGACCGGCTCTCCTGGGGGATCATCAATGCCACAGTTTTCCAAGCAGATGTGATTCAACACGTTCAAACGAAGTGGTAGGAGTCACATTCCTCAGGCTTAGTTTCTTGACTAAAGAGCCGTGTCTATGGAAAGAATTCTAGACACTAAATAATACAATTTTAGTTACTGTTTGGGAGTCACAGAACCAAAGATGAGTGGAAAAAAGATGAAATGTTATCAGTCTTATGGGTACCACCTGTGTTTTTACATAGAATTATGACAGATTCCATTTTTTATAGTGTCTTTTTAAAAAACATTTTTAATTATGGTGAAATGTATATAACGTAAAGTTAGCTATTTTAACCATTTTCAAGTGTACAATTCAGTTGTATTAATTCATTGACAATGCTGTGGAACCACCACAGCTATCTCTTTGCAGAATTTTTCATCGCTCCAAACAGAAGCTCTGTACCCATTAAGCAATAACTCCCCATTCCTGTAGCCCCTGGTAGCCTCTATACTACTTTCTGTTTCTATGAATATGATGATTCTAGATATTTCCTATAAGTGGACTCATACCATGTTTGTCCTTTTATGTTTGCTCTCAATGTTTTCAAGGCTCACCCATATTGTAGCATGTATCAGAAAGTCGTTCTTTTGTAATGCTGAACAATATTTTATTGTGCGTTTACACCACATTTTGTTTATTCGTTCATCTGTTGATGGGACTCTTAGGTCGTTTCCATTTTTTGGCTCTTGTGAATAGCACAGCAATGAACATTGGTGCACAAGTTTCTCTCTGAGTTCCTGTTTTCAATTCTTTTGGGTTCCATCTAGGAGTAGAATTGCTGGGTCATACAGTAATTCTATGTTTAACTTTTTGAGGAACTGCCTGATTCAATTTTTGAACAGAATGTTTCCAAAAAGGAGGAGAAGTAGACAAAGAAAAAGAAACCACACCCAAACCTCACAGCCTAGCTCAGAATAGGTGTTTTGCACTGATTACGTTTTTTCCCCTTCCTATCAAGCATTCCATCTGTAATTCTGCTAGTTAACATTCAGAAAGAGAGACAGAAAAATAGGGTTTGGGGTTTCCTTTTCTAAGGCAAGCCTTTTCTTCAGAAGTCCTGATAAAGTAAAATTTCTCTAGAACTTGAAACTGTATTTTAAAACCATGCTTGATACTGATGCCAAAATAAGTCCCTTCCTCTGAGCGTATCTTTGTTTGAGGGTACACATGAATAATCGCACACAATTTGCATGCTAGACCAATATTAGGCAAACTGAATCGATACATCTCTGTCCTCAAAGATATGTTTCCCTGAATTTTCAAACTTCCTGGCCAGAGCCCAGTTAGTGCGTCAGTTTGCCTCATGAGACTTACTTTATAAGTAGTCAAGGTACTATCTGTCTTAAATATGCAACATTTGATTTCACCACATATGGGACTTTTCTAAGATCGAAACTCAGCCCCCGAGGCATAATCGATTGAAGCTAAAATTCTGTAGGAAACTCAAAAACATTTCAGGAATCTTAAATATTCTATTTATAGATAGGGTAAAATATGCTTTCAGTCCATGGAACCAGAGCATATGGTAAACACAATTCCCTGAAGAAGGGAAAAAAAAAAAAAAAAAATTCACCCTGCCTCTCTACTCTGTGTACTTTGTTGTATGTATGTTCTTGACTAGAAGCCTCCTCCATACCAGTTCTGAGAAGCAATTTGTTATTTTCCTCTAAACCCCTCAGCTGTGGCAAGATTTTCCCAGTTGAATCAATCTGCTTCAAGAATGTGCTTGCGTGATATTTAATCCCTTACTGGGAGCCCAGATAGGGTTTCTTGCCAGAGCTAGAAATGGCCTCTTTTACAAATTCCCTTCCTAAGCAAGCTATGATAAGCCACATTTGGGGCCACTAACACCCTATCAGTGTATCTTTAAACAAGAGAAAAAGGCTCCACCTTGTATCATAAATTACAGCAACATCGTTTCCAACCACAGAGGTGCAGTTCACAGGTGCAGAAGCAGCCTATTTCAGATCTCAGGGATGAAGCAGAAACTTTCTAATAGAACACTGGATAGCTGTCACATCAGTGGCATGCTGACAGACCGGCTCTGGGGGAGCCTTGATGGGGTTTGCCAGTTTCAGTGGTGTAAATACTCCCACTATGGTGATGTCACTGGACGCAGAGTTGGGAATATAGGTACAGATCAGCTCCCAAAAGCCAGTCCAAGGGGCTCCAGGATATCACACTCTCAAACTCCCCTTTGACTCAAGACATAAGAACCAAAATCTCTTGAAACAGCACCATCCCACTCTTTCTCAGAGAAAGTTAAAAATGAGGTTTTGCTACTCCATCACAGAATCCCAGGGGCTCTGCTAATTCTTTCCAAGGAACAGAATTTACTTAAATTATTCCAAAGTTAATATTAAACCTCAACCACTGTTCTGATCCAGAGGATAAGTATCCCGAGAAATCAAATATTTTTTGTATTAAAAAAAAAAAACAAGCATCTCATTAGTGCCTCCCTGCTGTGGAATTAATTCCATTTAAAAATAATTGTCACATGTACTTTAGGACTTGGAGTTATTTTAACAAAATGTTCTTGTCATGTTGATGTCATTCTAATGACATGTTATTGGTATTTTTGTTCTCAAAATGTGGATGTTTCCCAGGAAACTGACCAGTGGGAAGGAAGGTGGGTGGGGAGATGAAAGTGTGTCAGAAACTGCAAGTTAACATTTCTTTTTTTAAAAAAAAAAATTATTTATTTATTTTTGGCTGCATTGGGTCTTCGTTGCTGCGCGCGGGCTCTCTCTGGTTGTGGCGAGCGGGGGCTGCTCTTCGGTGCGGTGCGCGGGCTTCTCATTGCGGTGGCTTCTCTTGTTGCGGAGCACGGGCTCTAGGCACGCGGGCTTCAGGAGTTGTGGCACGTGGGCTCAGTAGTTATGGCTCGCGGGCTCTAGGGCGCAGGCTCTGTAGTTGTGGCTCACGGGCCTAGTTGCTCCGCGGCATGTGGGATCTTCCCGGACCAGGGATCGAACCCGTGTCCCCTGCATTGGCAGGTGGATTCTTACCCACTGTGCCACCAGGGAAGTCCCAAGTTAACGTTTCTGGTTAACTCTTGTGGTTGAACTTCTAGGGTAACTAAAATTTTCTAGGAAAGAAGAGCTTTCTGCTTTCTTAGGACAAAAAAAAAAAAGAATCCTTCTTTGGGATCCTTTAACCTTCTTTAGCATCCTGAGCAAATCTCTGTGTAACATTTATGTAGTGTTTTCCACACAGAATTGGTGCTATTGATTTTCTCTCCTTATTCTATTAGACCAGGCTCTTCATCAAATAGCCGGGTTTTTTTTTTTTTTTAATCTCTTTGACACTCTCCCGTGCCCAGAAAAGCACTGGATTTGTTTGTGGAATGAGTGACGTGAACTTTTTTTCAAAATTAGAAGATAACATCAAGATGCTAGTGGACTCATCTTTTTCATAAATTCATCTACACAATTGAGCCCCCTTTAAGCCCACTACCATTTTGGATTTATTTGGCAACCAACTCTATTGAAAGTTGCATAAGAGGTTGTGGTTTTTGCAAATGGCTTAAGCAAATAATGAGGTGCTGTCGTATGGGTAAAGGTGGTAGGTTAATAGGGTGGGCAGAGAGCCCGGAACATGGAGTTGAATCACAGCTTTGTCACTCACCACTGAGAAAGGCACTGAATGGTTCCGAGTGTTGGTTTGTTCATCTGTAAGCTGGGATCATATCTGACATTTAAGGATATTGTAAAGCTTAAATGAGATAATGTATGTAGAAGATCTAACAGGCTGCCTGATCCAGAGTAAGCTTCATTCAATAAATGTCCCTGTCCTCCTCCCTCCTCCCGACACCTACCCTTTTTTTTCCATCTATTTAAAAAAATTGTGGTGAAATTATATGTATAATGTGTATGTTATTTCATTGCTGGAATACTACTCAGCAATGAAAAGTGATGGTACCTGCAACAACTTGGATGGATCTCAAGGACCATGTTCTGAGTCATGTTATGTTGAGTGAAAAAAAGCCAATTCCAGGGCTTCCCTGGTGGCGCAGTGGTTGAGAGTCCGCCTGCCGATGCAGGGGA
>NC_041227.1:8174490-8202875 GCF_002837175.3 Physeter macrocephalus
GCGGAGCGGCTGGGCCCGTGAGCCATGGCCGCTGAGCCTGCGCGTCCGGAGCCTGTGCTCCGCAACGGGAGAGGCCACAGCAGTGAGAGGCCCGCGTACCGCAAAAAAAAAAAAAAAAAAAAAAAAAAAAAGCCAATTCCAAAAAGTCATAATGTATGCTTCCATTTATACAATATTCTAAGAATGACAAAATTGTAAAGATGGTGGATAGGTTAGTGATTGCTAGGAGTTACAATGGTGAGTAGGAGAGGAGTGGGTATTACTAAAAGGGGTAGCATAAGGGAGCTCTTTGGGGTGATGGAACAGTGCTGTGTCTTGATGGCGGTGGTAGTTACACATGTGACAGAGTGCCCGAGAACTCTGCATGCACACATCGTTCCACTGTCGATTGCCTGGCTTTGATATGGTCCTTTAGTTATGGATGGGGAACCAATGGGAAGACTGGAGGAAGAGGACATAAGACCTCTCTCTGCTGTCTTTGCAACTTCCTGTGAAACTACTTCAAAATAAAAAGTTTTAAAAAACAATAATATGTACACAATAAGAACAATTCAATAGCTACTGAGCCCATTAAGAAGAGGACTAGACAAATAGGCTACTCAAGAGTTACTTTTTAAATGGTTTTATTTTTAGTGTTTGAGTTTCCTAAGAGTCAAGCCATAAAGAGGAGGAAACTGGAAGAAAACAGGACAGATTCTTGGGGGGCTGGAAAAAGACTTTATTTTTCAGATGCTAAATGCTAAGAGATACTTCGTGGGAGTTTATTTATTTATTTGTTTGGCCTCTCCGCTGGGCATGCGGGATCTTAGTTCCCCGACCAGGGATCGAACCCACGCCCCTTGCAGTGGAAGCGTGGAGTCCTAACCACTGGACCACCAGGGAAGTCCCTGTTGATTGATTGACTGATTAATTGATTGATTGATTTAATTGGGTTCTAATGGGAAAATATTCTGAAGAGCAGATTCTACATGTGCAGAATTGCTTTTTATGCCCATTTCTTGTAGTGATTCTCAATCAGAGTCTAAGGAAGGGGAACTAAAATTTATCAGGCATTTACAGATGCCAAGGATTTTGCATATATTATATCCTTTAATTAGTTCCATTTGAAGCATAAGAAAACTGAGGCTTGGGGAACTCATTAATTATCAAGAGACAAATGGGAAGTCAGGTGCCTGCTCAGCTTTGAAGCCCAGCTTCTCTCTGTTCCCTCTTTTCACCCACATTCTTGACCGCAGTGACTGTTACCATCATCTCCATCTTGGGCCTGGAATTCTATAATTCAGGAAGCTTGGTTTTCCAAACTTCAGTGTGCATAAAAAAAACCCCTGGGGAAAATGCAAATTCTTAGGCCACATCCCAGCCAGTCCTTCATTAGTTGGTCTGAAGGGGGACCGGGTATCCTCATTTATAATAGGTGCGTCGGGGATGCAGATGTAGTTCACTCTTAGTCTGCCCTTGAGGACCAGTGGCCCAGACTCTCAGGACTCCACCGTCAGAATATTCTGGAATTACCAAGTATTGAGGGCAATCTGCTAAGGTGACCAACAACCCCAGTTTGCTCAGGATGGAGGGGTTCTCCGAGATGTGGAAATTTCAGTTCTAAAACTAGGAAAGGGGCTTCCCTGGTGGCGCAGTGGTTAAGAATCTTCCTGCCAATGCAGGGGACACGAGTTCGAGCCCTGGTTATCCAGGCCTTTCTATCACATTCACCACTGTGTCACTGGAAGAGCTCCTGGCACATGGGAGGTGCTCCATACATGCTCCCTGGGATGAATAAATGAATGAATGAATGAATGGTCTACTCTTGAGGATATTCATTTCATGTCCTGAAAGCTCTTCCTGTAGATCTTGAATTCCTTACTTCTCCCTTTGGCGTCTACATATAGTTTGCATTTCTTATTAAGATTTGTTTTTATTACAAGAACAGTAACCCACTCTAGCTAGCTTAGGTTGAAAGGGGGCATTTCTCAAAGGACACAGGTAGGCACTCCAGAACCACAGGCCTGACTTGGCATCAGGAAGGACCAGGACTAGGAAGTGGAAACGACTGGGAGCCCAGGGAGATACCGTCTCTCTGCCTCTCTCTGCACATCCTCATCCTCCTCTTTCTTGTAGACTGGCTCCGTCTGCAGAAAATATAGGTGCCCTGTTTGACATATTTCAGTGTCACTGTGGAGACTGCATGTCTTTCGATACTAACTCCAGATTCTCAGGAAGAGCTGGATTTGCCCGGCCTGGATCAAGTCTTGCCTCTGGTTCCCTCAACAGTGGTTAGAAGAGCATGGTCTTTCAGTTCAAGCCACTGGGGACCCCACTCCGTGGAAGAGGGTGGGGAGAAGGCGGTGAAGGAGTCACTGTGAGCTGGTGGCATCCCAAATGCATCACCTTGGGCTTCCCAAACCTCAGTCTTTCATGTGCCACTTCGACAACAAGAAGGATAGTACCGACTGCCTGGGTATACATCACAGCTGTCACTTCCTCGCTGTGTGACCCTGAGTAAGTTACTGAGCCTCAGTTTCCTCATCTGTAGGATGAGTGTTGTGAGTATTGAATGAAGTTCATTGGTCTAAAATTCTTAAAACTGTGACTGTCACATAGTAAAGAGATCAAAAAATACTCAGCCATTTTACTGCTAAGAGCCTTTTATTGTTTTTAAACTCCCTTGTGGACCACATAAGATCATTACCATTGCTTATTTTTTTTAATAGTGTTCCACTTTAAATAAAATGTTTAAAAGAAAACAGCATCACTGCTATAAATGGAAAATCAATGCCATATTCCATAAATAGAAGGTTAACCATTTAAGAAAATATGCAAAAATATAATGCTAAATTCTAGCCATAGAGTGTTGCCTGCTGGAGGCTCTGATGAGCCGGTGACCTGCTCTCTCTTGGTTCCAAAGGGAGATTTGCAAGCATTAGAGAGGTGTTAAAGACATATCAGCGTCACACTGAGACTTTCTTCTTTGAGTAATTATAAGGATGGACCAGACAATGAAAAGAGCATTATGTTCTCACTTTGGGATTCTTTGTGATTAATGCCTTGTCACTGTACCACTAAAATCCTCTTCCAGACCACAAACAGGGAAACACTTTGTTATATCATCAAATCTCCATTCACATTACAACAATCAGGTTTTTGTTCAGCAGGGATCGCAACTTCCTTCACTGGCCCTCCCAGCATCTACATCGGCCTGGTGGCAGGCTCTCTGGCATGCTGAGTTGCCTGGTTCTCAAGAGTTAATGCACCATTGTAAAATGGTGCAGTCACTTTGCAAAACAGGCTGGCAGTTCCTCAAAAGGATAAACAGAGTCATTCCACTCGTGAGTATATACCCGAGATGATTGAAAGAATATATTCATAATAGCCCAGAAATGGAATAAGCCTAATGTCCATCGCAGATGAATGGATAAATAAAATGGAATATTTGGCAATGAAAAGGGATAAGGTATGGACACATATTACTACAACACGGACGGATCTTGAAAACATCAAGCCAAGTAAAAGAAGCCAGTCACAAAGGATCGTATATTGTATAATTTTCTCTGTTTGAAAGGTGCAGGACAGGCAAATCCGTAGAGACAAGATTAGAGAGAGGTAGGATGGGGGAGAAATGGGGAATGAGTGCCAATTAGTAAGGGGTTCCTTTCTGAGATCATGAAAATGTTCTGGATTTAGTGCTGATGGTTGCACAACTCTGTAAATATACTAAAAACCATTGAACTGTATACTTTGAATAGGTGAGTTGTATGGTATGTGAATTATATCTCAATAAAACTATTTTTAAAATAGCTGACTTAGGGACTTCCCTGGTGATGCAGCGGTTAAGAATCTGCCTGCCAACACAGGGGACAGGGATTCGAGCGCTGGTCTGGGAAGATCCCACATGCCGCGGAGCAACTAAGCCCGTGGGCCACAACTACTGAGCCTGCGCTCTAGAGCCTGAGAGCCACAACTACTGAAGCCCGCACGCCTAGAACCCGTGCTCTGCAACAAGAAAAGCCACCAAAATGAGAAGTCCGCGCACTGCAACGAAGAGTAGCCCCCCCTCGCCGCAACTAGAGAAATCCCGCGTGCAGCAACGAAGACCCAACGCAGCCAAAAATAAATAAATAAATAAATAAATAAATTTATAAAAACAAAACAAAAGAAAATGAGCATGTGTTCATTTTGAAGAAAAAAAAAGCTTACTTAACGCCTTGGGAAGGGTTGGATGACCAATACTGTACCTCACTAGAATGTGTAACTAATTGCTGCCCTGCCCATCTCATTGACTCGTGGGCTGGGTTGCCAGTCACCACACGGTTCTGTTTGTAAGGTGGGGATTCTGCCTGCAGCAATGAATTTGAATATGTTAAAATCGTTACCTAGGAGAATGGTCACCATGATGCATCCAAAACTAGTCTTTAGCATTCAGAGTGGCTTGGGCCAATCCATTCAATAAGCCCATATCAAAAAAATTTTTTTGAGCACCTACTAAGTGCCAAGCAGTGTCATAGTATCTGGAGATACAGTGCTGAAGGAGACTGAAAAGGACACAGCCGTTATGGAGGTGGCACCCAAGTGAGAGAGACAGCCAAAAACCAGTTCACACAGACAGCTAAGGAAGGTAATTTCAGGAAATGATAGGAGTGTTCCTATGGTAATAGTATAATGGGAGAGAGGACCAGAGGAGTAGGGGAGAGCCTCCAAATGAGATTCCATTTGAATGAGGAGCAGAAGCCAACCCTGGGAAACTCTACAGAAAGTGTGTTCCTGGCAGAGAACAGCAACTGCAAAGGCCCTGTGGCAGGGAGCGGCCTGGCCTGCTAGAGGTAGAGAAACAAAGCGGATGCATTTGATCATGAGCAGCGGGGAGAGCGGAAAGGGCTGCAGAGAGGCAGGCAAGGGTCCTGTTCACATAGGCTCTAGGGCCATTGTAGGGAGTTTGGATTTTGTTTCAAGTCAGGAGCTGCTGCAGAGGGTGTGAAGACACAGTGACAGGGTCTGATTTGCTTTTGGAAAAGATCTCTGAGCTGCAGTGCAGAGAATGGATTGTGGGGGGGCGAGAGTGGGACCGAGAGACCCGTCAGGACACCAGTGCAGTTGTCTGTCCTGTTCTGGGCTGTCTGTGTGATCTCAAAAACAAAATGAAGCGCCTTTATTGGTTGTTAATATTGCCCAAGTATTTACAAGCCTAATTTGTTTGAACAAAAATGTAGAGAGGTGAGTTGAAATGCAGAGAGCCTCCGTGCTTAAATGCATCTGCACACGTATATAGATTCTTAATCTCAATCAGATTGAATGCCTTTGTGGGCAGATGGCATTATTCACCAGGCTCTAATGTCCTACAGCATGACACCTGACACCGCGGTGTAGTGTGTGTTTCTATGCGTGCGCAGATGTCAGCTGGGTTGAATGATTACTGAAGATCTGAAGGCTAAATTAAGGGAGATATATGTATCATATAATATATTTTTTGATTTATATATTAGTGTATAAATGAATGATATATAAATCACTAATATATAAATTAAAATTTAATAAAAGTATAAATAATATAATTTATTTATAATATTCTATATCATCTATTGATCTATAATATATAATATAGTAACTATGTTATATTAAATAATGGTATATTAAATGTTATTTATGAAATACACATGTGTATAATATATATATGTGTATATGTATATTCTTTGATCCCCTATATATAGAAATGTATCCAGTTTGCGATTGCTGCACGTGGGTTCGCCCAAATCAAAATCATTTAGTTCCATTCAAACCCATTTAGGCTGACAAGTTTGACTTGACGATCAGCGCAACCCTGTTCAAGTAGGAACATGGGTTTCTATCATTCAGCTCATTCAAGTCAGTTTCTATGGCTGCAGTAAGTCTCAAAGTGTGTCTAATGGGTTCATTAAAACTGTACTTCTTCCCCTTTGGCTTTAATAATAATACTTTGTGGATGTTGAAAAGCGCTATTATTCTCTTTTTGTGTTACTTCTCTCTAACCATGCACAGACCAGCTCACTTCTGTATAAATGGACAGATTCCAGGGTATTTCATGTGATACATATTCTGCATGTTTAAGACAGAGACAGCAAAAAAAACACTTGGGGTTGATGTCCTTCTAGATTCTCCCTTTTCCCCCAAGGACTTTACCCAACAGCCAATCAGTGGCTTTAACTCCTATTGAGTTTTTTCTACAATGCCCTGGGGGCCCTTCTGCCAGTCCTGCTGTCATTGACTTAGCGTCTTCATGACCTCTTAGTAGAGAACTGAATAGCTTCCCTTCTTCAGTCTCTCCTGCTTCCCCGGTTAAAAGCATTATGAGTCAGTCTTGACACCTCCTTCCTCCTCACCCTCCTTGTCCAAACCATCAACAAGTGCTACCAATTTTGCTGCCTAGGAATCTCTCAAGACTGTCCACGTGGACTTCCCTGGTGGCGCAGTGGTTAAGAATCCGCCTGTCAATGCAGGGGACACGGGTTCAAGCCCTGGTCTGGGAAGATCCCACATGCCGCGGAGCAACTAAGCCCGTGCGCCACAACTACTGAGCCTGTGCTCTAGAGCCCGCGAGCCACAACTGCTAAAGCCCGCGAGCCACAACTGCTAAAGCCCGCGGGCCTAGAGCCCGTGCTCCGCAACAAGAGAAGCCACCGCAATGAGAAGCCCATGCACCGCAACGAAGAGCAGCCCCCGCTCGCCGCAACTAGGGAAAGCTCGTGTGCAGCAACGAAGACCCAATGCAGCCAAAAATAAATTAACTAAAAAAAAAAGACTGTCCACACATCTTCATCTTCCCACTGACACCCATCCAATCCACCCTCCTAGATTCAATTGCAGACACCTCCAAACTGGTCTCCTGCATCCACTCTTATCCTTGTACAACCTATCCTTCCTACTCCACTGCTTGAGTAAACTTCTAAAATTAAAAATGTGAGCATGCCACACCCTCGCTAGAACACTTCTCATTGGGCTGAGAATAAAGGCCAAACTCCTTAACATAACCTACAGGCTGCTACAGGATCTAGCCCCCTGCCATCCCCTCCAGCCTCATCTGGGGTCCAGACTCACTTGTTGTGTTTTTTTTTTGACTCACTTGTTTTTTAAGCTCTCCACACACTTCACACTTTCTCCTTTCATGAAACTTTGCACATGCTGTTCCTGCTGCCAGAAATGCTCTTCCAATCCCAGATTGCCAAGTTAATGCAAAAGGTACTCTTCAAATCCCAGCTTAATCATTATTTCCCAGGAAAGCCTGGCTCCTCAGACACAAAATTAGGCTGTTCCGTGATACAGCCTTTTAGTGTCATGGATCTCTCTCCCACTGCACTTGACATAGCTGTAAGGCCACACTAATTGGTATCATTTAAATGACATCTTTCAGGAATTCCCTAGCGGTCCAGTGGTTAGGACTCCATGCTTCCACTGCAGGGGGCACTGGTTTGATCCCTGGTCAGGGAATTAAGATCCTGCATGCTGTGCAGAGAGGCCAAAAAACAAACAAACAAAAAGACATCTTTCAACCCTCCAGGCTGTAAGTTCCATGAGGACAGAGACTGTATTGTTATCCATTTCTGAGTAACAAATTATCCCCAAACATAGCAGCTAAAAACAACAGTAATTTTTGCAGGTAGTATCCTAGTGGGTCAGGAATCTGGATGTGGCTTTAATGGATGCCTTCAGTTCAAGGTGCAGTTAAAGTGCAGGCTGGGGCTGCAGCCTGACGTAAAGGCTTCCCTGGGGAAGGGTCTACTTCCAACTCACTCCTGTGGTTGTTGGCAGTACTCAGTTCCTGATGGGCTGCTGGACTGAGGGACATGGTTCTCTGGCTGTGGGCTGGACACCTTTCTTACTTCCTGCCAAGTGGGCCTCTTCATAGGGCAGCTTACAACGTGGCAACTGGCTTCTCTCAGAGCAAGTGAGCTTGTGAGAAAGGGCAAGAGAAGGCAAATGACATGGAAGTCACAATCTTTGTGTAACCTAAGCTTTGAAATGACATCCCCTCACTTTTGTCCTATTCTGTTCATTAGAACAGCCCACACCCAAGGGTGTGAATACCAGGAGGCAGGGATCATTGGAGCCATCTTAGAGGTTGCTACCACACAGCCCGTGCCTGGTTTTGGTTTTGGTTTTTAAATAAATTTATTAATTTATTATTTATTTTTGGCCGCACTGGGTCTTTGTTTCTTCGCCCCTTGAAAGGGGGCGCGGGGGGGGGACTACTTTACATCGCGGTTGCGCGGGCTTCTCGTTGCAGTGGCTCCTCTTGCTTCGGAGCACAGGCTCTAGGCGCGCGAGCTTCAGAAGTTGGGGATCCCGGGCTCTAGAGCGCAGGCTCAGTAGTCGTGGCGCGCGGGCTTCACTGCTCCCCCGCATGTGGGATCTTCCCCGACAAGGGCTCGAACCCGTGTCCCCTGCACTGGCAGGTGGATTCTTAACCACTGCGCCACCAGGGAAGCCCCCCCATGTCTGTTTTGACTCACCATTATTTCCCCAAATTTTGTTACTGTGTGGCTGGCACATAGTAAGTAAGTAAATAGTCAACAAGTAAATCCCTAAGTGATTCTACCTAAAATACCAATTGAATTACGCCACATCTGTGTTCAAAAACCTTCAGTGGATTCCTGCTTCCCAAACTGTAGTATTTAAGATCCTTCATAGGCCGCTTATAAACTACCTTTTTATTTATTTATTTATTTATTTATTTGGCTGTGCCAGGTCTTAGTTGCGGCATGTGGGATCTAGTTCCCCGACCAGGGATCGAACCCAGGCCCCCTGCATTGGGAGCGTGGAGTCCTAGCCACCGGACCGCCAGGGAAGTCCCTAAACTACCTTTTATTTCAGAGCCGCTTGCCACTATCTAAAGGCCTCTACACAAGCTCATCTTTGTGACTTTCCTCATATACTTTTCTCTCACGCTGGCTCACCTCTTCCTTACCTATTCCCTCTGAATTTCATCTTCCAATTACTCTTTGAAAGTCTGTTTCTTTCTTTTAATTTCAACAAATATAAAATTTTAGAAGCCAGAAATCTAGGACTTTCTATTTAATCTGTTTTTTTCTTAAAGAGACGTGGTGTGCTCTCCCTGCCATGTGAGGGTACAAGATAATTTGTTGTTCATATATAGAAATTACATCAAACCATAAAGCTTCTGCACAGTGAAAGAAATAATTAAAATGAAAAGACAACCTACTGGATGGGGAAAATATTTGCAAATCATATATCTGATGACAGGTTAATATCCAAAATATATAAAGAATTCATACATGTCAGTAGCAAAACAACAACAACGGCAACAATAATAATAATCCAGGACTTCCCTGGTGGCGCAGGGGTTAAGAATCCGCCTGCCAATGCAGGGAACACGGGTTTGAGCACTGGTCCGGGAAGATCCCACATGCCACGGAGCAACTAAGCCCGTTCGCCACAACCACTGAGCCTGAGCTCTAGAGACCGCGAGCCACAACTACTGAGCCCATGTGCCACAACTACTGCCCGTGCTCTGCAACAAGAGAAGCCACTGCAATAAGAAGCCCGCGCACCGCAACCAAGAGTAGCCCCCGCAGGCCGCAGCTAGAGAAAGCCCGCATGCAACAATGAAGACCCAACGCAGCCAATAAATAAATAAATACAGTTATTTATTTATTTAAAAAAAATAGTAATAGTCCAGTTTTAAAATGGGCAAAGAACTTGAATAGACAGTTTTCCAAAGCAGATATACAAACGGACAACAGGTCCATGAAAAGGTGTTCAACATCACTAATCGTTACTAATCATTACAGAAATGCAAATCAAAACTATAGTGAGATATCACCTCATGCTTGTTAGAATGGCCATCATCAACAAGACAAACTTAATAGTTTTTCTTCTCAGCTCAGCCAAACAGGGTTCCTAGAGTGCATGTAGGTTGTAAGTGATCTTGCTTTGCAGCCAGATAGATCAGGTTTTATATCCAGCACCAGCACTTAATGGCTGTGTCCTTGGGCAAGTTGTTTAACCCCTCTGAGCTTTTCTCACAGATGGTACAAGTATAATGATATTATTTCTTTGGATGGTTGTGAGGATTAGATGAAACAATCCATTTAAAGTTCTTAGCACAGGACCGCAGTAAATGGTAAAAACAAAGTGACAATTTTCCAGACTAGGTTTTCATCAACTCAGCGTTCACAGTTGCCTGTCACAGAGCCCAGTACCTGGGTGCTTCAAACTGTATTTGGCAATTTATTTCAATTTCCAGTCTGCAAGTTACATTTAATGCAATCAAGCTCAATTATAATATTTAGATATATATTCTCAAATGCAGTGTGTTAGTATTATTAATGAATTACTCATGAGAGGAGCCCAGCTCGTAGCCAAAATTATGTAGTAAGCAGCACATATCTTACAACAATGAGAAAGCAGTTGATTTCATTTAGAAGAAAGGAAGGAATGAAGAGAGGGAGGGAGAAAGGGAAGGAGGGAACAAAGGAAGGCAGTGAGGGAGGGAGGAAGGGAGGAAAAGAAAAAAAGATAAAAGAACAAACGGGCAGGCCACAGAGTTTTCCCACAGACAGAAAAAATACCTCACAAATTGGTGTAATGAGAAGGGTCAAAAAAGTCCATAGCCACCAGCTTGGAATAACAGGTATAATTTCAGTTCTAATATTACAATAAATGGTTTTCAAAGAACTCTTTCCTTTTTAATCAAATAGTTATGGGAACAGTATACCATTGGCACAGAAAACCATAAAAAGTATTTTATTAGAGAAGACTACTTAAGAAATGTAAAAAAAAGAAAGAAATGTAGTACATATTTCTCTTAGCATTTAAACGTACTACAGATTTTTTTTTTTTAGTCAAAAATAGAAAACTTTCAGTTCTCTTTTGAGTTACCAATCTCTACTGGTTTTAAATAATCACAATTGAACAATGCACAGATCTCCAAGCAGTGCACCGACTTGGGATGAAAGTAAAGGTGAAATTCGAGTTTTGAATTGTGGCTGATATGCCAGCTCCCTCCCAGACCTAGTCACGAATCAGAGGTGCCTCAACTGCTGCTGGCATGACAGCCTCCTCACCCACAGGCCACCTGCTTCCAGCTGTGAGGACCACAGCCATCCTCTCTCCTCCTTCCCCACCAGTCACACCACAGCCACCTTCAGCAGCTACCTGCAGACACACCCTGGCTCAGTTTTTGGGGGAATCCAATCACATTCATTATTATTGAGAGTTGGATTCTGATGTGATCAGTAGATGAATCAAGATCAAAACACTTCCTGAATTAGCACTAGAACATAGAAGATAACTCAGTGTTTACAGAAAGAAAATATCTGCACAGCTGGGTCAAGTCCCCAGAGATTCAACTTTTTGTGTGTTTAAAATAGATGGGGAATTTATACAAATAGGCAAGATTCTAGACTCATTACACTAAGAAGACTCACTCATTACTAAGTAACACTAGACATTTCAAGGATTGACTGCATCTACAAAATACTTCTCTGTTAAATGGGGGTAAAACTAGAACCAATCATACTAGGTCAACTGTGAGGGTGAAATGAATGAATACCTGCCTAGTAATGATTATTGTCAAGTGTTCATCTTCCAGGGGTCTCTCTTTGGGTGCCACAATGTCTAATAAGGACTAGGTACATAATTTGCGGGGACCAGTGCAAAATGAAAATGTGAGCTCCCTTTTCAAAAATTACTAAGAATTTCAAGATGGTGTCAGCAGAGCATTAAGCCAAGTGTGGGACTCTTCTGAGCCTGGGGCCCGGACACAGGCCTGTGAAGCCGGCCCTGTGTCTAATAATGAGAATGACGAGGCCAAGGTGTCCACTCAAATAGTGTAAAACAATCAACGCCTCAGCTCAGTCTCAGGCACAAGTCTCGTTCTATGAGCCCATGGGAATAAAATTTGGGGATTATACTGCAAGATCAGGTGTCCTTAGCTTGGGAGGGTTGGAGATTTATAAATAAGCTTGGGGAAAGTGTCTGATACCCCTGAAACTGTGCACCAAATGTTGTGTTCATGTGTCCTTTCCTGGGGAAATGGGCCTTAGAGAACCCATGACTACAAAAACAAGGGTTTGGAACCATTCTACCAGGCTTTACATCCCTGAGATCTTTGTATCCCCAGCTCTCAGCATGGTGTCTGCTGTTTAAAGGACAATCAGTAAATGTCAACTGGCAAAGATGGGGAGGAGGAGTCGGTGAGCCGGACCAGGGGCAGGTAGAAGGCGGCTCCTCAAATCCCAGCACCACTGTCACTAGCTGTGTGACCTTCTGTGAGTCACTTACACTGTTAAGCCTCTATTTCTTCATCTGTAAAAGGAGAATAATAACTAGTGCCTCGCACCCTAAGCTGCTCTGGGGGTTGAGCGAGCTCGTCACTGAGAACGGCATCAGGTCTCGGGTGAGTGTCCATCTGTGTTGGTGCTTACTGTACCTTTCCTTGCCCCTCATGTTTTTCTTCTTTTTCAATTTGTTATAACTTCAAGCCACTCTAGAAAAGAAAGATAAAACTTCACAGCTCTTAAATTATATGGTATAGCCTGTAGCTCGTCAGTTTATAAAGAAACAAATTTTTTTTAATTTTTGAATTTTATTTTATTTATTTTTTTATACAGCAGGTTTTCATTAGTTATCTGTTTTATACATATTAGTGTATAGATGTCAATCCCAGTCTCCCAGTTCGTCCACCTCCCCACCCCACTCCTGCCACTTCCCCCCCTTGGTGCCCATACGTTTGAAACAAACAATTTTTTTCATTAACTTTTTTCTTAACTCTTCCAGAAGGATAGAAATTAGCTATTGATTTTCACTTTCTATTTTATACCTTCCTGCATTGTCTGCATTTTATTAAGGTCAGCAAATATTACTTTTGCAAATAAAACCAAATAAAGACACATACTTTCTAGGTCCACGGATCTCCAAGCGTGGATCCCAGACCGGCAGCATCAACATTAATGCAAGTATTTAAAAAAGAACTTAACTCAGGGGTCTCAAACTCAAATGCCAAGAGAATGAGGGAGATCCTGAAGGGTAAGGGATTCTAGCAAAGTTCATCCCGTCAACGTAAAGTCACTGTTACTCAGCTATTGTTGCCACATGGGGGAATTGCCTGATTTTCCCATTTTCCTAGGGAATATCTGAATGTGTATGCAATCTGCCTAAAACGTTTAAATACTCCATGAACTAAGCACAACGTGTCTGCAAATGCAGTATGGCCTACTGGGTCACCGACTTGCTGCCTTAAATTCTAGGATGGGAATGTTGATGTCCTTCCTGTGCTACCCAATCCGCTCTGCAAAACTGTTACATAGCAATCATACGAATAGTGGTGGTCCTTCCTCGGTGGGCTTGTACATTCACTTTCTCTTTAAATCCTGTTGTCACCTATTAGGCAGAGAGCATTATCTTCCCATTCTACAGATCAGAAAGCTAAGCCTTCCAAAGCCTAACTAGCTCCCTTAAGGTCACACAGCCTGTGTATGATGACAGTCAGGACTGCTTCTCAGAGCTGGTGAACCTGAAGCCCTCGCTCTTAACGGCTACACTGTCTGGTAATATCATCGGTTAGTTCTCCTGACAATTCTGACCTTTTCGATGGTCTTTCACAATCGGCCCCAGGCCTACTTAAGGACCCTTTCTGGGCCTTATCTGTCCATCTCAGCGAAGCACCTTTTCTTATCCTCTGATACTCCAGTTGCTTGAGTATGGTTGACTGCCTCTCCAGAGTCGTGTGCGTGGTGCGGAAAGGGTCACGGTACCACTTGTGTCCTCAAGTGACATGAAGTGCAGTAGCAAGTAGGTGACAGATGCTCAGGAAGCTTGTAGTTGGTTGCTTACAACAGTGAAGAACGTTGTCACTTCCGGGTTATGAGAACTTTTCCTGTTCTCTTTGTTGCTGTCGGTTGTAGAATTTTCCCAGTTTTCTACTCTGAACATACATCAAATTTCTAATCAAAAGAAAGAGAGCAAGGGGGCCGCGGGGCCTGGAGGCTGGAGCCCAGGCCCCTGAGACAGAGCAGGCGCATTGGCCAAGCACCCGGCCCAGGTCACGGTGATGGGCGCGCAGGTGACGGGCAGGGCCTACGCCCGGGGACGCACCGCACACCAGCCTACAGCCGTCTCCAGCCTCTCTGGCCTCAGCCTTAAGGAGCCGCAGCAGATTCTCAGCGTCTCCAAGCTGAGCCCTGAGGAGATGCAGAAAAGCTACAAACACCTTTGCAAGGTGAACGATCAGCCTGTGGGTGGCTCCTTCGACCTGCAGTAAAAGGGGGTGTGAGTGAAGGAGCACCTCGGTGAGGAATTCAGAATCCAGGCCCAACACGTGCCCACGTGGCTCCTCCCACCCCAGCCATCGCCTGTGATTTATAGCTCGATAATAAATGTCTTTTCCACAAGAAAAGAAGAGAGAGGAAGAGAGGGAGGGAGGGAGGGAGGGAGGCAAGGAGGGATGGAAGGAGGGAGGGAAGGAAGGAAGGAGGGAAGGAAGGAAGGAAGAAAATGGCTAAAATTAGATCTGGAATAGTTTCAGTATTTAATAATGCTCTTTTCCCCTCCTTCTCAATGCCCCCAGAAAATAGATTGTAAAAAACTGAAACTGTAAAACTTACAGCACTTGCAAGACTTACCTCTCAAGAAGCATGAGAGCAGAGGGGTTAGGAATCTGGGCTGCAAGACACCCACAAGTGCTGGCTATTATTACTATTACTACTGAGTGTCTATTTTTGGAAAAATTTCCATTTTCTTCTTACACAAGAAAACCAACAGCTACTCACTGTTACCAAATAGCCTTATTCGTCCAAGCTCAAGTTTATTATGCTTTTCATAAAATATTTTTCCACAAGGAAAGAACATAACCTCCCTGTAACTGTAAAAGTGTTTATCTTGGTAAGAATTAACTCCAACTTCCAAACTCTGTGTTTTCTAAAGCATATGAACATTTTCCAGGTACATGGATTTACAGGCAAGCTATTCTATTTTAAGTTATTTCCAAACACACAAAAGCCAACTCATCAAAATAGAAGCTATAGAAATAATTTTAAGCAAAATCGTGGCCACAGACTAGACAGCTTCTGATACCTGCCATGAACCAGGAGCTGGCTGAATGCCTCTCCATGTACATTATCTCCTTTAATCCTTGCAATGAATAAATGGAATGAATTCTTATTATACCCATTTCATAGCTGAGAGAATGGAGGTACAAAGCAAGTGCTTAATTAATTTGTCCAGGACCTTAAACGGTAGAGCAGGTCAGCCCAACAATTGAGCAGTTCACTTTTCCTTCCAAAATTATTTTCTTGCATGAAATCACAGTAACTTCGAGTCGTAGACAATTCCTGGAAATGTGTCGACAGCAAAAGTTAACTCTCTTCCCACATTCCTGACTTTTTTTTTGCCCCCTTCTTAATGTGTATTTTTGGTTTAAAAATAACATTCTTTTATATAATCCTGGGATAATTATCAAAATCATGAAGTTACCATTGATACAGTATCATGATTAAATCTACAAACCTTATTCAGATTTGCCCTATTGTCCAGTTAATGCCCTTTATAAGAAAAATGTTAAAATCTGATCCAGGATCCTATTCTCATGTTGCACTCAATTTTTTTTTTAAAGCATAATCTATTATCTGTATTATTGTTTGTGACACGTGAAACAAAAAAGCTATCGTTGGGATTGTGATTGTCTTGTCTTTCCTTCCTCAAGAGGTGCTGTATTTGTCTGTCCACCTCATACAGTCGCCTAGACCCTGAGTCATAGGTGATTTATCGAGAAAAATTCCACACACATTCCCTAAATAATCAGTATCCCATCACTTTCAAGGCAGAACATCGCCATTTGTCTCTTTTTAATCGTCCTCGATCTATTTTCCTGTGTTCTGCATTATCATCTGCTAAAAATATTCCAACGTGTTATTTGTTTTAGTTCATGGTGCCAAGACCTTGATATATCCCTTTGCTCCCACCTCAGGAATTTCCCAAATAAATCATGAAATGGAGGACAATTGAAGTTAAGCGCCAATCCCTAGAATCTAGAAAGAAGTGGCCTAGGTAAACATTTGCTTGTATGTCCCCTGTTTTCCCTTCCCAACCTAATCCTATAATTTCTCTTGATAAAAAACGCACGGCACTTAATAAAAGCACCTCATGAAACCCTGATTTATTTTTGTCTCTTAAGGAGTTAGCTATCAGATGTTCTCTGGGTTGCTCTGTCCCCGGCCTGGTAGCGCTCGCCAATTAGTCCTTCCAAGAGCTTTCATTCACCTCTTTCAGAACGAGCCTTCCTTTCATTTGGGAAGCCTTCAGTCAAAAAGGGCCTTTGAGTTTGTGGCCGGAGCGTTGTCACCCAGCTCCTTCCCTTCCAGAGAACAAATGAAAAGCAAGGGCCCTGCAGACTGGTGTAAAATGACAAGTCCGCTCTGCGTAAGAGTCAAAATCAGCCCCCCAAGATGACCAACAATCCTATACACAAGGCTTCATGTTTGGAAGCATGGCTGATGTTTGAGAATTTCAAGGTAAACAATTCTTTGAAAACCAGTCTTTAAAGTGGCCTTCAGGGAGGGAGTTGGAACGACTGTACATTTTTTGAGCTTGGCATATGATTTTTGTTTTTCCTTCTTCAAAATGAACATTTAAATTGCCCCCTCTGCCATTGTATTGTAAGTACTATAATTAGCACTATTTAAACAATGTAGCCATAACTAAACCAGATTATCTATCTGGACTTAATCTAGTGAGAACAAAGAAATCCATTCAGTTTGCCCTGAAATCCAATTTAATACATAAACATGAATGGGGAAAGTCAACATTCTGGGTAACTTTAATGCAATCATATGAGTTTTAAAGTACAATATGTCACAGAAAGGTAAATGTCTAGAAAATTACAAAGGCCGCAGACTCACAGTTGCTGCAACTATTTCTCATTTAGGGGCCTTCCTAATTCAGGAGGAAGCCAGGCTAGCTGCTACAGCGAAAGGTATTTAGCGGAAATGGCTTTGGGCATCACAGCTGTTTGTGTATTCCGACACCCTCCCCGAAGCAATGTCCTCTAAACTGGTTTCTTTCATCAAGATACAAATATAAACCGGTATTCAATGAAAATACAGCCTGGCGTTCAAAAGGCCAAACTTCTAATAGCAGATAATGTTAGAATTAAAATCAAAGAGCATAATTAGAGCATCAGCTCTAGCTCTTAGAGATATCAGCAACTAGAAAAAAGCCAGTCTGTTAAAAAGACATTCTTGTCTCTTCTCCACTATATAATGTCTTTTTGCTTTGATAAGGCCAAAGTGTAGCTTTCTTTTTCCTATTAACATGGCAATCCAAGTTTTAGACTTATTATTATTTTGTTAATATTCAATATGTTTGAGCTTTCTATGCCACCTTTGCTTTTGTTTAATGCTATTAATGATATTCTTGTTCAGTCTGCTATAAGCTGCCCCTATCCGCAGAGATTCAGGGCAGATTTGAAAGAGCAAGCATATTTATCAAAGGAGAAAAAAATGAAGAAAATAAAGACAGCACTGGAGCATATTGGATATGTAAACTGCTCTTTCTGAAAAGATAAATGATTTGGTAATGAATAGATCCTTTAGGCCATAAAAAATCCATTTATTTTCTTTTGAATTTGAATAGGAGAGATTTGCATTTTTCCTGAGCAGTTACACTTAAATTAAAATGCAGAGCATGAGGCTAGCATACAATCAAACTAAATAATAACCGGGGCATACTGTATTATTCATAAAAACAAAATTAATAGTTTGGAGAAAGGAAGCATTGTGGTAGAAAAAAAAAATGTACATTGACACCAAACACCTACTGTCAGAGGAGAAAATAAAGCCAATTTAGACTACCTACGAATTGGTAATAGAAGTTTGGCATTTATGCTTATGTTATTCGGGAGCAGAGGGGAATGGGCGACGTGTTTATCTTGTATGTAATCTGCAATGTCTAAGACGTCTGCTTTTCTGATAGCAAAGTGTTACGAATGTTTCTCTATTTTTATGTCTCATTATATAATAGGAAGAGAGTAAACAGTTTTTTGCTCAAAGCAGAGTAGCATCGAGATTTTTTTTCCCCCCCAAAAAAATATATTTCAAGTAAGTGTCTTGCTGGGGTTAGTGTAACAGCCAGGATGGACCGAGAACAGAAAGGTTGAGCAATAACCCTCCTTCATCTTTGTGTCTCTTTTCTCCCCATCTCCCCTCCCCCAGCCCACGTGCACAGGAGGAAGTATTCCAATGTCTTTGATTGCCATCAACCTACAGTAGAGAGTTTGCTGAGAGAGGAGTGTCTCCAGAGAGTTGTCCCTGCTAGTCTGGTAAAGACAAAGAACAAAAAAAACCCCAAAACAAAAAACAGGCTATCAAGGAAGTTTCAGGAATAGCAAGTTCTTAAAAATCGGGAGGAGAAAGAGCAAGTCAGTTTCTCTGAATTTAAAGAATAATCTCAGATAAGATCTCCAAGGTAACATAGTCCAAACTTTAAAAAAAAAAAAAAACGTGTGGCAAAATCAAGATGCCGTCAAGGGCCAGGCAGGTAGAGAGGTGAGCCAGGCAGCCAGCTGGGGGCTGGGCCATATGGGGGAGAGGCGGCTGTTCCTCGCGCCCCGCCCTCCGTTGTCACGTGGCTGGGAGTTCCGACTTGGTGTGGCCGGAGCTCACGTTTTGTCAAGAAAAGCCAGACCTCCAGATTTTTATGTAAAAGCTTACTTTAGAAATGCTGGCCAGTATTTCAAGATGTTTAAATACCACACCTGAACCTAAAAATAAAAATGCCGTGATTGCGGCACTTGGACGTGAGTTTGCTACCTCTACTTATGGAGAGCATGAAAGTCCAGAAAATGATTGTTCAGAGCTTGTACTTAACACCCATCGGTTACCTATTAACAGTTTCTGAATAACTCTGGCTGATTAGATAGACTTTGATTGATAGGCTGGACACTTGACTTTTTAAGTTTGTTGTATGACATGTATTCATTCAACTATTTTTTATTGAACATTTACTACACTCCAGGAACTAGGCATTGTCTGGAGTGCCCGTTTCTAAAGGGAAATCCATCATTAGAAACTTGTTTGTGGGCTTCCCTGGTGGCAGCAGTGGTTAAGAATCCGCCTGCCAATGCAGGGGACACAGGTTCGAGCCCTGGTCCAGGAAGATCCCACATGCCGCGGAGCAACTAAGCCCGTGCACCACAACTACTGAGCCTGTGCTCAAGAGCCCATGCTCTGCAACAAGAGAAGCCACCGCAACGAGAAGCCCGCGCACCGCAACGAAGAGTAGCCCCCGCTCGCCGCAACTAGAGAAAGTCTGTGCGCAGCAGTGAAGACCCAACGCAGCCAAAAATAAAAATAATAAATCGATACATTTATTTTTTTAAAAAAGAAACCTGTTCGTTCTTTAGGACATATTCAGTCAATAATTCTAAGAATGTTTCATAAAGCAGGTTTGAAAGGGAGTATCCTCTACTAAGTGATCAGGTTGTCTGTTGTACCTTAAGTAAATCTTTGATTTTCATAGAGTCATATCTACTTAAAGAGACTCATTAAGCATTTTCCAAACCTTGGAAAAAATGAACCTTTTTCTCTTATCTCTGTTACAGTATTGAGCCCAAATTTTATCTCTGTGCTGCTTAAAAAACTAGTATTTCCCTGAAAGAGACATTTACATTTATCTTTTGGCATTATGTGGACAAAATGGAAAATTAACTGGATTCTGTATTGTAGGCATCATTTTTTCCCTCGAAAGTGATCCACTTTACAACAGAACTAATCTTTTTTCCTAGGGAATAATAATAAGTTAAAGTGGAGATCAAGAGTGGTCTTATTGATGGTTTAAACATTGCAGGTATCGAAAGAAGCAGTTTCTTGCACGTTTAGAATGAGGGTAATTTGGTATAACTTTTCTGTAAGACCATTTGGCAGTATCGTACAAAATATAAGACAGAGGTACACTTTGATACAGATATCTTTAGAGATTTACCTTAAGGAGAACAACTTTCAACAGTGAAACACTAGGGACTTCCCAGATGGCGCAGTGGTTGAGAATCTGTCTGCCAATGCAGGTGACGTGGGGTCGAGCCCTGGTCTGGGAAGATCCCACATGCTGGGGAGCAACTAAGCCCGTGCGCCACAACTACGGAGCCTGCGTGCCCACAGCTACTGAAGCGTGGGTGCCTAGAGCCCGTGCTCCGAAACAAGAGAAGCCACCGCAATGAGAAGCCTGCGCACCGCAATGAAGAGTAACCCCCACTCGCCTCAACTAGAGAAAGCCCGTGCTCAGCAACAAAGACCCAGTGCAGCCAAAAATAAATAAATAAATTTATTTAAAAAAAAAAAAAGGGACTTCCTTGGTGGCACAGTGGTTAAGAATGTGCCTGCCAATGCAGGGGACACGGGTTCGAGTGCTGGTCCAGGAAGATCCCACATGCCGCGGAGCAACTAAGGCCGCGTGCCACAACTACTGAAGCCTACGTGCCTAGAGCCCATGCTCCACAACAAGAGAAGCAACCACAATGAGAAGCCTATGCACCGCAACGAAGACCCAATGCAGCCAAAAAAAAAAAAAAAAAGTGAAATGCTGGACACACAAGGGTGTTTGCACAAGGCCCAACTGGAATAATTATAAGTTGCAAACAACTGTAATGTCCCTCAAAAGCAAAGGGTTAGATAAACTATGGCACAGTCACACAATGGAATATTTTCAGCCATTAATAAAAATAATGTTGAATGATGTTTATTACTGCAGAAAAATGTTTATGACATACAGCATAGAATTTATGTACTGTAAAATTATTGTGTGTATAAGAGAAGTCAAGAATGAGGTTCATCAAAGGTACATGCACCCCAGTGTTCATAGCAGCACTATTTACAATAGCCAAGACATGGAAGCAACTGAAGTGTCCCATTGACAGATGAATGGCATACATATACAATGGAATACTACTCAGCCTTAAAAAAGAATGAAATAATGCCATTTGCAGCAACGCCAATGGACCTAGAGATTATCACACTAAGTGAAGTAAGTCAGAAAGAGAAAGACAAATTCCATATGATATCACTTATATGCAGAATCTAAAATATGACACAGATGAACTTATTTACAAAACAGACTCACAGACACACAAAACAAACTTACGGTTATCAAAGGGGAAAGGGGGGAGGGATAAATTAGGAGTTTGAGATTAGCAGATATAAACTACTATATATAAAATAGATAAACAACAAAGTCCTACTGTATAGCACAGGGAACTATATTCCATAATTGTAATAAACTATAGTGGAAAAGAATATGAAAAAGAATATATAAATAAGTAAATTACTTTGCTGTACACCAGAAACTAACACAACATTGTAAATCAACTATAATTTTTAAAAAATTAAAAAAAAAAAGAATGAGGTTCATCAAGGCATTGAGTACCTTTCTACATGGTAAAATATTAATGATTTTTACTCTTTGTATTTATCTTTAAAGCTGAACACAGGTGGTTTAAACAACAACAACAAAAATCTCTCCAAAGAATTAGGAATGTATTAAGCTATTAAGCAGAGAAACAACTTGAGTGTAGAGTGGACATTTTTTTTAAAAGAAAAAGAAAAATAAAGAAGTATAAATAAGGAAGCTGAATAAATAACTTTCTCATATAATATGGTGGTGATCATTTTGAGATATATAGAAATATCGAGTCACTATGTTGTGTACCAGGAACTAACATAGTGTTATAAGTCAATTATATTTCAAAAACAAACAAACTCATAGAAAAAGAGATCAGGTTTTTGGTCACCAGAGGTGGGGAGTGAAGGAGGAAGAACTGGATGAAGGCAGTCAAAAGGTACAAACTTCCAGTTATAAGATAAGTACTAGGGATATAAAGTACAACATGATAACTCTAATTAGCATTGCTGTATGTTATATATAAAAGTTGTTAAAAGAGTAAATCCTGGGAAAAAAAAAAAAAAAGAGTAAATCCTGGGACTTACCTGGTGGTGCAGTGATTAAGAATCCGCCTGCCAATGCAGGGGACACGGGTTCGAGCCCTAGTCCGGGAAGATCCCACATGCTGCGGAGCAACTAAGCCCGTGCGCCACAACTGCTGAGCCCACGTGCTGCAACTACTGAAGCCCACGCACCTAGAGCCCGCGCTTGGCAACAAGAGAAGCACCACAGTGAGAAGCCTGCACAACACAACGAAGAGTAGCCCCCGCTTGCCGCAGCTAGAGAAAGCCCGTGCACAGCAACGAAGACCCAACGCAGCCAAAAATAAGTAAATAAATAAATAAATTTATATATATATTTAAAAAAGAGTAAATCCTAAGAATTCTCATCACAAAGAAAATAAAGTTTTTCTCTCCCTTTAATGTTGTATCTATATGAGATGATGGGTGTTCACTAAACTTACTGTGGTCATCATTTCATGATGTACGTAGGTCAAATCACGCTGTCCACCTTAAATGTATACAGTACGTATGTCAACCATATCTCAGTAAAACTGGAAGGAAGACATAACCATAGTGTTGACCCAAAATTGAGTAATAGCCCCCCTGGTGATATCCTGAAGTTAGAACAGCCCTCACTTGCTATAGACAGACACCACTTGGTACCATGTAGGTTTGCCCTTTGCACCTGAGCCTGGTGACACCCAGCATTACCCTGAATGGAGCTGTGGCTGAAAGAACGAAGAGCTGTTAGTGTTTTTGTCACACTGAAAAAGCAACAAACAGCACCTTTTTTGCTTTCTAGCTGTAGCTCTTATGCACCAGGTCTGCCATTTGCCGTTCAGCTTTTGAAGCCGCGTCTGCACACAACCACCAGAATCGGTTGAAAAGGAGCTAGCGGGTCAGCCGCCTGCCTCCAGGAGTATGTGCAGGGTTACGTTCTGATTCTCGTGAGCAAGCCCAGAGTCTGCTTGGGTTTCCTGGAGACACGGCAACATGCCGGAGTCTTCCAGACTGTGTTCCGCAGTGTTAATAAGTGATAGAAGACATGGAACAACAGCAACAATGTCTGCGGTCAAATCAGCATAGGAAATGCTGGGTTAGAGAAAACCAAACTGTTTTCTTTCCTGTAGAACTTCTTAGCGCCTTTACTATGTAAACATGTGCTGTGGATTTTCAAAGGGAGGAGACTGTTTTTCCTGAATGTATTGACTATGGAACTAGTCCCTCCCCAAAGAACAATTAAGTTCTTCAAAAGGATTATAATGAGTCATTCTTGCTTTAAAAAAAAAAAATCTTTTTAAAAAATATTCCACTACTTTTTCTTACTGCTATTCTTTTATTCTTTCATCCCACCTTCCCTCAGACCAGTAGTGTGCAAAGATTTTTGCATAAGGACAATTCAGAAAAAATGAAAATATCTGTAAAGGTATATATATGTATAACTTATTCAAAGTGAGATAACTTTATTGCATTGGGTGGGATATATTTTTAATTTACCTACCGTGATGGATTCTAGCGGTGATGATTAGTAGTTAGAAAATTACTGATATATAATAAGTACCAATAAATATTATCCAAATGTAGCTATTTTTCTAATTACAGTAACTCAGTGAGCTAAGTCCTGTTGGCTGCCTCAACTACAGATGAAATGGAGGCCCAGAATAGTTAAGAAGTTGCACAAAGTCACACAGTAATGAACAGTGAGTCAAGCAGGAAAACCCAGGTTGTCTGACCCAAGAGTTCAAACTCTTAACCAGAAAGACTTAGCGAACGGAGCCCTGGGCCAGACAGAAAGTGAAAGCTCCCTTGGTTACTATTATTATGCTTATATTGTGCTAAATGCTTGATTTAAGGGAGTGAGTCTCTGGGCTGGACTGGACTTCAGTCCACTGAAGAACCAGCTCTGAATAGAGCACAGGTTTATAACAACGTGATAGGGAAAAAAAACCCCTGTACACATCACAGCATGAAGTATATCCATTCCCTCAGGACATCCCATTCCTCTTATCCTTCCTTTCATCCCCAGCTGTATCTTGAGCACCTATTAGAAGCTAGTATTGTGTCCAAAACTGTGAATACTACACTCAGCCCACAAAAGCAAGGTTCCCACAACCATGAAACAGAGTAACTATTGTCACAACTTTGTGAATTAAAAAAGGTTGGGATTTAAGATTAAGTAAGGTGTTTGATTTTCAACCATAAACCCGGAAATAATTTTAACATATCCTTTTGGGATCTGAAAATGGATTTACACTATCCCAGCCACAGAAGAAGCAGTGCTTCTTGGGCATAATAATTGATAATGCGTGAATGGCACATTGGAATTTAAAATAATGCACTTGCACAATGTTCATATAGCTCTCTTTTTAAATTTTATTTTTTTAAATTGAGGTATAGTTGATTTACAATATTATATAAGTTTCAAGTGTACAACATAGTAACAACTTTTAACTCCATTTATAGTTATTATAAAATATTGGCTACCTTCCCTGTGCTGTAAAATATATCCTTGTAGCTTATTATTTCATACATGGTAGTTTGTACTCATATGGCTCTCTTAAGTCATAGGAAAAGGTTGTGAAAACCGAGGCTCAGGAGGACTAAGTGACTTGCACGAGGTCACAGAGTTGGTGATCTTGGCCCAGGTATCAGTATGACATTATTATTATTGCCATATGCCAATCCCCCAATACCTCAAGTGAGCTGGGACTCTTCCTTACAAACTTAAAGGGTCTAATATACATTCCCAAGGCTTTGGGCTGTATATGCAGAAGTATATATACATAAAAATGCCCTAAGAGCTCCACTTTATTTTTTATTTTTTATTTTTTTTGGTGGTATGCGGGCCTTCCTCTGCTGTGGCCTCTCCCGTTGCAGAGCACAGGCTCCGGACACGCAGGCCCAGCGGCCATGGCCCACGGGCCCAGCCGCTCCGCGGCACGTGGGACCCTCCCAGACCGGGGCGCGAACCCGGTTCCCCTGCATCGGCAGGCGGACGCACAACCACTGCGCCACCAGGGAAGCCCAAGAGCTCCACTTTAATGCTAAGTTTGAAATGGAAGTGAAGTCCTACTGTCTTGAGAGTACCAATTCTAGGGACTTTGGTTTGCATATGATACCATTTTTTAAAAAGATTTGGAGTTTGAAAACAATTTTCAGATTTCTTTTTAATGAGTTATAACAGTTTTTCTTGCAGTAGAATTTGACCAAGTATGACTGCCAATAACAATGAGAGCAATTATAGGAATAGCTAACATGTAATGGGGGTCTACTCTGTCTCTGACGCTGTGCTCAGTGTTTTACACATGCTCTACATATGATCTTCACATGGTTTTATGAGGTGGATACTATTATTAGCTCCATTTCACAGATGAGGAGACTGAGAGAAGATTTAAAACATTTGCTCAAGGTAATGTGATCTGTAAGGAACTCATAGTTAGCCCTGGAGATACAAAACCCAGTAAGGAGCTTAGAGGGTGGAGGGTCTCCAAAGTGGAGAGGGTGGTTGGTGCCAGGTGATCCACTGGGTGGCAAGAGAAAATATAAAAACTCCCATTTCTGGGACTTTCCTGGGGGTCCAGTGGTAAAGAATCTGCTTTCCAATGCAGGGGATGCGGGTTCAATCCCTGGTGGGGAGACTAAGATCCCACACGCCGCGGGGCAGCTAAGCCCGCGCGCCGCGACTACAGAGCTCGTGCGCTGCAGTGGGGACCCAACACAGCCAAAATAAATACATAAAGTAAATATTTAAAAAATAAGAAAAATTAAAAAAGAAGAGGGAAAACTCCCATTTCTATTTGGTTCTTATAGTAAAGAAATAAGAAAGAATTTAAGCTTTACTATTATTTAATATACAGTTGACTGTGATTCCCCACTCTCTCTGTAAGTCATTTGTCATGCAGTGAATTCTAGGTATCCTGATGGAAAAGTGGAGATGTACAGCATGGGAGTCAACAGTAGAGATGCCAGAGAAAATACAGGATGCCCAGTTAAATATGACTTGCAGACAAACAACAAATAACTTCTATTATATAAAAACTTTTAGTATAAGTATAGCCCAACTGTTGCCTGCTAATATTGCTTTGCTAAATCTGACAACCCTAGCAGTGACATCCTCTCTCCTGTGTTTTTATTCAGTGATTTATATCTGCCATGTTAAGTTGATTTATTGATTATATTACTTAGTTTTTGCCTAAACCAGTTTTCCCCAATGGTAATACTTTATTAACATTATCTTCAAGCCACGGTGATGAGGTCCAGGGCCTGAGCCCAGACCTCAAGGCACTCCATATAGTTCACTCTTTGAGACCATCAAGTGAAGATGTTTGGGCTACCCTACTGGAGCCTGAGAGACCACCTGGAACAGAGAAATGGTCCAAGCTGAAGACTCCTACACTGTCCAGTGGGACAGCCAGCAGACATGTGAGGGAGGCCACCCTATGTCTTCCAGTAGCTGGCCCGCTGACCGCAAATGCATAGGAGAGGCCAACAGTGACAGCTGATTTAGACAGATAAGCCCAATAACTTATCTGGTTTAACCTAGAAGAATATGACCTGGAAAAATTGGGTTGGAAGAGGTTGTGCATGTGTGGAAGCAAGGGGTTTGTGGAAAATCTATCTATCTCTCAATTTTTCTGTGAACCCAAAATTGCTCTAAAAAAAAAAAAATCTTAAAATAATTTTTTTTTAAGTTGGTTGCTTTAAGCCACTACATTTTGGGGTGGTTTATTAGACAGAAAAATTGTCTAACAATTTGATAACTGTTACACTGAGTAAGGATATTTAGCTGGCCAGACCTTGCATTGGCCTTAAAATTATTTTCTTAATTTTACTTTTTGTTTGTTTGTTTTTTTGGCCAGGCTCTGGATCTGCTCTTAGAGGCCTTGTGCTGTAAAGAAGGAAACAACATTACCTAATTGCTTTAATTTTTTCTGTTGTTTTTCACTCCTAGAATTCCTTGGATGATCACCTGTCTTCCACAGGTAAATATATTTCCTTCTTGTTTCTCCTATTACAAAAACCTAATGCATTTTACACACGTGGTTAATTACAGGGGTAATATGTACACAAGCAAAACTGTGGTTGGAAACTTTTAATTGGGCATACAGATGGCCACCTAATGTTCAAATTAAATGGTTAGCCATCCAACCACCACGCTGTAAATGCAGGGGAAATTTCTCCCACAACTTTTCATGATCTCAACTGGTGCCTAAAATTCAATCTATATAACAGTAGCTGAGGTGGACACCATCATTCATTCATTCATTCATTCATTCATCAACACAGCTTTAGATGGTCTACTATATGCCAGGCACCCTGCCAGGAGTGTGTGATACAGCAGAGAACATAACTCGGTTGGTCCTGGCATTATGGAGCTCGTTTTGCTTGTGTACATATCTCTTCCATATCTCTAGTCAAATGCTTTGACTTTTTAAATTTCCTTGGTGAGGGCCAGGCCAGGAAAGTTCTGTTAAGCACCTACTCTTTGAAGGGGGCTGAAGGAAATGAGAGCAGAAGTATTTTACAATTTTGTTTCAGCAATTCTTCATGACACCAAATAATGCATTTTCCGGGAAATTTTTCATGGAATTTTCTGGTTGTTTTGAAAGAGTAAAGAATATATTGTTTTGAGCATCGCAGTGGCATCCACCACGTGATGCACTGTTTGGATGCCTAAGGGTAAACCTCACGTTCACTGCAGCTGGTGAACAACTGCCTCAGTGAACAACTGAGGTCCCTTGAGTGCTGACAACTCAAAGTCATCTGTTTTTTTAATTGAGTTATAATTGACATATAACATTATATTAGTTTCAGGTGTACAACATGAATTGGTATTTGCATATATTGCAAAATGATCACAATAAGTCTAGTTAACATCCATCACCAGACATAGTTACACAATTTTTTCTTGTGATGAGAACTTTTAAGATCTACCCTCTTAGCAACTATCAAATATGCAATATGGTATTATTTTTGGTTTCTGTTTGTTTGTTTTTGACCGTACCGCGTGGCATGTGGGATCCTAGTTCCCTGGCCAGGGACTGAACCCGTGTCCCCTGCATTGGAAGTACAGAGTCTTTACCACTGGACTGCTGGGGAAGTCCTGCAATACGATATTATTGCCTATAGCCACCATGCTGTACATTACACCCCCGGGACTTGTTTAGTAATCTTGGGTTTGAATTGTTTGGATGACTGTCTCCATTTCCCCCCATCATCATGACTGGAAGGTTGGGAGGGGGAATAGTGTATAAAATGCTTTGCTCATTCAACAAAAAAATTTAGAGCTATTGCTGTCTCAGGCATCGTTCTGAATGCTGGGGACACAGCGGTGAAGATAACTAGACAAAAACCCTGCCCTCATGGAGTGGACTTTTATTTTTTATTTTTTTTTTTTTTGCGGTACGCGGGCCTCTCACTGTTGTGGCCTCTCCCGTTGCGGAGCACAGGCTCCGGACGCGCAGGCTCAGC
>NC_041227.1:8203171-8255606 GCF_002837175.3 Physeter macrocephalus
GCTCCGGACGCGCAGGCTCAGCGGCCCTGGCCCACGGGCCCAGCCGCTCCGCGGCACGTGGGATCTTCTTGGACCGGGGCACGAACCCGTGTGCCCTGCATCGGCAGGCGGGCTCTCAACCACTGCGCCACCAGGGAAGCCCGGAGTGGACATTTTAAGCTGAAGAGGCAGATTAATTAACAGTAAATAAGAACATATCATTTGAGATCATAGTAAGTGCTATATAGGAGCATCCATATAGGCCACTGGTGACATTGTACAGATGTCATTTACTACATGACTGCCAAATACTCCCAGTTTACCCCTAGTCACCTTTTTTATAGTGAAGCAAATACCACATTTCTGTCTTTGTTCAGTTCAGATTGACAGATATATGTTGGGCTCCAGCAAGCACAGGGAGGGAGAGGGGCAAAGGAGAACAGCACACTTCCTGCCCCTAAGGAGGAGCAGGGCCACCAAGTAAACACATCATTTCATTATAATGTGGAAGGCCCTTGATAGAGCGACTGCAGGTTGCTACAGGGACACAGATGCTTTCTAAACCCCTGAGTTTCCTCTTGAATACAGGGAGTAGTTTGTCCAAAAAAAAAAAAGGCATGAAAAGGACATTCCAGGTGGCTAGAACAGCACAAGCAAAGGCCAGCAGGCCACCATCTCCACATTAAAGGCAGGAATGGGGAGAGGTAGGGGAGAACTACTACTTCTTTGATATTCCCAGATCACAAAATGTGAAGTAGGCGTTTTCTGTAATGATATATCTATCCAGCTAAGGCTGCAAAAGCCTTTCCACAGTAAATCCCAAGTTCAGAATGCCCAAGTGTTTACTTTCTTCAGAATCTTGGACGGATAAACATAATACAAAAATAAAAACATCTCTTCACGCCCATTGCAATCTTTTCCCTTTTCAGAATCTTTTAAATACAATGTCTCTTTGCTGTGGAATCCGTTCTATTGATTTGTTTTAAGAAAAGATCTCTCCTAAAGAAAGAAAAGCCATCTTTGATCTGACTTAACAAAAAGATCTAATCAAACAATAAAATCTATGAGGAAAAGAAGAAAAAAAGAAGCAATCTTCTTTAAGCCACATCAAATATGTGAAAGAGAAAATACTCCATTTAAATGCTGAAAACTAACACAAAACAGCTTGAAATGTAATAACCTCTGCAGAATAACTGAGACCACATGTTGATCTGACGTGAGTTTCTAAGACACAATTAAAGGTCATTTCATGTACAAACATCTCATTCCTCATTGAGAGGCTTGAACTGTTGTCAGCGGTTTGGCCACTATGGGGCAGGTGCTGCAACCTGGCACCATCCACGGAGATGCACCAAAGGAGGATTAAGGTAACGCTTCACAAACCAGAAGCTTGAAATCTAACCCTCTAGGAAATGTACCACCCTGGATTTCGGCTGTTCCTGCCTTGAAGTCCTAGGCGACAAGGACTAAATAAATTATAGAATCCTTGCTAATTCAAAGCCTATATCCCTCCCATGGCAGTGGCTTTACTCAGAAATATAAACAGACTTCCTTTCTGCTTTGCCCACTTCCACTCTCATGGGGCCACCACGGTCCAAAGACAGAAGTTTGGGTGCTTCCCCTGGAAACAGGGGTGTTCCAGCCACAGAGCTGCATTTGGAAATGTCTTCCAGCAGCTGGGAGGTTTCAAGCCAAGACTCTGAATGGGAAGACGGGGGTATTTGGATAGTGACTTTTTAAACTGCTCTCAGCCCCGGAGGCTTGTCTCCTTTTACCCTATCCCTTTAAGAAAGGATGTGCTGGAGAAGGACTTCAAAGTCTTCCTTTCAAAAGGGAAATCACATCTAGAAAGCTTTTCTCAGAAGGAGAAAGAGGCAAATTATTTCATTGGAAAGAGAAGTATAAAGAGCAAAACGAGGGAGGATCAAAGAATCAGTTCATGTGAACTTAAGCAGCGACCCTTTCCAGTGGGTCGCTACTGGACTCTTGACTACTATGACGACTCTTTCTGATTCGGGCAAGGCATTTTGGAGATAGTACGTCGACTAGAGAATCCAAATAAAGAAGTGAGTCTGCCTTCCAGAAAACCACGTGATCCCTCCTTTTCTCCCTCCTTCCCTCCCTCCCTCTCTCTCTCTGTCCCTCTCTCTCTCTCTGTCTCTTTCTCTCTCTCTCTCTCACCAACTTTAAAAGCTGTGCCGGTCTTTGCACCCTTTGGGGAAATCCGTGGGTGGGCGAGGCAGAAAATGAGAACAAGGCGACCTAAGAAAGCAGCCTGAGTCGCCCCTCCTCCCCGTTTCTTCCTGCCCCGCCCCCCTTACACACCCTCCAACTCACCCGGTTCCTGCTCCCTGTTCTTTGGACCTGGAAGGTGAGCCCAGCGGGCAGCAGATGGTTAAGGAACCTTGGGGAGTTTCCTTTCTATTTTTAATTATTCAAGTAAAATCTGAATACATTCTTGTAAAAAAAATCTCCAAGCAAAACAAAACAAACAAAAAAACCCCACGTTTCTGTTAACGGTGAAATCGTCTGTGAGGTGCATTTTCCAGTTCTAGCTTCCTGGTCTCCATTCCTCCCGACCAAGTGCTATTCTCAGTTTGCTACGAACCTTCCAGACTGAATAGATATGGATATTATCTATGAATCTACGTAGAAGGACGGAATTAGTGAACTTAAAAGCAGAAAATTGTGACATAAAAAAATAGCTGGTATCAATCACTGGGTTCTTTGCAAAGTCCAATAAAATTAAGACAGATCGTTCACAGGTATGAGTAAGAAAAACTAGAGGGAACTCACATATAAACAACATCAAGAATAAAAACAGGGAACTATAGCCAATATCCTGTAGTAAACCATATTGGAAAAGACTATGAAGAAGAATATATATGTATGTATAACTGAATCACTTTGCTGGACAGCAGAAATTAACATTATAAATCAACTATACTTCGATAAAATAAATTTTAAAAAGAATAAAAACAGATATAATTACAGTTGGAGAAGAGACTTTTAAATTTTTTAGGCACTTTTATTTATCATTTGGCTTGAAAAATCTACCTCTGTCTAAGGAAAAAAATGAATTGCCAGAATTAGCCCTATCACGGGTTCTATTTACACCTGAAAGTATTACTTTTCCTTACCTATTTGCTGGATGCAGCACATGTTAAATGCCCGCTGTAGAAAATTGTGGGGGAATGCATTTCCTTTTCTTATGGAATTACTCTATTCTTAGGAGACAAGATGGGTTCAAGGGTGTAGAATTTCTAATCTAAAAATGCGCTTATTTAGAAATTGATTTAGCCTGTAGAAGATTCTGTAATGGATAAGTCATGATATCAGCAAAATAAATTTTCTCAAGAATCACTGATTTTTAATGCTTTCTTAGACGATTATTAGTTAATCCAATTCCAGGCCAAAGAAAGTCACCAGCACTTGGCAGTTTCTTAACGGACAACCCCAAAACAACCACAAAAACCATGGCCAGGCTTTATTTAGAGCTTACTCTGTGCCAGACATATGCATTAAGATATTTGGGTCTCATAATGATGCTAGATACTATTATTATACCCATTTGATAGATGGCAAAACTGACATATGGAGAGGTTGCCTGACATCACACAGCTTTGAGTGGCGGAATGGGGGTTCCTATGGAGAAGAGCTATGACTGTTTAGGGTATCGAAGACTGTATGTGATGCCATTTCGTTCCTCATCACATTTTAACGGGAAACCTCATACTTTCACCCCGGATGGTGCACCTGTTTTACATAGATGGCCCTTAGCAAGAGTGGGAGTTTAAGGTAGGAAAAACATAAAATGCCCTCAGGGAAGATGACTAAAGGATTTTAGGAAATTGAGGGAGTGTCCGCTAGGGTGAGGTTTACTTAACTAGATGTTTAGGGAATAAGAATAGAAGCCCTTACTTAGCCCAGGCCTGCACTTCAGAAACATCCATACTAGTTAACTATTGGCATTATTACCATTATTGTTATTACTCTATCTTTCCCTCCTTTTAATTAAAAAAAAGAACTCCTTTTCTTCTTTCTCCCTCCTTTCTCCGCCCTCCTCCTCCTCAACAAAAGACGTCTGACTGACTACATGTTAATCTACTCAGAAGACCTGACTAGCTGTGAATACCATATGTGCATTCCAAAGGAGAAGAATTACATGTGCCACAGCTATCAAGGGTAGGCATAGAGAAATGTTCTTGAGGCTCTGGATCCTTCTAACTTCAACTCCTCCCCACCCCTCCTCCCCCTCCCCCTTCAGGGAGCTGTTTTCACTCTCTCCCTTCCCCTTTCACTCTCTCACCTCCCCATCCCCTCCAGAGAAACCAGGCTCAGGAGTCTGTGGGGTCCTGGGCCCAGAGTCCCTGAGGTCTACTTCACTGAATAGTCTATATACAAGGCCAGGACAGTAGTTCTCCCAGTGCTCTATGTGGCTGTAAACCCTTCCAGGTCTGGGACCCAAGCTCTGCCTCTTTTGTATAACATTCAATAAATACCTGTTCCTCCATGGAGAAATTTTTCAAATACTCTAGTAACAGAAAATACACTTTGAGAAAGACATCTTGGGTTTAATTTACACAGGAATGGGATTACTGTTTTGTTTTTGTTTTTTGGTTACTGAAAGGTTCTAGGTGTGTATGTATTGCGTGGAGTGGGTCAGAGCCCCCTGAAATTAACTGGGAGACTATTTGAAAGGCCCCTTCCTTACTGCTGTCTGTTAACTGTTAAACGGTATGTATATCCCTTTCGACATAAGAAAAACACACAACATTTTCCTTTTTTGAAACCATAACTCCAGTGGCTTTTTAAATAGCTAAACTTCTCCGTGGGCAGAAGAAAAAAAAAATTTTACCTGCATTTATTTCGTAAGCTCCATAGAGTTTTAGACATGTTATAACAGCTCAGATAGTTTTTCTCTTTATTTTGTTAAGTGAATTGGGTGCTTTCAACTACTTCAGAAATCCTTCTGTGGGTAGTGAGATAATTCCATCTGACCTTTCCAAATCCTTTTTAATAATGTGAGTTTGGTTGTAAATGTGAAATCAATCAAGAAGCAGGAAGGGGGTCATGTACTGCCTGTGTTTTATCGTTTCCCTTTCTTAGTCTTGTTGTGTTCAGAAGACACACATTGAGCAACTTGTTTCTGAATTAAAGTATTGCTCAATCTGCTTGCTTTCTTAAGAAGAATTACATTAAACCACTAAACTAGGTATGTATGAGATCCTGGTTTTGAACAAGTCAGTAATGAACTTTTAAAGTTTAGTCTACCAAGATGAGTGAATGTGATGATTAATTAGTAAAGGCCATCCTCTGAAATTACCTTGCACTAATCACAATTCATGCAAAATATATCCAATTAGTCTGAAGATGTATGTTTGACAAACTATCCCTTCTTCAGAAACCACCGTCAATTTTAATAACTCTTGCTGGATAAATCATTAATGTTCAGCCTTAAATGATGAGTGGTTGAGGAAATTCCCAAAAGTACAACAGACCCATTCTGGCAAAGCTGAAAACTATGCAAAACAGAAGACAGGGAGGCGGGGTGAAGCAGGAAATGAGACTCTGACAATTCTGGATATTCTAGTATCTGCTGCCCCTTGCACTAAAGGAATCGAGTCTAATTGGATTCTTCTGAGTCAAAAGCTGGTGAAAATGTACAGAAAATGGGCAGGAAACCCCAGCTGCCAGAACCCAACCTTTTAGTGAAAGATGGTTAATGCCTATCCAAGGCCAAATAAACGGATTCATCGGTGAAAAGGTGGAGCTGACTAGTCACCTGGAGACCTGGATGTCTTCTTTTGCATGATCCAAATCCTAGCTCTCAAAATCAGACACATTTAAATAACTTAAAATCATGTCTCCCAATGGACCCACTTTACAGATGAGAAAATGGAGCCCCTTCAGGTTCAGTGCAAAATTATATGCCAAATCCAGAGCCAGCATCCAAAGACCCTAAGGCAAGCTAAACAGCCTTTCTCAGTCTAAATTTCCCTTTAGATAATCAAAGAGCTGGGATAAACAAAATTGTATGATTTCTGATTCTCAAGTGCTGTGTTTTTTTTTGTTTTGTTTTATTTTTGCAATCTAAGTAATTTTATTTATTTATTTTTTCTTGTTTTGTTTTTGTGATAAAATACAACATAAAGTTTACTTTTTTAACTGGACAATTCAATGACATGAAGTGAAATCACAGTGATATTTAACCATCACCACTATCTACTCCCAGAACTTTTTCATCATCCCAAACAGAAATTTGTACCCATTAAGCAATAACTCCCCATTCCCCACTTCCCCCTCACCTCCCCCACCTCTGGTAGTCTGTATTCTACTTTCTGTCTCTATGAATATGCCTATTCACGGTACTCACATAACAGGGATCACATGCAGTATTTGTCCTTTTGTGACTGGCTTATTTCACTTAGATAATGTTTTCAAGGTTCGTAAGTGCTGTGGTTTTTGTATCTTGATTCCAGGTCTACTTTCTCAGTAACCTCACTGAGCCTAAGCGTTTGCGAATGTATGAACATATATAAATATATATGTGTATGTGAAAATATTATACTTCAATGAAAAGTTCTATAAGAACAAAGTTTTGAGGATTCAGGTTTAAAAGGACTTGTATATGACAGATATTTAAAAACATATGTCTAACGTGTTCACTTCCTATTACTGCATGTGGGTTTTTTGACCTACTGACTATATAAGAAAAAAAAAAGGGGAAGCCAGATATTTCTGGAGATTTAAAATTCTGTTTTTGTGATACAGTGAAATTGATTAGAGAGATATGGGAAAATAGTGGGGTCTTTTTAATCCACCTTCCTTTATTGCAAAGATTGGAATATCTCTAGATTTTCTTAGAAAAGAAAAATGCATCAGCTTGGGCAAACTCAAGTAATAAAACACAGTGAATTTCAGTGAGTTCATCTCCTAAAGATCGTTCACTGCCGGTGGAGTGTGATTCCTGAATAATCTTGAGAGCCAAGTGATTAATCAGAAATAATGGGACTGGGACTTCTCAGTGGTTGAGAATCCGCCTGCCAATGCAGGGGACACGGGTTCGAGCCCTGGTCCAGGAAGATTCCCACATGCCGCGGAGCAGCTAAGCCTGTGCGCCACAACTACTGAGCCTGTGCTCTAGAGCCCGTGAGCCACAACTACTGAAGCCGGCGCGCCTAGAGGCCGTGCTCTGCAACGTACAACGAAGAGTAGCCTCTGCTCGCCACAACTGGAGAAAGCCCCACGCAGCAACGAAGACCCAATGCAGCCTAAGTAAATAAATAAGTAAATTTATTTAAAAAATTTTTTTTAAAAAAAGAAAGAATGGGACTTCCCTGGTGGTCCAGTGGTTAAGACTCCACACTCCCAATGCAGGGGGCAGGGGTTCGATCCCTGGTTGGGGAACTAAGATCCTGCATGCCTCACAGGGCAGCCTAAATAAATAAATAAAAATAAAGTTAAAAGAAAAAAGAAATGAAGTCACGAATAGGATTCAGGGAGGCAGAAGATGTCCATAGATCATGTTATTGGAGGAGCTCTTTCCCTTCTTGACATGCTCGACATTTTACAAAGTAAACTATGAAATACTCTTGAGTATTAATGAGCTCTCAAGTACTTTGGATTATAAAAACAGAGAAGGGAGGAGAGAGAGGAGAGGGTGAGAGAGAGCTCTGCATAGACTGGTATAGGCACATGCACTGGAAATCAAAGGAAGCTTCCATATTTAGAAGCAGAAGAACTTTGGGAAGACAACACTTGGAAATGAGCTTACTGCTTCCATAACTTTGAAACTCAACTCTTGATCACTCACCGCGTAGCAGGCTTCAGTTCAGCAATTAAGGAAATAAAACCCGAAGCTGGGTGATCCCTGAGCTATGATTGGTGTCTGCCTCTTCCCTCCGACCTAGGATCCTCACTCAGCATCGAAAAGGAAAGAGGGTTTTCGCGGTTGTTTCAGTGCTGCACCATGAACAGAATACAGAGCGGGGAGTGCTACCTTTTAGGATGAATTTCCAGAGCAATTCATCTTAGCTGAACTTTTTTTCTTTTGTTCTGAAAGCCTCTGGGGAAGTTGATAAAGTTATGATTTATCATTTTGCAAGGGACATTCCAAAAAAAGCAGTTTGTGTAATTTTTTTTTTAAGACAAGTAGAGGTCATAGAGACCAACACAATTTTTATTTAATCTAACTTCTGGAGGGTTGTTTTGAAAAGAGGGGTGTTTGAAGAAATTTGGAGTGTTTTGATGTATCTGTCGAGAATATATAGTTTGAAAAAATAATTTTAACTGTATAATAACACCTAAATGCATTGTAATTGTTAAAAAAATTACTATGTAGTCAAAGGTTTATGGAAAAATGGATTTCATAAGGGACATCCAAAACAAATCAATGGATATCATCATTGAACATGTTTAAAGACAGACAGGTCAAGGGAACAGGGTGGTAAGTTTCCAAGTAGAAACACCAGAATTCTAAAACCAGATTCTCAGTTCTGGCCACAACACGCTATATGCTTGAGCTACATTTTTTTTTTTTTAATTGAATTTTTAGCAACTAGCTGAGGCCTCTGCTTCCTTTAAGCATGGGACAGTCGGAGTTACTTCCTTCTACTCCTTGCCTCCTGTGGGCCCAGAGGGCAAAGGTAGAAATTTTCTCCCTGTAAACGCTGTGATCAGTGTGAGAACCACTGCTTTTCCCCAGTCTTGGGTAGACCTTTCCTCAATTTTAGTAGGTATCAGTTCCCCTACCCCCCACCCCTACAAAAGCATCTTAGTTCCTTCTTAATTACGGCTTTGCAAACCCTTGCTTGGCTAGAAAGATCTACCTTCTGCAAAACAGAAATGGCATTTTAAGAATGTTACTTTGCTGATAAACACCTCTCAGTGCGGTGATAGTTGTTGAACTTCTCATTCCCAATTTAATCTTTAATTGAACTTTCCAGAAAGGCAGTAAACCTGTGACATGCTCTTTAAAAATAAAAATATAAAAACAAAAAATTTAAAGCCCTAAAAACTTTAAGGATCCCTGTTCAAATTACTCTATAAAGAAGGCTTTGAAAATAAAACAAGCAAAACGCCACCTTCAGAGATTAATTACAGGGAATTGATATTGAGAACTATATAATTCTGGCACGAATGATCATGATAACCGGCAGAACTGAATTAGCCTCAATTTGAAGACTCACAGCTAAAGAAGCAAACGGAAAAAAAAAAAAAAATCTGCTGTGTGAGAAGTGTTTAAACATAAGTCGCTGTGAAAAGGGGTATGAAAATAAAACCAAAGAAATGGAAGAAGTGCTTTCTGTGTGCAGCAGGAAAGTTTACTGAAACGACAAGCTGTCACGTGGGTTCGTCCCAACAACATTCTTAAGTCTATTTCCTGTGATCAAAAAGGACAGACAGTGTTTCTATCTGTGCTTGTTGGTCAAGCTCCCCCTTTCCTAGAGTAATTATATGCCACATCCATGAAGCAATGTGTCTAATACCTTAATTCTCTGAGTACAAAGGCGAGTGTGGTCATATGATGTTGCTATATTTAGAAAAGGACTCCGTTCTCTGTTTTGCTCAACCCTTACAATTTTCTGCTCTGAAGAAGGAGAAGTTTCAAATGTACATTGATCTTTTTCATATCGTGAATGAACTGGATAAGCACCTGTCTTCAACTGCCAACGTACATTTTTTGTTAAAAGGGGGAAAAGAAGTCTATATACTCTTAATTCAACACGAGAGGTATAACTTTTTCCCCTGCTTTCTTCAAAAGAACATAAACAGGAAGGCACAGTAACAATATTTACCAAATGTTGTAAATGCTAATGTGGGTACTTAAGTGAACAAAGCACCAATGTGGAATGTGATAATATTACAAGGCAACTTAGATGAAAATATTCCCCCCACCAAAAAAAAATAATAATACTAATCTTGGGAAAAACTAATTCATGTAATCATGCAAAATGACTGGAAAATCAACCCTAAGTAGGATGATAATGTATTACAGAAATGTGTGTGACTCGTTTCTCATAAAATGTTTGGAAATAATAGTTTAAAAAATGGACAGATTTTCTTTTAAGTTAAATGTCATAAACCGCAATTGAATACAACAGGCCCAACCCTTTGAAGGAATGCTTGCTGTCTGTGAATATTCTCTCTGTGGAAGTAATCCAAGTATTTTTCTGATGTTGAAAATTGGATTGATTACATTAGCGGGCTAGGTTCAGGCCCATATGTACAGAATTCATTCATTCATTCATTCATTCACTATGTATTAAGATCCACCTCCTAAAAATGTTGACAACTGATTTACGTATCCAGGATAAAGACAAGATAGATACTCAATATACAAGTAGATTTTAGTAGAGTGTCATTGTATCAGAATGATGTAGAGTTCTTCTGAAAACATCCCAGGTTAACCACGGTGAAATTACATGGGCACTGCTATTTTATTTTATTATTTATTTATTTATTTATTTTATTTCTGGGGGCTGCGTTCAGTCTTCGTTGCTGCCCGCGGGTTTTCTCTAGCTGTGGCGAGCAGGGGCTACTCTTCGTTGAGGTGCAAGGGCTTCTCATTGTGGTGGCTTCTCTTGTTGTGGAGCATGGGCTCTAGGTGCATGGGCTTCAGTAATTGTGGCAAACGGGCTCAGTAGTTGTGGCTCCGGGGCTCTAGAGTGCAGGCTCAGTAGTTGTGGCGCACAGGCTTAGTTGCTCCATGGCATGTGGGATCTTCCCGGACCAGGGCTTGAACCCATGTCCCCTGCATTGGCAGGTGGATTCTTAACCACTGCGCCACCAGGGAAGTCCTGGCACTGCTATTTAAATTAAGAAAATGTCTACCCAAGTCTTCCTTATTTTTGTATCATTATAGTTTTCCATCCGCCTTTCTCCAGGACATTTGTTGTTGTTTTACATAATTTCCATTGCTATTTATGAGCAGAGACTCTTTTCAATTGTAGCTTTAATTCTTTCATTTCTCATTCATTCATTATTTTTTCATTCAGTGATCACTATTAAACAATGAATTCTAGATGCTCAGGGATGCTAGAATTTCAATTTTATGAATTAGTCAAAATTTCCAAGAAAATGGTTATTTAAATACTCAATTGTTTGGAAATAATCTATAATACACACATTTATGCTTCACTGTCATGGTTTGGGGTGACCCAGTACTAGTTTTTACATTTTAACATAATTGAAATTAGCCTGCATTTTGCAATTGATGGCATCTTGCAATTAACATTTGGAAGCATTTCTTTCTTTCTTAATAGTCCATAAAATAATAATGGAACATCTTACAAGTGGTGATGTTTTAGGTCTGACAAAATGCTGTAACTATCCACTTCAGTTTTCTGAATTATTTTGATGTTATTTCTTAAGTATTTCTTCCACAATGGACTTCCATAGGACTAATAACACTGATGAAAAGAATAAAATAATAATAACTACCATTTATCGAGCTCTTCCTGGGTGTCAGCAACTGCGCAAATTCCCTTCACACTTAATCTTCACAAAGTGCTAAAGGTCAGTACGATTGTTATCTCATTTTGTAGAGGGAGAAACAAACACAGAATATTTGCGTGTCACCCCTCACTTGCCTCACCCTAATCTCAGTGTCTTTATTTAAAAGTTTGACATTTTTTTTAGCATGGATTTTTTGGCATTAATTTTACTTTTTAAAAAATATTGTATTAAATAATATGTATCTCGGGACTTCCCTGGTAGCGCAGTGGTTAAGAATCCGCCTGCCAATGCAGGGGACATGGGTTCGAGCCCTGGTCTGGCAACATTCCACATGCCGTGGAGCAATTAAGCCTGTGTGCCACAACTACTGAGCCCTTGTGCCACAACTACTGAAGCCTACACACCTAGAGCCCGTGCTCTGCAGCAAGAGAAGCCACCACAATGAGAAGCCCGCCCGCACGGTGCAACAAAGAGTGGCCCCCGCTTGCCACAACTAGAGAAAGCCCGCGCGCAGCAACGAGGACCCAAGACAGCCAAAAATAAATAAATAAAATAAATAAATTTATATTTTAAAAAATAATATGTATCTCAATCACTGAGATTTTTTGGTGCCTCTGAGATTTTGTGCCTGAGGCAGGTGCTTTGCTTGCCTCATCCTAGTCTCAGCTCTGGATCAAGAACCAAAATTCAAGTCTGATGTAGTCTGTTAGACCCTGAATTCTTTCTTTTTTTTTTTTTTTTTGCGGTACGCGGGCCTCTCCCACTGCAGAAGCACAGGCTCCGGACGCGCAGGCTCAGCGGCCATGGCTCACGGGCCCAGCCGCTCCGCGGCATGTGGGATCTTCCCGAACCGGGGCACGAACCCGTATCCCCTGCATCGGCAGGCGGATTCTCAACCACTGTGCTACCAGGGAAGTCGTTTTTTTTTTTTTAATTGGTGTATAGTTGCTTTACAGTGTTGTGTTAGTTTCAGGTGTATAGCAAAGTGATTCAGTTATACATATACATATATCCATTCTTTTTCAGATTCTTTTCCCATGTAGCTTATTACAGAATATTGAGTTCCCTGTGCTATCCAATAGGTATCTGTTGATTATCTATTTTATATTAGACCCTGAATTCTTTTTTTTTTTTGGCTGCGCCATGTGTCATGCAGGATCTTAGTTGCCTGACGAGGGATCGAACCCACACCCACTGCAGTGGAAGCAGAAGTCTTAACCATTGGACCGCCAGGGACGTCCCTAGACCTTGAATTCTTAACGGCACCCTGTTTCCTTCATAGCTTTTGTCAGGATTAGTAATAATGAACTTGTTTGCTCTCTTGATCCTTGTCAGCCTCTCCCTAGTGAAATACAATCTCCAGAAGGGCAGGGAACATGTTAGCCTCATGACCATTGTATCACCATCAGATGGAACAGAACCAGCTTATACTTCCTTTCAGCAAATAGCTGAATACAGGCTACCTGTCAGGTGTTGTCTTAGATGCTGGGAATATAGCCGTGAGCCAGTTTCTGTCTTCATGGGTTACAGTCTTTGCATAAACAAGTCAAAAATTAAATAAAGCAAGGCGACGTTGGTTGAACGAGCACTGTTAACACTGTTTCCTGCACTAACTGAAGAAAAGGTAGCTAATGCAGAGCAACTGGCTAGTTCCCAAACTACTTTATGTTTGGCTTTAAGAAGTACTTTGGGCTAAAAGTCTCAGTTGTCTTTATTTCTTTTTGTCTTGTATTAATGGTAAAAATGAGTGGAAAGACCCAGTAACTGGCAGCAAGACAGGGCAGCCCATCATCAAGCTGTAGATTTCTGGGGGAAATCAGCCTGCTGTCCCAAATGTACTGTGGGGAAGCCACAAAGCTGATCATTCTAGTGTGAATCCCTGGTGAAGTTCTGTGTGAAGTTAACATTCTTCCCTTAATAACAAAATGCCCACTGAGTGTACTTAGAAGTGCCCATGCTGGGACAGGAGCCTACTTGCAGCTCTGATTTTCAGCTGGGGTGATGAGCTAATGACACTTCCTGCCGTTCTTCTTCTGCCCTCCTTCCTACTCTTCCTCCGCCCTACCATCACTGCATCAAACAGTATCCAGCATTATTCTATTTTGTGTCTCCTCTAAAAGAAAACTTAAAAAACACATTACTTGAAGTTTGCAGAATGTATTTACATTTCATCTTATAATCATGATAGCTTCAAAAATATAACAAAGCTGGGGAATTCCCCAGCGGTCCAGTGGTGAGGACTCTGCACTGTCACTGCCAAGGGCCTGGGTTCGATCCCTGGTCTGGGAACTAATATTCCACAAGCCAAAAAAAAAGACATTCCAATATTATATAATTATTTGCATTCTAACAGAAACGGCAGAATACTGAAAAAGCAAATTGGGGTCATTTTAAATTGGAAGCATGCCTGAAGTTTTATTATCAGCCAATTTCCTCTGAATGCTATGTCATAACAATTACGTTTTATCACTAATGAGAGCTAACTTTATTTTTTACAAAGCACCTAATATGTGGAAGATCTTTGCTGGACCTGGGGAAAGAAAGAATAAGTGGGACCCAATGTCTTCCCTTGAACTTAAGTCACATATAAATATCAGGTGTCCTCCAGGTGTAAGGGACTGAATGCTGTAGATAAGAGTCAGCAAACTTATACCATAAAAAGTCAGATACTACACATTTTAGGCTTTGAGAGCCATGTAGTCTGTCTTGACCACCAACGAGCAGTGAGAAAGCAGCCGTAGATGACCCATAAGGGAATGGGTACGGCTGTGTTCCAATGGAACTTTATTTATAAAAACAGGCAGGGAACTTCCCTGGTGGTGCAGTGCTTAAGAATCCGCCTGCCAATGCAGGGGACACAGAGCCCTGGTCCGGGAAGATCCCACACGCCACGGAGCAGCTAAGCCCGTGTGCCACAACTACTGAGCCTGTGCTCTAGAGCCCACGAGCCACAACTACTGAAGCCCGCGTGCCTAGAGCCCGTGCTCCGCAACAAGAGAAGCCATCGCAATCAGAAGCCCTCGCACTGCAACGAAGAGTAGCCCCCGCCAGCAGCAATGAAGACCCAACACAGCCAAAAAAATAAAACAAATGAATAAAAACAAACAAACAAAAAAAGACTAGTGGTTATTAAAAAAGAGCAGGCAGCGGCCCAGATTTGCCCCGGGCAGTGGATTGCTAGGACCTGCTTTCCAAGTATTAACTCACTCAGCTGTCACCACCCACCCTGGAGGGCAGCACAATTATTATTATTATCATCCCATTTTAGAAGGGGGAAACTGAAACTGGAGAGAAGGTAAGTAACTTAACCCCATGCACACAGCCACTGACTATGGAAACTGGTATTTGAACGCCCATATTCCCTGTGATGGAAATGAGCATAATCTGCTAACTCTAATAGGGAGGGTGCAGACTCTGGAGCCAGAGTGGCAGGTTCAAACCCTGGCTCCGCCACTTACTACCTGTGAGACCAGAGGCAGATGATGTAAACTCCCCCTGCCTTCATCTGTGTGATGGGACCTTATTAGCGTCTCATCATAGTAAGAGAGGTTTAAACGAGCTAAGACGCGTAAGAGTGCTTGGAAAAGAGCCTGACGCAAAGTCGCAGAATGACAAATGTTACCTGTTATTATTACAAGACGTATATGGAGGCTTTGGGGGGGTGGCTGTGAGTGAACAAAGGGTCCACGGGGGGGGTACCCTGCTTAGAGGGAAGCAGGGAGAGAGTTGCGAGTGAAGTGGGGATGGTGCCGTAGGGAGGGGAATACGTCTTCCCCCTCTCCGAGGTTTCCCTCGGCTTAGGAGGAGCCGCCAGTGGGCCATCTAGGCCTCTCTCTGCCTGCCCGGCCCGGGGGGGTTGAAGGCTGAGTTTGCCAGGAGAGCTGGGTTGGGTTGGCCGAGCCCCTCCTTCTCACTCGCTCTCTTGGGAGCCAGAAAGGAGCGTGTGCTGTCAGAGCTTTTGACTGACAAGTTTCAGGTCAATGTTCTGCCCTTGTGCTGACGTCCTGTGCTGGCCCTGGCCTGCCTGTCACCCGAGGGGGAGCCTGGCTCACCCTGGAGTTCAGAACCAAGTACCTCAGCGCTTCACTACTGCTGCTTTCTTGGTCTCCATTTGTTTTCACCTTTTATTTATTTATTTATTTATTTCCTTATTGGTCATTTGGGTCAAGACATAGGCAGAGAATCCTGTTGAGTTTCTCAGGACTTTTGAGCTCCCTGGGGGTACAGAAGGGCACCACATTCCCTGCCTGTGTGGCTTCAGACCTTCCTTGGCTTTCCATCCCATCTATCTGCTAAAGACACCAACGCCCCCCTCTTCCTCAGTCCTCTAGCCTGGTCTTGGTTTTTTGTGTTTTTTTTTAAAGAATTACTGTTATTCTTTTTTAAAATTAATTTATTTATTTTTGGTTGCATTAGTTTTGTGTTGCTGTACACGGGCTTTCTTTAGTTGCATCGATCAGGGGCTACTCCTCGTTGCGGTGCGTGGTGGCTTGTCTTGTTGTGGAGCACGGGCTCTAGGCATGCGGGCTTCAGTAGTTGTGACATGCGGGCTCAGTAGTTGTGGCTCACGGGCTTAGTTGCTCCGCGGCATGTGGGATCCTCCCAGATCAGGGCTCGAACCCGTGTCCCCTGCATTGGCAGGCAGATTCTTAATCACTGCACCACCAGGGAAGCCCTAGCCTGGTCTTCTTTATCCATCTGCCTCCTTAGACAAAGCCACTCCTCTCCCCAGTCTCTATATTTCTTCAGAGTTGTATTTCCACCTGAAACGTGTGTTAAATAATAATTCATTTAAATTGTTATTTGCTCACCCTCATAAGAATCTAAGTTACACGAAGGCAGAGACTTATCTCTATTCACTGTGACCAGAACAGTGCCAGGCACAGCAGAAGTCTTTGAAAAATATCTGTTGAATGAATGAATGAATGAATGAATAGAACAAGCAAGCAGGCCAGATGGGGTGGATTTGAACTAGAGTCCATGTCCCATCCAAAGAGAGCACTTCATACTATGCTCCCCCTGCTTGAGCTCAAAGGGAATGTAGGAACTTCTTGCAATTTTTCATGTTAAGCCAAAAATCTGGATTTTATAATGTAAACTCTCTCGGTTATTTCATTTTATTTTTATTAGAAATAACCTTTTATTATCTCAAGTGCAGTACACATGCATTTTGCAGAAAGGTAGAAAATAGAGCTAAAGAATAATGAAAAAATAAAAGCATCAGGCTCTAACACTTTATGCTTCCAGATCTTTGTCTGCGTGCATACATAAGCATACGTGTATTTTTTTCACCAAACGGAGATTATGCCTAATTTATTGAGTTAATGATCTTCACCTTTCCACTTCAATAACTTTTTTTCTTATCCAGTACCACTTTATATTCAAATTTCCCCACTGACCCAAAAAATGTCTTTTGCAGCTGGTTTATCCAAACCAAGATGCAATCCAGGTCCAGGCATGGACTGTCAGTCAAGTCTTCTCTAGTCTAGCACGATTCCTTTTTTCTTTCTTCCTGCCTTGTAAAATAGGCCAGGCCAATTGTCCTATAGAACGTCCCTTTGTTGAGGATTTGTGTGGCTACTTTCTCATTCTCCACGATTTTAGATGTTAAAAGGTAATTTTTTTTTTTTTTGGTAATTTTTTTTTAATTGAAGTATAGCTGATTTACAATGTTGTGTTAGTTTCAGATGTACAGCACAGTGATTCAGATATATATATTATGTATATAAAATATATATTCTTTTTCGGGTTCTTTTCCATTATAGGTTATGACGAGGTATCGAATATAGTTCCCTGTGCTATATGCATAGGACCTTGTTGTTTATTTTATATACAGTAGTGTGTATCTGTTAATCCCATATTCCTAATTTATCCCTCTCCTCCCCTCTTTCCCCCTTGGTAACCAGAAGTTTGTTTTCTGCGTCTGTGAGTCTGTTTCTGTTTTGTAAATAAGTTCATTTGTATCATTTTTTTTAGATTCCACATATAAGTGATATCCTATGATATGTCCTTCTCTGTCTGATTTACTTCACTTAGTATGATAATCTCTAGGTCCATCCATGTTGCTGCAAATGGCATGGTTGCATTCTTCTTTACGGCTGAGTAATATTCCACTGTGTATATATACTATAACTACCCATTCACCTGTTTATGGACACTTATGTTTCTTCCATGCCTTGGCAATTGTAAATAGTGCTGCTGTGAACGTTGGGGTGCAGGCATCTGTTAAAAGGCATTCTTTAAAAATGAAATCATTGCGTAGGACAGACTGCATCTGTCTGCAGGCCCAGTTTAGCCACCAGTGCCCAAATGACATGAGGGCTGGGCAGGGATCAGCCTTGCAGTGTGTGGTCCCCAGGCCTGAAAGTTTGATTCTCTGCAGCACAAGTAAGAAGCTACTGAGAGATTCCAAGAGGGTGAGTGACTAGGAATTTTGTTTTAGACAAACGACTCTTATGACAAGAAGAGGGTGGGATGGATTGGTGGGGATCCACCAATCCAGATTCTGGGTTGGTGACGAGATAGGAGGCCAGTGTAGTAACCCAGCATAACCTGATGACATAGTGACATGACCTCTGGGCCCAGGACTCCTGGGTTCAGACCCCCAGCTCACCTCTTAGTGCTGTAACCATGGGAAAGGTGTGGGGCTCTGGGCCCACCTGTGTGAAATGGGGATGATAGCAGCACACAGTGAGCTAATGGCGCTAAACTACATAGAATCGTGCCCAGCGCACAGTAGGTTCTATTTAGGTGCTTGCTGTTATTTCCTCCCAGCTTTACTGAGGTATAATTGACAAATAAAATTGTAATATATTCAAAGTGTACAAAGTGATTATTTTCTATCGTATACCTTGTCAAATGGGTCCCATAATCAATTTTATTTATTTATTTGTTGGCCACACCTCAAGGCCCGTGGGATCTTAGTTCCCTGACGAGGGATCGAACCTGTGCCCCCTGCAGTGGAAGCACAGAGTCTTAACCACTGGACTGCCAGGGAAGTCCCAGAGTCCCATAATCAATTAACTGACACATCCATCACCTCCCAGTTACCTTTTGTATGTGTGTGAGAACTTATAAGATTTACTCTCTTAGCAAATTTCAAGTATGTAATGCAATGTTATAACTCTAGTCACCATGCTGTACATTAGATCCTCAGAACTTACTCATAACTGAAAGTTTCTACCTTTTGACTGACATTTTCCCACTTCCCCCATCCCCCAGGGCCTGACAACCACCATTCTACTCTCTGTCTCTATGAGTTCAACATTTTATGTTTTAATTCTGTATAAGTTGTGCCATATAGTATTTGTCTCTCTCTGTCTGGCTTATTTCACTTAGCATTATGCCCTCTGGTTCATCCCTGTTGTTGAAAATGGCAGTCTTCCTTCTTTTTTGTGGCTGGATAATATTCCACTGTATAGCTAGCTATCTATATCTATCTAGATAGCTAGATATATAAAATTTCTACTATACATTAAATATATTTTCTTTATCCATCTATCCCTTGCTGGACACTAAGATTATTTGCATATCTTGTCTACTGTGAATAATGCTGCATTGAACGTGGGAGTGCAGATAGCTCTTTGCGATAGTGGTTTCATTTCCTTTGGGTGCTATTGGTATTGTGATAGATGAAAAACTTGCCCAGTTTCTCATGCCTAACAGACTGTGTTCTAGAAGCCAGGCTTTCTAACTCCTGTTTCATTCCTCTTTGTCTTCAATGCTATATATATGGAAAATAAGATTATATATATGGAAAATAAGATTACTCAAATAAGATTACTGACGAGGTCAGTACTGGGAACACCACAGGTGGGAGGCCATTTCATAACATTTCTTGTTGATCATAACACTGTGGACACCTTCTTTGCCCATCAGCAGGACTAGCGTCTTGGCAGTCAGGGTGACGGTGATATTGAAGGTGGGGGCCCCGCTGGTGCTCTTGGTACGAAGATCTATGGTAAATTCCCTGTCCTGCAGCAGTGAGTCCCGGATCGCAGAACATTTCTGGCCCCCAAGCGTTAGCCCGTTCACGTAAAAACTTTTACGTGAAAAGTTAAAAACATTTTAAACAGCCTGAATATTTGTATCAGCTTAACTCAGTTTCTACTGGAATCTGGGAAATAAAGCTTTTGTCAGAAAATGTCAGATTTATTCAGGTTTCATAGACACATTCACTTCAACTTTTAAATTTCATCCATCAACTTTAGAAAATGGCTACATGGTGAAAAAAACCTCAAGAACTGTATTCTTGCTGGATTTATGCCTAAATTTTGCTGAAATATTTTTATAACTTTTCTTCTGTTAATAAAATTAAGACATGATCATTATAGAAAATTGTAAAAATATGAAGCAGTGCAAAAAAGAAAATTAAAATCCCTGAAAAATTCTTTTCCTCCCCTTAATGACTGTATAGTATTCCATAGTGGAAATAGACCATCATTTATAAAAGCAGTCCACTAATGACAGATAGTAATTTCTTCTTAAATTTTCTGCTGTTATAATGTTACCATGAATATCTTTGCCTTTGTATATTTGTACACATGTTGGAATTAATTTACAAATTATATGCCTAGAAGTGGAATTTGTGAATTAAAGAGTATGCACAGTTTACATGTCAATAGATATCACCCATATGCCTTCCAAAAAGTTCCAAAAAGTCAGTGCTAGTTTACCCACTAAATATGTGTCCATTTCCACTAACTCTAGGGAGACAATCCATTTAAAAATACGTTTTGCACTTCAACACAGTAAAAAAAGTTTATATGATTGTTGAAAACTGTGGTCTTCCTGGGACCTCCCTGGTGGCGCAGTGGTTGAGAATCCACCTGCCAATGCAGGGGACACAGGTTCAATCCCTGGTCTGGGAAGATCCCACATGCCGCGGAGCAACTAAGCCTGTGCACCACAACTACTGAGCCTGCGCTCTAGAGCCTGCAAGCCACAACTACGGAGCCCTCGTGCCACAACTACTGAAGCCTGTTGCTCCGCAACGAGAGAAGCCACGACAATGAGAAGCCTGCACGCCGCAACTAGAGAAAGCCCACACGTAGCAATTAAGACCTGATACAGCCAAAAATAAATAAATATAAAAGAAATCTCTGATTTTCTTAGTGATGGAATAATGTTCCATTGAATAGAGGTGCAATTTATTTATATTCTCCAGATTTGAATACTCGGTTGATTTTTATTTTGTACTGAAGTTTTTTTTTTTTTAATAAGTACAAATATTTTTCATAATTGTGACAAATCACTGACAGATTTTTTTTTTAACCAGGCTGTCCCATTTTATAAATTTATTTATTTACTTATTTATTTTTGGCTACATCGGTCTTAGTTGCTGTGCATGGTTTTCTCTAGTTGTGGTGAGCAAGGGCTATTCCTACTCTTCGTTGCGGCGTGCGGGCTTCTCATTGCCGTGGCTTCACTTGTTGCGGAGCACGGGCTCTAGATGCGCGGGCTTCAGTAGTTGTGGCTCGTAGGCTCTAGAGCGCAGGCTCAGTAGTTGTGGCACATGGGCTTCGTTGCTCCGTGGCATGTGGGATCTTCCTGGACCAGGGCTCGAACCCGTGTCCCCTGCATTGGCAGGCGGATTCTTAACCACTGTGCCACCGGGGAAGTCCGAGTTTTTTGTTTGTTTTTAAAATTTATTTATTTTATTTATTTATTTTTGGCCGTGTTGGGTCTTCATTGCTGTGCGCGGAGTTTCTCTAGTTGCGGCGAGCGGGGGCTACTCTTCGTTGAGGTGCGCGGGCTTCTCGCTGCGGTGGCCTCTCTTGTTGCGGAGCACGGGCTCTAGGTGCGCGGGCTTCGGTAGTTGTGGCACATAGGCTCAGTAGTTGTGGCTTGCGGGCTCGGGCTTCAGTAGTTGTGGCTCGTAGGCTCTAGAGCGCAGGCTCAGTAGTTGTGGCACATGGGCTTCGTTGCTCCGTGGCATGTGGGATCTTCCTGGACCAGGGCTCGAACCCGTGTCCCCTGCATTGGCAGGCGGATTCTTAACCACTGTGCCACCGGGGAAGTCCGAGTTTTTTGTTTGTTTTTAAAATTTATTTATTTTATTTATTTATTTTTGGCCGTGTTGGGTCTTCATTGCTGTGCGCGGAGTTTCTCTAGTTGCGGCGAGCGGGGGCTACTCTTCGTTGAGGTGCGCGGGCTTCTCGCTGCGGTGGCCTCTCTTGTTGCGGAGCACGGGCTCTAGGTGCGCGGGCTTCGGTAGTTGTGGCACATAGGCTCAGTAGTTGTGGCTTGCGGGCTCTAGAGCGCAGGCTCAGTAGTTGTGGCGCACGGTCTTAGTTGCTCTGTGGCATGTGAGATCTTCCTGGGCCAGGGCTCGAACCCATGTCCCCTGCATTGGCAGGCGGATTCTTAACCACTGCGCCACCAAGGAAGCCCCGAGTTTTTTTTTTTTTAATATTAAAAACTATCTGTCTTCTGTCATTGGATTTTATGATTATTTAATCTGTGTTTCTATAAAGTTACCTTCCTCCAGAGCAGACTTCTTCACTAGACACTAGGCCCATGAGAAAAGTTTTAATGTCTTTTAAAATCAGAAGAAACAAGTGACCTTTTAGGTTGAAGAAAATGTTTTAATATTTAATATTAATGTATTTATTTTTATATCAAAGAAGTCATAAAATATGATTTTTCTTTTTTTGGCCACGCCACGCGGCATGCAGGATCTTGGTTCCCCGACCAGGGATCAAACCCGTGCCCCTTGCAGTGGAAGCTCGGAGTCTTAACCAGTGGACCATCAGGGAAGTCCCTAATTTATTTTATTTTTTTATGGAGGAAAGAACCCACGAAAGTCATATTGTGGCCCTGCCTAGTTTTAGCTTATTTGTTCAAAACATGTGGATCAAAAAGAATGACATAATGCCATTAGCAGCAACAAGGATGGACCTAGAGATTATCATACTAAGTAAGTCAGACAAAGACAAATATCATATGATATCACTTATATGTGGAATCTAAAATTTAAAAAAAAATGATACAAATGAACTTATTACAAAACAGAAATAGACTCACAGACATAGAAAACAAACTTACAGTTACCACAGGGTTTCAAAGTGGGGGGAGGGATAAATTAGGAGTTTGGGATTAACAGATACACACTACTATATATAAAATAGATAAACAACAAGGATCTACTGTATAGCACAGGGAACTGTGTTCAGTATCTATCATAACCTATAATGGAAAACAATCTGAATCCCTTTGCTGTACACCTGAAACACTGTAAATCAATTATACTTCAATGAAAAAATTTTAAAACTCCCCAAAAACCACATGGATCAAATCTGATTGCTTCCGTGCAGAATATGTGGCATAAAAGTAGCAACTTGAATCTCAGTGTGTAAAATGTTCCGATAGTTTTCCATCAATAATGACCAATTTTCAATTTTGAAATGTCACCTAATAAAGGAAGATGAGAAATAGTTCACATCACTTTTCGTAAAGAATGATGAACTTCTGGGTCTGTCCATCATCGGCCTTCACCAAAACATTGAGAGGGAAATAAAATACATACTTTTCATTTTTTTACATTCCCCTTTGTCTTATTTTCATTGTTTGGCATCTTTTTGTAGGTAATAGGTGTGTTCCGTGTTCACCTCTCCCACACATTGCTTAAATGCGATGTTTTTTGTTTAAAAATTTATTTCATTAAAAAATTTTTAAGGTGTATTTTATTTTAACAGTTTTGGATTTATTCTGAACATTTTGGATTTTATCCATTCATTTATCCAACAAATTTAAGCGCAAGCACATTTTAAGTGCAAAAAGCTTCAGTGCAAAACGAGAAGACAGCAGCCTGGGAGGGACCATTTGGAAGGAGATGGACAGATGAGGGTGATGAAAAATCATAAATTTGCAAGTTTCTTTTAAAAATTAAATGTGGAGGATGACTTCCCAGGATCAATTATTTGTAGTTGGACAGAGCTGCTGGGAGGAGGCCGAGCTGGGAATAGGAACATCTGAAGGCAGAGCTGAGCTGTGGAGCTGCCTTGTGCAGGTAACTTGCTTAATGACCTGCCTTCTTCCCAGGTGTTAGAACACTTTCGGTTCCAGTATTGTGGTGAATCATTTCCTTCCAAGGCTCAGGGTGATCTATCACACTAGCGCCTTCACTAGATTTTAACACATAGGAGCAGAAAAGATTCCTCGTTCCAGAAATGCAAAACAAATTACAAAAGAAATATGTTCTTTCTTTTTCTTTTTTTAAAAAATTTTTATTTTATATTGGAGTAGAGTTGATTAACAATGTTGTGTTAGTTTCAGGTGCAAATTAAATGTGGAGGATGACTTCCCAGGATCAATTATTTGTAGTTGGACAGAGCTGCTGGGAGGAGGCCGAGCTGGGAATAGGAACATCTGAAGGCAGAGCTGAGCTGTGGAGCTGCCTTGTGCAGGTAACTTGCTTAATGACCTGCCTTCTTCCCAGGTGTTAGAACACTTTCGGTTCCAGTATTGTGGTGAATCATTTCCTTCCAAGGCTCAGGGTGATCTATCACACTAGCGCCTTCACTAGATTTTAACACATAGGAGCAGAAAAGATTCCTCGTTCCAGAAATGCAAAACAAATTACAAAAGAAATATGTTCTTTCTTTTTCTTTTTTTAAAAAATTTTTATTTTATATTGGAGTAGAGTTGATTAACAATGTTGTGTTAGTTTCAGGTGCACAGCAAAGTGATTCAGTTATACATATACATGTGTCTATTCTTTTTCAAATTCTTTCCCCATTTAGCTTATTACAGAATATTGAGCAGAGTTCCCTGTGCTATATAGTTGGTCCTTGTTGGTTATGTATTTTAAATATAGCAAGAAATAAACGTTCTTTTAAAAAAAACAAATCCACATAAAGGTGTAATGCCTGGGAGGAGAAATTATGTATGGGAAAACAAATCTCAAAAAAAAACAAAAAAAAGCTTGTCAAAGAAAAGAGGTTTCTCTTTCCTTGTCTAATTTATAGCAGTGACATTCCTTTCTGAAGTCAGGAACCGGGGCGGTGCTGGGTATGTTTTCCTTTGCTGTGTCTGCAGGATTTCACTGGGGACAGAGTGAGTCAGGAATAGGTATGGTGTGAAAACACTGGTCCTTGTCTATTACTGCTTGCACTACAGGAGTTTTTGGTTGCCAAATCAATACCTTGGTTGTCCTTGAAAACCCCTGTAGGTCTGTTTTTAATAGCTTGCTACCTGGGTGAAATTACACTGATTACTTCACAAAGCTTCACCTTTGATCTAGTGATCTATTTAGGGATGTGTGACAGGGAGAGCCTGAGAGATCATTAACAAATTAAAAGAAGAAGGAAGGGAGAACTACAAGTTACAGAAATACAGGAAGTCTGAGGTTTGTCAGTTGTTGAAACATTTCATATTGTCTTTTAAGAGTCACAGAGCTCTGAGGGCTTTCTTTGGATGACAAAATACTGACATTTAAAAGCAACAACAACAGCAAAATCACACACTGTTCAAATTCAACAACAGTGGACAGATTCCAAGTTAATGACTGGTGGCTGGCATTGTTTTCCACTTCACTATCTTAAGAGATATGAACGCTTAAAAATGTTTCTCTTTCTCATTTATACGGTAATGAAAAGTTATCTTCACAAGTTTTGCACTCATTAAAAGTGTGCCTTTTAAGCTTTTATTATAATTTTTCAATTAATAGACTATTTTTCAGAGTAGTTGTAAGTATACAGAAAAACTGAACTGACAGAACAGAAAGTTTCCATATACTCTCCTCCTATCCCCCATACAATTTCCCTATTATTAACATCTTGCCTTAGGGTGCTACATTTGGTACAATTGATGAACCAATATTGATATCTGATTATTAACTAAAGTCCATTGCTTACATTAAGGTTCATTCTTTGTGTTGTGCAGTTCTGTGCATTTTGAAAAATGCATAGTGACCTGTATCCACTATCACAGCCTCATACAGAACAGTTTCACTGCCATAAAAATCCCCCTTTCTGTTCCAGCAAGCAGCCTTCTAAATTTTGTACTTTCAACATAACTGCTATTTTTTCTCTTTTTTTCCCTTCTCCAAGGGACATAGAAGAGAGCTGATTCTCCTTTTGGGGAGAGACCCACAGAAAGTCACTTTGTTTGGCTACAACTTGCATTTCCCTGGAAAATCTCCTCTCTTGGTGTTGGTGTTTTTGCCCATGCAGGAAAATACCAAAATACCAACGCCTGCCTTGCCAGGTACCCAAGAGGAAGCCCCTTTCCCCGAAATAGTAGAACAAACAAGCAAGGAGCTGGAAAGGGGTCCTGCCCCTCCCCTGGACTCACCTTATTTTATATCTGCACATACTGACTCTCTTATATGTTAAGCTGCTCAAACACAAGATTGTTTCCTGCCCGTCTCTTAAGATGTGACATCTTGCTTCCCATCCCTTCTTTTACTGCATGCATGTCTAGTGTCGAGCTTGACTTCTAAACTGAAAGATTAGGTGGTATATTGCTGGGTGTTTGGGTCGAGTATGCAGAATATAAAAGGTAGAAAATTATCATTCCTTATCCACTCCTTTATTTAGTATTCAACAAACCTTTGAGTGTCTACCATGTGTCAGGCTCTGCCCAAGGACAAGATGCAGTTTCTGCCCTCAGGGAGCTTACAATCCCATAGGAGAAGACAAATACTGAATATAGGAATTTACAGATAGAAAGACAAAACAGGGTGGTGGGGTGATGAGTAGGGAGCTGTTTGGTTAGGTGAGTCAGGGAAGGTTCCTGTGCAGAGCTGGTATTTAATGAAGCTGTCAATGAAGTGGGCTAGCAAGCCTGCAAAAGTCTGCAAATAGAGAGTGTTCCAGGCACAAGGGCGGGCAGATAAGAGGCCTAGAAGAACAATGCAGTTAGAGCTGATAGGACAGGAGGAGGAGAAAGCTGATAGGAGTAGCAGTCAGAAAGGTTTGATTGACACTATAGGAACTTAGGATTGTATTACGAAAAACGTGAGAGCCCACGGGGGAGGCTGTCTGTGGGGTGGGGATGGGGGGCATCCAGCAAGTTCTATTTTATCTCTTCTGTCTTTCCCCGTTGCCTCAGTGATCTCATCCAGATCTCACCGTATCCATACCATGATGACACCCGAATAGGTATCTCGAACCCGAGCCTTCCCCCTGCCTCCCGCCTCCCAGATCCAGCTCTTCGCTTGACAAATCCCCGTGAATGTCTAAAACCATCTCAGGGAGTTCCCTGGCGGTCCAGTGGTTAGGACTCTGCGATTTCACTACCGAGGGCCTGGGTTTGATCCCTGCTCCGGGAACTAAGATCCCGCAAGCCAAGAGATGAGGTCAGTAAATAAATAAATAAATTTATTTTTTTATAAATAAATGTATCCAAGATACAAACGAACAAAGCCATCTCAAATTTAGCATCACCCAAGTGGAGCCCTTCATCTTCCCCACCCCCCCAACCTACTTCTCCCACAGTCTTACCCAGCTCTGTTAAAGAAAATTCCAGGCTTCTGTTGGCTCAACCAAAAACCCGAGCGTTCTCCCTGACTGCTCCTTTCACTCAGCTACTGTTTCTAACCCAGAGCAAATCCTGTCGACTTTACCTTCAAAATTTATTAAGGATCCACTAGATAAATCTCAGCAATTCTCTCACTTCCTTCGTTCAGCCCCTCATCATCTCTTTCGTGGGTTATTAGAATGACCTCATAACTGTTTTCACTGTTTCCATTCTTGCCCCACCCCATTCCACTTAATTCTTAAAATAGGGAAATCTGTTAAAATACAGCAGACCACATCACCCCTCACCACAGAACTGCCGTAGCTCCCATATCGCTCAGGCCTGGAGATAGAGTCCTTACGGTGGACTGCACGTGATGTGGACCCGTGCTTTCTGACCTCATCCACTCTGCTCCAGTCACAATGAGTCCCTTGTCCTGCCAAGAGCACATCAGCTGTGACACTACCTCAGGGCCTTTGCATGTGCTGTGGCATCTACTTGGCTATTCCTTCAGAGAAATGTGTGAGGGAGAATGTTGCTCCTTCACCTACTTCAGGTCTTTCTCCTCTTCTGTAAAAAACCAGTATTTGGGCCCTGTGGGCCACACGGGCTCTTTGGCAATACTCAACCCTTTGTCGTGCAGCAGCGGCCATAGACGTTAAACAAACGAGCAGAGCTGTGAGCCAATAAAACTTTATGGACACTGAAATGGAATTTCCTATGATTTTCATGTGTTCCCAAATGTTGTTCTTCTTTTGATTTTTATTCCAACAAGTTAAAAATGGAAGAGCCGTTCTTAGCTCACAGCTGTACAAAAACAGGCAGTTGGGCTGGATTTGGCCCTCAGTTCATGGTGCATTGACCCCTGCCTTAGAGATTACTTCCCTGGCCATCCTCTCCAAAATGATATGAGCACACACACACACACACACACACACACACACACACACACACATTCTCTCTCTCTCTCTCTCTCTCCCTTTTTTCATATCCTTCTCTCTTACTAGCTTATCACCATCTGATTTTCTCTCTATTTAACTTACTATCTTGTTTATCATTATTATTTTTTAATCTCTCCTCCCAAACTTCCACCCATAAGCTCTGTGAGGGCAGGGGTCTTTGTCTGTTTTGTGCACTGATGTGTCCCGACGTCCCTAACATCCCTGGCATGTACAGGGAGCTCAGCATGAAGCCGTTTGCTGGGTGAGTGGCCACTGGCAGCAAAGGCTGCAGGGAAGTGGGCGGTTTGGACTCTCAAGCCTCATCTCCAGGAGCAGGGGGAGTGAGGCTGCATTTGTTAAGCACAGGCTCTGCGCAGGCATCGGGCTGCAGGCTTCCTCTGGGCCAGATGTGGAATACCTTCCAGCTGAGGGCAGGGTTTGGCAGGGGAGACCAGCTGTTTGCGGACGATGATGCAGGGCAGTGGAGAGGGATGGACTTTGGTTCCCAGACCTGGGTCTGCCTTAGAATAAACTGACAGAGTTTTCCAGAAATTGAGTCTCTCGGGCCACACGCTACACTCACCAAAGTCAGAATCCCTTGAGAGATTAAATCCAGACTCCACCAAATACTGACCAAATGACCTTGGACGAGTTACTTAAACTTCCTGAGTGTTTACTGCAACGCGGGGATCATAATTACCTCATGGAATTGTCACGAGGATTCCATGAGCTCATGTAAGTGAATCGGTCAGCACGGTGCTTGGCGCACTGTTTGCAATAAATAGCAGCTATTATTTACTTTGTGTGAGAAAGGCATCCTCATGGGGGAATAAATAATGAAATATAGATGAGTAAAAAGAAGGCAGAAAATAAGGTCATTCTACTTCCCCAAACTAACTACTGGTAAGATTTTCTGGTGAACATCCTTCCAGATTTTGATCTCTCTGTGTGCTTTTTAACACAATACCGAGAACTGGGTTGTCTGTCCTCTTAAACGGCACCAAGGAGTCAACCCTGAATCTGATCAAGGTTCTAAGTCTAACTCCTGGCTTACGGGGAGTTCAGAGAACAAAGAAACATGTTAAATGACATGGGGGTTGGAATCAGCAGAGTTTAAACTGTGGGGATACCTACAGAGCAAACACCCCAGTTTCTTCAACAAATAAATTGCAGGGGGAAAAATGGGTCAGGAGCATCCTACAGAGCAGTGCTGTCCAACAGAACTTTCTGTGATGATGGAAATGTTCTGTATCTGCACTGGTAGGCACTAGCCGCGTGTGGATATTACACACTTGAAACGTGGCTTGCATGGCCAAAGGACTGAATTTTTTATTTTAATTTAAATAGCCACACGTGGCTGGTGGCTACTGCGCTGAGCTGTGCAGCTGTAGATTGAAAGGGACTGAAAGGCATGTCAGCCAACTGCATTGCAAAGACTTAGGTTGGATTCTTAGTCAAACAAATGAACTTTCAAGAAAAGAAATCTATGAGACCACTAAAACACTGACAAGCATCTTTGGTGATATTAAAAGACATTGCTGATTGTGTAAGGCGTGATAATGTTATTGAGGTTATGCTTTTTAAGGAAGTCCTTATCTTTTAGAGATACTAAAATATCAATAGATGAAATTATACGATATCTAGAACTTTCATCACCATAACGTGACCGAGGGAGTGATGTGTAGATGATACAAGAAGTTCCTGAGTTGGAAGCCGTATAATGGGTGGATGGAGGTGCATTATTCTCTTTTCTCTACTTTGGTATTTCCTTGAAATTGTCCATAATAAGAAAACTTTTGTGCAAATCGCTTAATCAACCAGTAGTGTGTGTATGTCTTTCTTCCTTAGGGAATTCCACTTGAAGTGAACACTGACATTTATAAATGAAAAGCCATCCATTCTAAAATTATTATTATTAGAGTTTTAAGTAGAAGATAAAGCAGTGCTTTTTACAAAAATCACAGCTAGGGCTTCCCCGGTGGCGCAGTGGTTGAGAGTCCGCCTGCCGATGCGGGGAACACGGGTTCGTGCCCCGGTCCGGGAGGATCCCACATGTCGCGACATGGCGCGGAGCGGCTGGGCCCGTGGGCCGTGCCCGCTGAGCCTGCGCGTCCGGAGCCTGTGCTCCGCAACGGGAGAGGCCGCGGCAGTGAGAGGCCCGCGTACCGCAAAAAAAAAAAAAAAAAAAAAATCACAGCTAAGTCCATGTTACCAGCTTCCTTCAAGGGGCCTGGAATCACTCCCATTCTCTGTGGTATTCACATATCAAACAGAATTGGCAGGACAGAGACCCTAGTTGCCTCCATATCTGTATCCCCTTCTCCCTCAGCAGTAAAATCTCCAACTTTTAGTTGGCACGTGGCCACCCAGATAAGAGTATGTTTCCCAGCCTCCTTTACACCCGAGGGTAGTCGTGTGACTACATTCTGACCAGTGGTTTTTAAGGGGAAGTGGTATACATGACTTCCTGGAAGTGTCTTTAAAGAGGCATGTCTCCTTTTCTGACCTCCCCTCTATTCTTCCTGCTTGTTGGAATGTGGTCTGATGGCTGGAGCTTGAGCAGCCACGGTGGATCTTGAGTCAGAAGCTACATGAAAGAGCCCAATTCCTGACATGATGGAGTGCCACACAGCCCTAGACTACCTCCAAATTTACTTTTCATGAAGCAGAAATAAACTCTTGTCTTGTGTTTTTCTGTTATGCACCACTAATTCTGATCCTAATTAATATAGTTGCTAAGTTTTATTTTTTCAGTTCTCTAATATTTATTGAGTATTTACTCCATAGGTTGTATCATGTTAATTGCTGTGAGAGAAACAGGTTAAAAGCTGTAGATTCAATTTAATTGAGGGAAAGATACACAAAATATAAGATGATTAATTGAGATATGATTAAATAATAATTACTAGTTAGCATATATTGAGTACTGATTATGTGCCAGACGTTGTTCTAAGCACGTTACATATATTAGCTAATTTAGTCCTCACAACAAGATTGAGAGTTTTTATCATTCCCATTTACAGTTGAGAAAACAGAAGCCCAGAGAGGTTAAGTAAGTTGTCCAAGGTCAGACAGCCTGTAAGTTGGGAGATAGGACGGACAGATGGTATTGATTAGGAAGCTTTCAGAAGGAGAGAAAGGGCTAGAGTCAGCTGGCAAAGTTTTGTAAAGAAGACAAGATCTTGATTCATTCAACAAATGTTTATCGAGTGCTTGCTGTTGGTCAGACACCATTCAGGCTGCGAATGGAGCAGACCTGGGGCCTAAATTTTAGAAGCTCTGAAAAATGAGTAAGTTGTGTTTTGGAGGCAAGGCTGCCATGCTGCACAACTCCAAGGCACTGCTCTATGAATGGTGCCCCCTGGAGTTGTGTAAAGCCACAGCAGTGACCCTGAATTTGAGGCCCACAGGCTGAATGTGGCCACAGATGCATTTTGGCTGGTGTGTGATATTTATTTATTTATTTATTTATTTCAAATGTATTTATTTATTTATTTTTGGCTGCATTGGGTCTTCTTTGCTCTGCTCAGGCTTTCTCTAGCTGCGGCAAGTGGGGACCATTCTTCACTGAGGTGCGCGGGCTTCTCACTGCGGTGGCTTTTCTTGTTGCGGAGCACAGGCTCTAGGCGCATGGGCTTCAGTAGTCGTGCCACGCAGCCTCAGTAGTTGTGGCTCGCGGGCTCTAGAGCGCAGGCTCAGTAGTTGTGGCGCACGGGCTTCATTGCTCTGCGGCATGTGGGGTCTTCCCGGACCAGGGCTTGAACCCGTGTCCCCTGCACTGGCAGGCGGATTCTTAAACCACTGTGCCACCAGGGAGGTCCCATTCCATTCCATCCTATAAAGAAAGTGATGGTTGGGACCTGCTGATGGCTCTCACCACCTATTGTTAGGTCACAACCTGCAGTTTGAAAATCACTTTCAGTGCATATTTATTAAAGGAAAAGGGAAAATGCTTACTTATACTCTACTCTTCTGAATACTTTCTGAATTTACAAAGTTGAGAGACTTCACATAAAAACTCAGGTATCTGGTTCTTTTTGGAAAAGTGGAATGAACATTCATCAATATTAGACCAGCATTTCCACACCTCAACATCTGGTGAATGCTGAATAGGGTTGCCCCCTTCGAATCCCTCCCTTTTATGAGAGGAGAATGGTTACAAGAGGCCCCTGCGTGACATGATGTGACAGTCAATTTCATGTGCCTTGTGCTGCAAGCATGGAGTGGGATGAGAGATGAAAATCACAGTATTCACAGTTCTACTTCTCCCCTCTCCTCTCAGTTGCCAGAACAGAGTCAGTATTTTGAAACTAAAATCTTCTCGAATATTCTTAGAATCTGACAGAAAGCTTTTGAGAGCTTTCCAAATTGTAGCGCTAGTAATGACAACTTGGCTATCCTGCCTAGCTATCAAATCTCAGCATCAGGGAAACCAAGGAAACTTCTGGAAGTCAAAGAAGTTGGTTCATTCTATATGCAGAAGATGTGAATGTTTTCTTCTCCCTTTTTCAGAGATACCCCCAATCCCTAACAAACAAAAATCTAGATGCTTATTAGCCTTAAAAATATAAAAATTAAAAGTAGGTACTCATGTACACTTTGCAAATCGATAAGACAAAAATCAATATATCTGAAAGGTTTATCTCCTCTTGAATGCAAACTAGGAATCAGGCAAAGGGTGGGGCAGGGGGGTGGGAGGAACAGACCCATGTTTTTCTTTGTTGTCTGTAAGCCCAGCATTCACTGACCCCTGCCTCAGTTCACACTGTTCTTCCCCATGCCAGAATTTCTCTAACCCTATCGTCATCTTTTAGTTCCTCACATTTTCATGCTCTTTCCTACCCCAGAGCCTTTGCATATTCTGTTCCCTTTGCTTAGAATCTCTTCCTTTTTCTAACTTCTCCCTGCTTATTCCTCCCTACTCTGCTTTATATATAGTTGATTTCTACTTACCCTATAGGTCTCAACTCAACTGTCCCTTCTACCTGGAAGGCTTAACCGACTTTCACCACCTCCAGGGCCAGGTCCCTTCTGTATATATATATTCCCATAGTGCCAGGGCCAAATCAGGGCTGTTCTGAGCCCAGGGTATTTTTGTCTTTGTGGGCCACTTCCTCCATAAAAGGATATTAAAGATTGTATTTTGCAACTGCAAATACATAAATGAATAAAGATGAATATAATCCAGGCTGGATTTCTTATGATATATTCATGATTATTATATTCATTTTTTCTTCTGGCTTTAAAAGAAATGAAAATAAAAACATTTTTGTGGGCCCCTAAAAGTACCATGGGTCCCGGGTACTGTACCCCCTCTTCCACATAGAGAAGCTGGCCTTGATGGCACAGTGTAATTTTTCTACTGAGCACGTATTCCAACTGTTGTTAGATAGTTTCTGCAAGGGGCAGATGAAGAACACCTACATCTGGGGAATTCCCTGGCGGTCCAGTGGTTAGGGCTCCGTGCTTCTACTGCTGGGGGCCCTGGTCCGGGAACTAAGATCCACAAGCTGTGCGGCCAAGAAAAAAAAACAAAAACAAAACAAACAAACAAAAACAAAACAAAGAACATCTATATCTGAATCCCCTGGAGTGACACTCAGAGTGTGAGACTTCTAGTGTCCCAGGGAAGGACTGGCCAAGGGGCCAAGGCCACCCTGCATTTTTAATCAAGCCTCTGATCATTCTAATGCTTACAAATGGCTGAGATCCACTAGAATTCACTGTTTAATGTCAGTTTACCTGGCTAAAACTTTGACTCCAGTTAGGACCATTTTGTGTGTGTGCAGTTCTGCATTTCTGCACCAGCATGGGTCCAGGCACATAGTAGGTGTTCAATAAGTTTTCAATGAGTAAGGGGAAGAAAAGAAAGAAACGTACCTGGACGTATGTCGCAAGCCTCCCATTTGTCACGGTTGTAGGAAAGTAACTATATTTTCAAGGACCTTGTGTATCTTATATCTCAATGTACCTCTTTCCCCTAAAATATTGCCTGGTAGAGTAGGTCTACAGTAGATGTATGTCGTTGAATGGTCAACCACGGGTGCAAAGTTTTCATATATTGCACACTTCCGTGATTTTACCCAGATTACAGATTAGTCATTTCATAAAAGTCTTTTTTTTTTTTTTTTGGCCGCATCTTGTGGCATGCAGGATCTTAGTTCCCCGACCAGGGATCTAACTGGTGCCCCCTGCATTGGGAGTGCGGAGTCTTAACCACTGGACTGCCAGGGAAGTCCCATAAATCTCTTTTTTTATCTATTTGAATTCGAGATTCGTAATGCCAAAGACATAAGAAATCCATGGATTTTACATAGGTGATTCATTTGGCTGCATTTGCTTACTGTATTTTCTTTTAGTTGAGGTTTGGGTGAATGGAAAACATCCTGTCTAAGGTGGAGAGAAAGAAGGCTACTTGATAGAGAAGGGATTGGCATAGCCTTTTGCATTCACGATGTTTGGCTTTAGCAGTGTAACTTTCTTACACGCAATAAGAACTTAAATGTTCACTGAACTCTTTCATACAATGAAATCATTTCAACTTTCTCTTGTGGGGTTTACATTGAGTTCACTTTAAGACGAGAGCCTTCAGGTCTTTTCATTATCCATAGAATGGAGAGCTTAATTAAATTATACCTGTCAGAGCATTTGTATGTGTTCTTTAGTGGTTAGCAACTTGATAATAATGACAAGTTTTAATGACCCGTATGAGGTCTGTATATTTCAGTCGTGTCCCAGGGATAGCTTTTCTTCCTCTTGTTAAAATTGCACTGCAATATCCATAGAGTGCGTGCTGCATTTAAAAACGTGTGTGTCGGACTTCCCTGGCGGTCCATTGCCCTTCCAACGCAGGGGGTGCAGGGTCCACCCCTGGTCAGGGAACTAAGATCCCACATGTCCATGCGGCGCAGCCAAAAAAAAAAAAAAAAGGGTGTGTGTGTGTGTGTGTGTGTGTATAAAAACAGAGGCCTTTTATTTTCTCACTTCCCCCTTAGAAGGAGGAAGAGATAAATCATGAGAACAGGACTGATATTAGGAATTTGGTCCAAAAAAAGAAGGTTCCAGCGAATGCTGTGAAGTCCATGTAGGTAAAACTTGACTTAAGATGCCTTCTATTTCATCATGAGTGATCGGGCAGTTCAGAATGAGGGCTTTGAAGAATTGTGAGTTATCCAAGAAAAATGATACTTGTTTTCTACTTGTGGTTCATTTTATTGATATCCAAACTTGTTTCATAAAACATGACATATTTCCCATATTACATGTTTAAAGATGGAAGAATATTTCTTGTATATTTAAAAACGTACAAGAAACATTTATGTACATGTATTTCTAATATGTATTTAAAATACATAAAAGCTGAAAGAAAACTTTTATTTGTGGACATCCGAGTGACTAGAAAATATAATTAGGCAAAATATATATTTTCTCAAGCATTATGGCTAGATCAAATTTGTTGTTTGCTTGGTTGTATTTGGTGTTTCTTTTGGGTTTGTTTCTAGTTTGCTTGTTGATACTGGTTTTTTTGTTTTGTTTTGTTTAAGATAGTAGAGTCCTTCAGCTAGTGAATAAAATCCTCCATGTTTTAACATTTTATGGTTGGTTTTATAGGCATTTAAAATGAATTGCACCTGCTGGTTCAAAGCTAAGGTATCTAGCGCTTACTCTTAAAGACATGTCTTATTTTCTAGCTGATCTGACTTAGCTAGGGAACCACACTTTGCTGGTGTTGCAGCAAATGATTTGACTCAAGGATTTAGAGGAAATATTAACGGGTAGAAATAAAGTGTTGCTGCAGATCAGTGCCACACCCCTTCTCTTTCTCAGTGGGTCCCAGCCGTCTATTGAATCCGAATCTCTGCAGTGAGATTTCCCCGACTTTCACCTACACTCCTGTGACTTTAGGGAAAAAATCTGCCTCTGGGACAAAGGTCAGTGAGCTAGCTTCATTGAAGGTTTGCAGGCTGCACTAATGTCTGGAGGCAGCAAAGAATAATGGGTCTGAGCATGGCGCCTAGCTGTGCAATCTAGGGCAGGTGAGTTAACATTTCTGTGCCTTTTTCCTCCTCTGTAAAATGGCATCTGCCCTACAGGGCTGTAGTAAGGATTCACTGAGTGAAGAGATATAAAACGCTTGGAATAGCACTTTGAGACGTGGTGAGCAAGATATAAAAATGTTTGCCATTATTGCGATGTGCGTTGGTGATAACCCCCCTCCCCCCAACGGCTACAGCTCAGCAAATAAGAGTCTGCTCAGGAGGGAGGGGGCTGAAACCACCGGGGGAAAGTCATTTACTGAAAGAACAAAGTTTTCTTTTATGTATTTTGAAAATGGAATCCTTCACAGAAGACAGCTCTTCTGCATAGTAAAAATGCCAGTGAAGAAGAGAAAATGCTGATTTCTCCCAGCCTGTGGCACCAGGCAGGAGGGACTTTTAGAGCCAAAGGGACTTTTAGCTGGGTAATAAAGCAATATTCCTCGGGGACACCACCCTCGTCCTTCTCCCGGTGATTGTAAAACTCTGTAACAGAATGTTCAAGGTCTTCTAGGTATTTTACAAAAATCACTTGAGAAAGACTGCTCCCGAACCATCAATTTTTAACCAGTGCTTACCGGGCATATTCTAAATAAGTGATACCCAAACAACTGTTTAATGGTTTGTCATGAAACTCTGCAATTGTTTTTTCTACTGGTGTTAGCAGTAAACATCCATTATGAGAATTACAACATGTGAGTTACACAAAAATGATAAGATAGTTTTTAAAACTAAGTTTTTTCCCTAAATAACAACAACAAAAAAATCACTGTTAAACAAATGTGAAAAATAAACACACGTATACAGAGGAAATTAAAAATTACCGGCGATTATTTATAACATCTTAGTGGATGAGAACGGGTTTTTTAAAAAAATCCCTCACATGTGGTGCAGAATCTGGAATTTTTTTTAGACGTCGGGATAAAGTAAGACCAAAATAAATTCAAGGAGAAAAAGAGGAAGCCATTCTACACGAATACCAGAATGGAGACCACTTCCTTCTCAGATAGGTACATCCTCCTTTGCGAAAAAGGACCAGGATCTTCAAAGTAGGGAGGAGAAACAAGAATATCCCTTGGGAACTCTAGGAGTTGAAAAGCACAGGCTTAATGTAAAAGCAACAAGCACAGGAGCTGACAGAGTCTGGAGGTACAGAAGGAACATGCAGACTCAGGCTACAAGGGACAGGGTGTGCTGTGGGAAGGCCAGAAGTCCTGGATTTAAGTTTGAGCTGTGCAACTGACTAACTCTGTGACCTTAGGAAGGTCAGGGTCTCTGGGAACCACGGTTTCCTAATCTGTGAAATGGGACCATACACTTCCTCTTTCTCCCTTGCCGAGTCATATTAAGATAATGTGTCTGTGAGATCCTTTCAGTAGTACAATGCAAACATGCTCTTCCTGAGGCACAATTCCAAGCTTTTCTGTACTGTTTGGATCAAAACATTATTTCCTTGTCTGCATTACTTACCTACATGGACTTACAGTTGTTTGTAAAGATGAAATGAGCTGCTTCCCCAGAGCCTGTTCAGGAACCTGGGTGGTTGAATTCTTTGCAAATTTATCTAAAGTCATGTTTTTAAAAATAGGTACCTAGTGCTCCCCTGGTGGAGCAGTGGTTAGGAATCCGCCTGCCAATGCAGGGGTTCCGGGTTCAGGCCCTGGTCTGGGAAGATCCCACATGCCGCGGAGCAACTAAGCCCGTGCGCCACAACTACTGAGCCTGCGAACCACAACTACTGAGCCCACGCCTAGAGCCCGTGCTCCGCAACAAGAGAAACCACAGCAATGAGAAGCCCACGCACCGCAGCGAAGAGTAGCCCCCGCTCCCCGCAGCTAGAGAAAACCTGGCCACAGTGACAAAGACCCAATGCAGCCAAAAATAAATAAATTAATTAATTTTAAAAAAACAAAAAACCAGGTACCTAGATATATGCTTCCTCCGCTGTCCCAAGGTTAAAAAGGCCTCGCTCACAGTTTATTCCTGACTCGGAACATTTGCCGACTGTTTCTGGACACCGGTTAATGGCCTAAGCTTAAGCCCTCTTGATAAATGGATCAAGAAGTCAGTATTTCCTCGCCAAACACATTCTCATCCTGTACCCCATCTCTGGCCAAATTCTTAGGGCTCCGGCCATAAATATGTAATGCCTCCTAGGAACACGGGCCTGCCTATCTGTGGGCCCACGCCCATCTGCTGTTCCACGTGAAACTTGGAGACAGGCCAGGGTATGGCCAAATAATGACTGCCAGAATGAGTTAATCACAGGCCCTCCAGAGCAGGGCGGACAGAGACCCCTCCACGCTGGACCCAGGCGGGCTGGGGAGGCACTTCTGAGCCTGCCATTCTGGTGGGACAGTAACCCTTCCAGGCAGCAGGAGCCTTTGTGAAATTACTGCAGTGTTGAGCTAATTGGGTGCCGGCTCTCTGGATTTAGGCCACAGTTACTGGTTGGCTTTTCTGAGCCTGCTTTTGGCAAGGTGGGAGAGGAGGAGAAAAAAAAATGGTGTAAGCAAGTTTCGAAATCTTAGATCATTTCATGAATGACTCAGTGTTTCCTTTTGGAAAAGTGCAATAATTGACGTTCATTAATAAGTTAGCTACAAAAAAAAAATAGTTCTAAATATTGAGGAGCCTTTTGGGCTATCTGAACACAGCCATCCTCCAATCTTCATTTTTATAGCTTCCAGAGGAATCTCATTCACTTGATAATGTGTACTTGTTGAAAAATAAACTGTCACATACTTCCTTCTTCAGGCTTCCTGTTCTTTCTGAGAAAAGCATTTAGGTTGTCTTTTTCTCGCTTTCTTTCCTTTTTTTTTTTTGATTTGAAAATGCAAAATATAATGTATCAAATTAACACGTACAGTTTAAACTTACATAATGTTATGTGTCAATTATACCTCAATCGAGCTGGAAAAAATATTCAAAATATAAAGCTACTACCCTTCTTTACAAGACTAGTTCTATTCAGACAAGAAGAGAATAGCAACTTCTTTATCTCCTCACAGAATGAGAAGGTTATACAGTATATTTCTTTAGTGTATGAAATAAATAACGAAGTATGTTTCCAATATTATCTTTAATTCATTTAGGCATATTTCAGTTTTAGAATTAAAGAAACAAAACAACAAAAACCTCTCTTTCTGTCTCTCTCTGTACAGAAAAAATCCTGAAGTTGTAACGCAGAAGACACCCATTTTTCCGGCATTAGTACTGTAGAATCCAGCTAAAGAGCTATAAACCCTGAGGATGTCTCCAATGACTCATTACTGGAATAAATGTTTCTAATGTTGAAGGTATGCAAATAGAGCTTAATCGGCGAAGGAAGACTCTGCAATTCAATAAATAAGGTTGAGAATGTTACTGTGGTTACCGTGGACTCTATTTGCATACAGGCTTATCTTGTTTTTAAAGCAGTGGGGAAAAAAAAGAGGAGGGAGAGAAAAATCCCAACTTTCACCGCAGGTTCTCAAAATACAATCTTATAAGGCACCACAGTTCAGGCCCCATTAACAAGCAGAAGAAAGAAAAAAAAAAAATGCTTAGTGTGGAAGAATCCAAAACCCATTAGAAACATTTTCTAGAACGTAGAAGGCAAACAAGACACTAGCCTCAGGTCATCTTACCGAGAAAATTACACAATCAAACTTTTCGTCACTCACGTCTGTGTGTTAGATGGGGCTGATTCTGTGACTACTCTGGTCTCAGGAGTCTGCCCTGCCCAGGCTGTGGGCTCATCACTACGTGTGTCCCTGGCTAGCGCTCCAAGCCAGACAGGGTCACATTGAAATAGAACAGAAGAAAGACAAAAAAGGAGAGGGGCCCCATAGCGGATTCTCACGTTATATATCAAATCACAAATCTTGCCTCGTTTAATACTGTGAATTAAGCTGGAATCACTCGTCCTCATTTTGCAAGAAAATGCTCAAACTGTACATCTTTTAAAAATTAAATTTTATTTTTGACTGCGTTGGGTCTTTGTTGCTGCACGCGGGCTTTCTCAAGTTGCGGAGAGCAGGGGCTACTCTTGGTTGCGGTGCGCGGGCTTCTCACAGCGGTGGCTTCTCTTGCTGCGGAGCACGGGCTCTAGGCCCGTGGGCTCAGTCGTTGTGGCTCGCAGGGCCTTAGTTGCTCCGCCGCATGTGCGATCTTCCCGGACCAGGGATCGAACCCGTGTCCCCTGCATTGGCAGGCGGATTCTTAACCACCGCGCCACCAGGGAAGCCCAAACTGCGCCTCTTTGTACCTCCATGTGAGCACATCTGATCCACTTTGGGCTCCAGAAGAAACTACGCTCCCGTGCGATTGCTCGTCCGTGTGTGGTGGAAGTATTTCAAGGAAATAGACTGGGCAAAGTCCGCACTGACTCAGGAAGGGAATGGATTTAAAGCTTCCGAACTTGTCTAAATTACTCATACTCCCGGTGGAGGAGCAGGAGGGAACAGGGAAAGCGCATCACAGGCAGATGCCCTGCTGGCGTGTGGCGCCCACGACAGACAGCATCTCACACTGTGGACGCCAGCAAATCCGACATCCGTTTGCCTTCCAGGTCCGACGTGCTGCAGAAATGCCGAAAACGCTTAGAGTAGAAACAAATACAAATGCTCTAAAGATTCATTTTATAACCATCTTTACGTGTTTGTATTTTATATAATTAGGTAATCTAGCTTTGGGGGCGTTGTCAAGGCTGCTCTGACAATTTACTCACGGACAGGATGGAACAGGTGTCCTATTTTTAGTTACTGTGCACCACCCCTCCCCAATGAAGTTCGATTCTGAAGTGGAAAGTGAGAAAAGGGAGCTGTGGTTAAGAACCTTAGGTACTGAGAAACAGAGATGGTGTGCTTTTATTTAAGGAGCTTGGTCCCTTAAGATTGTAATACAGCCATATGTTTTACTGGACTTAAAAAAAATCTACGGTCGTGTTTTTCTACCATGCTAGTACCTGCCTCTCATATCAAATTCCAGAGGTACAAAGGGGACACAGAGAAAAAGCCTATCCGCTGCCCACTATGCTCCCCGCCCCGCCACCTCCAACCCTTCCCAGGTCCCCTCCCTAGAGGTCTCCACTATGACCAGGGTGAAGATTTTTTAAAGGAGATAATTACCCTGTCAATTTGGTTCTCCTTTACAATGTGAATACCTCTTTTGTGGTCTTTATTCCTGGATAGTTTGCTCTGAAATATCTTAAGATACAAAGGGAAAAAAAGAGTTTCAGCGGTATGATAGTCTTTACCTATTAGGGTTTTAGTTCAGCTGTCAGTGAAACCTTTTTCTTTTTTCTTTCTTTTCTGTTTCACTTTTCGGAGATATTCTGCACCATTCTGCTGACCGAAAGACCAAAAGGAATTGGGGGCAGGGGTGTGGTGGAGGAGTGTGTACAGCATTTGTGTTTTATAAATATTTATATGAGAAAGAAAACAAGGCATGATTTAAGAAGCTAACATTTTTAACACATGAGAAAAATCATCACTGTAAAGGATCAGGTGAAGAAAAGCAGAATAAAACCAAGTACTATGCCATTTTTTAAAAGCTGCCAGGAAACATACCAATTTTGGAACCATGGTTGTTTCAGAGGGTCATGTGTTGGGTTTATGGGTGTTTTCTTCAGTTTTCAAATTTTCTGTAGTGAACAGTAAGTCCTTCTAATCATAAACATTAAAAAGTGTCTCTTAAGCATTCTATATTGTACCTAGAGTGTATCCTCTGGTCTTTCCTCAGTGATACTGTAAAATGTGTAAACTCTTATAATTAAAATATGGCAGGTGCGTAGACCTAATAACAATATTCTTCTGCTTATTGTGGACTTATCCCAAATAATTCTGATTCATCTACTGTGGCCTCTACTGTATCCTGTTTACATTTGTTCAACATATATTATGTATAGTTTAACCATATAGATAACATTTTGGCAACTATCCCTACAGTTTGGAAGTTGGTATTTTTAGCACTATGCAGGATATTCTGTATCAGGTCAATAAATAGAAATTAAACTTGAATATTGAGGATCTGGTCAGCTTTTCTTAAAGAGTTGGTCTTAAAAAAAAAAAAAAAAAAAAAGAGTTGGTCTTGACACCTACAACAAGCCTGAGAATGGGTTACAGACACTCCATCAAATAGTCTATAAAGATCCCTGGCGGTAGCTTCTTGGCTTGATCAGCTTAATGATTCATTTATATTGTAATGTTATTTTTCAGTTGTATGCCTGTGTGTGCTTAAAGTAAAAAGGACAAATATAAGTTTGAGGGGGAAAATACATTTTAATTGCTTTCAAATGTTCCAGTAAACTCAAACCCATACTCTTGCTCAAGAATTTCTTTGCCAGATTATTACGTACTTGCTTGCCAAATCTCTCTAGTTTTCTCTTATTTTCTTCATCTTAGGAACCATAGAAGATATTATGCTGGCTGGTTAGAAAATGTAAATATTTTCAAAAAACTTAAACATTCAAACGTCATAGGAAAGAGTAAAAAAAAAAAAAATCAGACCTCTACTCCTAAAAACAACTAATAATAAGAATCAGAAAATAGCAAAACCAATCTTAAGCCCCCAAGAAGAAAGAATATATAATTTTTTCACATTCATGTTTAATTTTGTTACCTTCAACTGTAGTTCCTACTGCAAACATCCCAATAAACGGCCAGTCTCTATGGCTAAGGAAATACTCCAACTTATGATCCACCGATAAGGCGAAGAAATATCAACAAGTCCAGGAGGTCTCCTGAGTCGCTATCTAACAGATGGTGGCACCAGCAGCAGGCCCAGCTAAGTGACAAGGCGCAGTGGTTGTACCCAAACCATTGCAAGTTTGCTAAGATTATTTCAGCCCATCGAACAGCTCCGGGTGGGCACCAGTCACACTGGATTCTATGTGACCAGAATACAATAGAATACACGTGAATGGTGGGTGCCCGTTGTTCAAAGAAGTTTGGAATCATTACAGGTTGAAATTCCAGTGTTTCTCTGATGAATTTACAGTATTTAGCTGCATGCTTGACAACTCAGAAAGACATAAAATCTTTCATAACTTGGAGAAGTAAAGAGGAGGGCACACACAGAGATGGAAAGAGACAAAACTTGAGAGTGAATTCAGATATCTTTTTTCACAAGCAAAAACTCAGATATAAATAATATCCTTAAGATGTTTATAAGAACAGTTTTATTTCAGTCTTGATTTCTTTGAGGGTGAAAGGAGACAGCTTCTTGGGTTCAGGATTCTCTTACGAAATACTGTTTTCTTTCTTTCTTTGGTTTTTTTTTTTTGGCTGCGCCTTGCGGCATGCAGGAATCCTAGTTCCCCATCCAGGGATCGAACCTGTGCCCCCTGCATTGGAAGTGCAGAATCTCAACCACTGGACCACCAGGGAAGTCCCCAAAGTACTATGTTTATTTTATTTATTTATTTTTTTAAAATTATTTATGTATTTATTTTTATCTTTTGCTGTGTTGGGTCTTCGTTGCTGTGCGCGGGCTTTTCTGTAGTTGTGGCGAGCGGGGGCTACTCTTTGTTGCGGTGCGTGGGCTTCTCATTGCGGTGGCTTCTCTTGTCGCGGAGCATGGGCTCTAGGCACGCAGGCTTCGGTAGTTGTGGCATGAGGGCTCAGTAGTCGTGGCTTGCGGGCTCTAGAGCGTAGGCTCAGTAGTTGTGGCGCACGGGCTTAGTTGCTCTGCAGCATGTGGTATCTTCCTGGACCAGGGCTCGAACCTGTGTCCCCTGCATTGGCAGACGGATTCTTAACCACTGTGCCACCAGGGAAGCCAAGTACTATGTTTATAAATGGTTATTTTCAAGACAAAATATCTATGACATCTTGACGTCTCCGAAAAGGCAATATTGGACTTCCCTGGTGCTCCAGTGGTTAAGACTCCGCACTTCCACTGCAGGGGGCACAGGTTTGATCCCTGGTGGGAGACGTTCTGTGTGCTGCGTAGTACGGCCAAAAAAAGACAGTATCATGGTCATGGGGCACTTTTCCTGCACCCTCCTAGTGTCTTGTGATATAAGCAGGGAAACTGAGTCAGGGATAGAGTCAAACTGTAGCTCTTATATGATCCAAGAACAGCAAAAGCCCAAAGTCTGTTTAATTTAATCCACTGCCCTTGGCTCTCAACTGTAGTTGACATCATTGTTATTTAAAGCACATGATTGTAAAAAATAGTTTTCATCATAATTATCATGTAGTGTTAGAAGTAATTCATTACTCTCTGGGGTCAGAAGGAAAGGCTTTCATTTTTTGGGCTTCTCATTGCGGTGGCTTCTCTTGTCGCGGAGCATGGGCTCTAGGCACGCAGGCTTCGGTAGTTGTGGCATGAGGGCTCAGTAGTCGTGGCTTGCGGGCTCTAGAGCGTAGGCTCAGTAGTTGTGGCGCACGGGCTTAGTTGCTCTGCAGCATGTGGTATCTTCCTGGACCAGGGCTCGAACCTGTGTCCCCTGCATTGGCAGACAGATTCTTAACCACTGTGCCACCAGGGAAGCCAAGTACTATGTTTATAAATGGTTATTTTCAAGACAAAATATCTATGACATCTTGACGTCTCCGAAAAGGCAATATTGGACTTCCCTGGTGCTCCAGTGGTTAAGACTCCGCACTTCCACTGCAGGGGGCACAGGTTTGATCCCTGGTGGGAGACGTTCTGTGTGCTGCGTAGTACGGCCAAAAAAAGACAGTATCATGGTCATGGGGCACTTTTCCTGCACCCTCCTAGTGTCTTGTGATATAAGCAGGGAAACTGAGTCAGGGATAGAGTCAAACTGTAGCTCTTATATGATCCAAGAACAGCAAAAGCCCAAAGTCTGTTTAATTTAATCCACTGCCCTTGGCTCTCAACTGTAGTTGACATCATTGTTATTTAAAGCACATGATTGTAAAAAATAGTTTTCATCATAATTATCATGTAGTGTTAGAAGTAATTCATTACTCTCTGGGGTCAGAAGGAAAGGCTTTCATTTTTTTTTTTTTTTTTTTTTTTTTGGCTTTCATTCTTAAGAGACCAAATCAAAGGTTAGTTTACCCACTAAACAGCCTCAGACATTCTCAAATGCCAGAGGATGTCTTCAGAAGAAATAAAATTCCTAAGTAGGCCTTCTTTGCTCCCTCTTAGACCCCTAAGAAGGCAGGTTTGCCACTAAGGCAAACACCTGCTTTATCTTGTAGTCTAAGACTATGAGCTTTTCTTATCTGTCTTATTTACAGCTAAGGTACTTAATTAAAAACTAAATATAAATCTATCAACCTGATGGGCAAAAAGAAGGAGTCTTTGAAGAGACATAGATTAAGGAAGAGAAGTCTGAAATAGAAAAATGGAATATTGTGTCATAGAGCAGATTTAGGATCCCTCAAACTGCAAAATAATGTTTTCCAAATAGTTTTTAAGTGTCTGTCAAATCTGTCAGTTACCTGCTTTGGGTTATTTTACATTTCTTCAAAACCTCTGAAGTTCAAAGTAAATAATGGTGACAATGGTTAAGTCCAGCATTTACAAGGAGACTGTTGCCAGAGAATTTGACATTTCAATTAAGGTTGCAACAGTGATGCCCCTGCCTTTTCAAAGATGATCAAATATATCACCTTGGAAAACTGTGTAATCTTGTTTGGAACCCTCCCTCATGCCCTTGTTCCCCATAAGAGATCTGCTAGAGAACTTTAATACAAACCAGAAACTTAATTTAAGTAAATGGTACTAAAAAAGAAACTTCTGGCCCAGTACTTCGAATCTTTGGACTATTAATAACCAAGAGAACTGTATTTTCAAGTTGGTGTATTGTTCATCTCTTCTGCTCCCAACTTTGATCTCAATATTTACACGGTGTCTGTGAAGTCTGGAAACAAAGAAGAAAATGCATAATATCATCATGAACCTCTTCAATCTGCAAACAATTAGAATACAACAGAATAGACTAATAGAATGCTATAATCGAATAAAACGAAACAAAAAAAAGAGTAAAGTAAATTAATAAAGTAAATGAAATAACACTCTCTATGTTTCCAGACTTTATGGAAATCCTCCCCGTGAACTTGTGGGGTGTGTTGAGCCATGAGGAGCTTGGCGAAATGGGAAACTCCACTGCAGGAAGTGGTGCTTTTCTGATGCTGCTAATTAAGGAATGTGGAACCCTTCCTTCTGAGTCAGCTTGGCGGTATGTGGATCTCTGCGCTGCTGGCTGCTTACATGATTATTGCATGAAACTTTGGAAATAAAACCAGAGTATCTCACCACTTAACACTTAAGAGGCAGGAGGTGGTATGTGTGTGTGTGTTTTTAAATGGTTCCTAATCTTTAAAATGGTTCGCTGCAGCTGGCCTTGTTATCAGCTGATCATATTTACAGCATAGTCTCAGACAGTGGTGCAACCCACAGAGAGGATTTGGACCATTTATGAGCTCGCATTTTAAGGTACCTAGGCTTATCAGAGCATTCTGAGGATTCACTACTGTTACACAGCAATAAAGACATCTCATGGGACTGTCAACTCTTTTAAATTACTTTTTGGTAAAATAAATGTTAATTTGCTTTATTTCAAAGGTAATACAGGCATATAAGAGAAAATATTTCGAGAAAAATAGGAGGTAGAAAAAATAATGTCATGCATATCCCATGATCAAAAAACCACCGTTAAAAAAAATTTAATAGAAATTTTGAAATGAACATAAGAATAGAATAGTGAAGCCCCCATGCCCAACCTCAGTTCTGCAGTTTCAAGACGTAAACCACATTTGCTTCAATTCTCTCCTTTTTTAAAGTTTGCTAAATATTATAAACTCCAACATACCAGGCCATTGGTCTCCTATACTCTTCAATATACATCTCTAAAAACTATGTAAATTTTTTTCTAGCAACTCAAAATGCCATTATCACAGCAAACGAATAAACAATAAGTCCTTGGTATCACAGGATGCGCAGTCCCTACTAAAATTTCCGTGATAAGAAAACCAATTTCAGCAGTTTTACATATTCTTATATGCTCTCTTTTTGCTTACTAATAAAAAGACATAGTTTGTTAAAAATATGATTTTGCATCTTGATTTATTTTCCATTTGCTATTTTAACTATTTCCCAATGGCATTATTTTTCAAAACTTTCTAATTTCAAAATGGCTATGTGCAAAAGTGGGGCATAATTTGGATGATTAGCTATTCCTCTGTGTGTTTCCACATGTATGTGGAGAGAGAGGGTGTGTGTGTGTTTTTCTTCCCCTTATATTAAGTCTCGTTGCCGTGAATGTCTTTGTTCATAACACCTTTTCCTTGATTAGGGTTATTTCCTTGGGGTTGATTTCAGGAGTGCTATTGCTGCACCCAAATGTATGAACATTTGTAAGGCCCTTGACTTGTCTCACTGAGTTGTTTACAAAAGGACTGTACCAATTTACACTTCCACTTACAAAGGATGAGAGAGCCTCTATTAAAATGTTTAAAGGCAGTGCTTTTCAGAGCTCTTATAAATCATTGGCTAAGGCTGGCTCATGTGTCATATGGTCATAGCCATCTCAAAATAAATAAATACACATTTTCTATAGCCATAAAAACCTGGCAAGCGCAGACTGCCAAACAACCACAAACTAACTTTGATTAAACAAGGAAACCGGTCTGCTTGTTGAAAATGTGGTAATGAGATAGTTTCCACCCAGCCGGGAAGCCCAGTCGTGGAGGGGGAGGGGAGCCTGCATTTCTTCTTGCCTCTCTACCCATCCTGGAGAAGGTAGAAATGAACAGGTCAGCAATCTCTTCCCTCTACGATTTTTTTTTTTTTAAGCTGAGTGTTTTATTTGTTTCCATATGGCTGAGTTGATGATGCAAAAATACGATTGAAAGCGGGTTGAAAACTAGCAGAAAACTTCTGGTGGCAGGCGTTTCCTGTAAACGCAGCCCCATGGTACCGGGTAACAGAGGATTAAGGCAGAGCCATTTTAGCCTGGAGTCCAAATTCTACTTTGTTTCCTTGGGGACACGTTGTTGTTCTTATTCCTTGACTTCAGATACAACTGCTTCAGAAACTGTTTATTTCTGTTCATAGACTTCTTTTCTTTAAAGGACATAGCATATCAGTTACAAATCATTATAGCAAATTCAATTGTATTTGTTTGGAGAAATTTCTGTGACAGAGTTTTTGTTTTTGTTTTTGTTTTTTTGAAAGTAGGGAGAAAGAAAAACTATCTCATTACTGTTGTGTTTATGGGGGAGGAAAAAAAAAAAAAGAAGGAACTTGATAAGAAAATACTTAGCAAGATGGTCTTTAAAAGCCCAGGATCTGAATCTTTAATTCTTTGCTTTTTCTTTTTCTTTTTTTTTTTTTTTTCTAAAAGTTCAGGAAAGATGGTCCTTTTATCCTCATTTGCTTTTATACTGTTTTCATGCCACTCAACGGCGCTGAAGCTGTTCCTCAAAGCAAGTGGGAACAAAACATAATCTCTTAAAATACTTTTAAGAGGACATGCAGGCTTGGTATTTGTAAAAATATGTCAACAAAATGTGCTAACGTCGTTTGAAAAAAAGTTGTCAAAGAGGCCAAGGAGATTAGTTAAGTAGAAGGGCTGATTTAGGACAGGGAGACGGATGGGATGGCTAATGTCGTTCTGGCTGACATTTACTGAGTCAGTTTTAAGGTTTTTAAGGTCTCATCACCATCAGCCCATTTAACCCTTAAAAGCGCCTGATGCATTGGGGGCTATTATTCCCATTTCACAGGTGAGGTGGAGAGGCTAAATCATCGGGCTGAGGCCCCCCAGCAGCTGAGCAGTGGAGTCAGAATTTGCATCCAGGAAGCCTCTGGAGACTGTCTTTTATTCAGTTCCGGTTTCTGGGAAAACTTGCTGTGTTAGTGTTGGGAGCTGCTGCAAGTGAAGTGGTGAAGTAGCTGGTTTGGGATTAACTATGCTCCAGAAATTTAGGGCAACTGTCTGATCTTCAGTCTAGACCCAGGGATTTTTTTTGGTCACTCTATGCCTGTCAAGGGTATGGCTCTGACCTTAATCTCCTCTCCAGCACTTCTCCCAAATCCCAATATCCTATTGGAGGGCGTGGCTTGAGAGGGCACTCCTCAAGTCAGGAGATACTTCTGTTCCACATCCTTTCTTGCTGCCACTCACCTCTGACCTCCTCCTTCAGGGGTCGCTCAGGCCTTGCTTGACCTTCAGTTTGGAGAAGATGCCCAAGGAACACTGAAAGGTGGGTTGTCTCCAAACTTCCTGGAGGATCACCCAGATTGAGGTATGTATCTTTTTTTCCAGGGAATTCCACGTACTTAGTCTATGTTGGGTGGGCGCTCAGATGATTGAAAAGTGACTCAGTTCTGGAGAGGGCAAATCCCTCACCTCTATAAACACACTTCTCCAACCCATGAGTAAGTACCGTGGCAGGGTCCTGCAGTGGGTGAGCTTCTGTGACCGTGGGCAATAATCTTCATAATAATAGTGTATCTTAATTAAATGTTTACCACGTGCCAAATTCTCTGCCAGACATTTTACAGGTGAGGATTTATTTATTCCTCTTAAATACACTTGTCAGTGAGTATTCTTACCTCCATCTGTAAAATGGGGAGAACAGAGGCAAAGAGAGCTCAAGTGAGGTGGCAAAGGCGGCACAGCTGGGTAGTCCAGAGTCTTCGTTGGAACCCAGTTTTATGAGCTCAGCCCTTTAACCACTATCCATATGACTGCTCGGAGTTGCAGGTTTCTAATCTGGGCGAAGGGGGTACTGACTCTGCCTGGGTATCCAGTAATGGTGCATACAATGAGCTTGGCCTATAATAAGTACTTAATCAATGATCCCCATTATTACCCTCTAGTCTCCTAAGGCCAAGGTCAACAACTTAGGGTCAAGAAGAATGGCATGTGGCAGCATGGGGTTTGGAATTAGGGCGAGAATTTCACTTTATTTTTGTTGTAGCACCTCAAGGAAGTTAGAGAAGTTAGTAAGTCAGAAAGCAAGTTAACCTCTGATGGCTATAGTTTCTCATCTGCCAAATGAATTTAAATATACTTAATTCATATATACATTTACATTTCTATATATTTACATAAATATAGATAGGTTTTCAGGAGAACTAAGTAACAGCTTGACTGGATACATTAGATGTAGAGTCAAGACTGGCACATAGCAGGGGCTCAATAAATTATTTTATTTCTCCCTTCTTATCCTTTTTATCTCTTCTATTGCTATTGTCCTCGTTATTGTTGTTGTTATTGTAAAAGTAGCCTGAAAATATGAACACACTTAAATATCTGAGTGATTTCAGCAAAGGAGACTATCTGCTTTACTACTTTAGAAGTGCTCTTAGGGCTTCCCTGGCGGCGCAGTGGTTGGGAGTCCGCCTGCCGATGCAGGGGACGCGGATTCGTGCCCCGGTCCGGGAAGATCCCACGTGCCGCGGAGCGGCTGGGCCCGTGAGCCGTGGCCGCTGAGCCTGCGCGTCCGGAGCCTGTGCTCCGCAGCCGGAGAGGCCACAGCAGTGAGACGCCCGCGTACCGCAAAAAAAAAAAAAAAAAAAAAAAAGTGCTCTTAATGTTATCATCTGTTTAATAAGCCTCTTAATACCCCAGCCAGGTCATCCTTCCTCTGCTCAAACCATTCAGGGGCCCTCAGGCTCATTCAGATAAAATCCTATCTTTACAAAGTCCCAAAGGCCCCAGGCAATTTATACGCATCCCCTCCTTTCTCATTTTCTGATTTGTCTCTTCTTACTTCACGCCAGCCACTCGGCCACCATGCTAGCTGCCTTGTAGTTCCTTGAGTCACCGGATACACACTTCAAGGCCTTTGCAGGCCAACCTTTTAGCCTCTTTCCCCAGAACCCCACATGGTTCCCACTGCAACCCTATTCAGATCTTTACTCAGATGTCTCCACCTATGAAGTCAACCTGCAGACTGTGTTTTTTTCTTTTGGCCACTTCTTGGCATGCGGAACTTCCCTGACCAGGTATCGAACCCGCGCCCCCTGCAGAGGAAGCACGGTCTTAACCACTGGTCTCAGGGAAGGCCCGGACTAGCCTATTTAATATCCCCCTGCCTCCCTCACCTACCCCTTCCATTTCCTGACCCCTTCGCTCCCCTTATTTTTCTCCATAGTACTTACATAACACACTAGAATATTAAAAGTTAACCTTGTGAGGATAGGCATTTTGATTGGTTTGCTTTCCTGTGGCATTCCCAGCACCTAGAACAGTGCCTGGTACACATTAGGTGCTTAATAAATGTTTGTTGAGTAAGAGAGTAAATGCTTGAGTGAATGAAAGAATTCAGGGGGCATATTTATTTAATCAAATAGAACAGCTAAATATTGAGACACTTCCTGTGTGCCAGCAACTGTGACATGGAGGAAACTGGCCTTCCCTTCAAGGAGCCTGTGATTTATTCACGTGGGCTAAGCATAATCCAACAAATGTCACAAAGGAGGGGTGAACAAACAGTGACTGAACAAAGAGAGGGTGGCGGCCTTTGGAGTGGTCCTTGGGGAATGGGCAGGACGGCTACAGATTGACGTTTGCACATACATGGCACATGTATTTGGGGAGATTCAAAGTGACAGTGGGACAGGAAGCCATCGCAGAGCAAGGAGATAGGTAAGCAGAGAATGGTTTATCAAATGTTTATCAGAAGGCAGTAGATGGAGATACTAAACATTTTATTCCCTGTTTTTTTTAAATTTCCCAGTGTATTCAACACAGTTTGGAATTTCTTTTCAGTAGGCATATGAGTATGCTTTACATGTAAAGAAATTAAAATATTTAGCTATCACCAAACTGTCCTGGATCCTTGCCCACACTTGAGAATTAACCAGCTTTTATTTGTGTATTTCCATATATATATTTCTTATTTATTTATTGAGATATAACTGACATATGACATTATATTAGTTTCAGGTGGTACAATATAATGATTCAGTATTTGTATATATTGAGAAATGATCAGCATATGTATATTTCGTATGATGCGTGTGTACATGTATATTTACATTAATATACACAGACATATACATATTTATACATACATATATGTATACATAAACATGTATGTATTAATGTAAATATGTGTACATGTATACGTATATATGTATATGTAAATATATTTATATATAATATACACATAAATATTATATACATATACATGTAATTCCTTTGGGAAATATATTATTGTGTGTGTCTTTTTAAACAAAAATGGCATACGTTTTTGCAGCTTTGTTTTTTTACTCCACAGTGCCTTGGTGATCTAGCCACACCACTTCATTCTTTCCAACTGCTGTCTATATTCTTCAATTCGGATATACCGTAGTTTATGTGGCCATTTTCCTTTTGATGAATGCATAGGTTGTTTCTAATTTTTCACTGTTATAAACAATGCTGCAATGAACATCCTTGTGTATGCTTCTTTAAGTACCTGAGTGATTATTTCTCCAGGGTAGGTACTGTAATTTTATACTTTTCTGTTTATTTATGTTTTAATTTGCTTAATGTCTATTTCTCCTATTAAAATGTAAGCTCCATGAAGGTAGGAATCCAATTTGTTTTATATCTCATTCTTTTTTTTTTTTTTTTTTTTTTTTTTTTGTGGTATGCGG
>NC_041227.1:8255697-8316900 GCF_002837175.3 Physeter macrocephalus
CGCGCAACCGCTGCGCAACCGCTGCGCCACCAGGGAAGCCCCCAGTATCTCATTCTTTAGTTACTATCTAGCCAAGTGCCTGGGACAGAGGAGCGCTCCCAAATAAATATTTATGGAATGAATCTGGCTGAAAGCTTGGCTGGGGCCGTAGTTTTGCATCCTAAGAGAGGGAGGTATGGCTTCTTTTGGTAAAATTGGAGATTTTTGCACGGGACAGTGGCAGGATGGTTATTTGTGGGGTTCGGGAAAAAGTACTCTGGGTTAGGAAGAAGACAGGTACAGGAGGACCGGTTATGAGATTACTACACATATCAGAATGAAACAAGAAACAAGGACTGTGGAAATAAGAAGGAAAAGGGTGCATTGAGAGATTTTGAGCGGATAGCATCTGTAAGATTTGCTAGCTGCTGAGCTCTGACAGGCAGTGTGAAGGAAGGCGTGGCTGTTTGAGACCTAGTCTAGGATATTTTCACCTTACAAACCTATATTGCTTCCCAACTCTGTGAAAAGCACTCTGCTAATTGCTGTTGGGATATACTTCGCATGACCTTTCTCCCCTACCTTCAAAGGAGATTTGCAGACTGTTGGGGAAGACAGGCCGAGTTCACAGCGACACCAGGAACGCCAGGGAGTGACTGAGGTGGGAGGGGACTAGCCCCGGGGCAATGGAGTAAAATATGGCTGTTCCAGAATGGGGGGAGGGGAGGCACATTGGGTGATGAGGTTTCAACTTTGCCCCAGAGCCACAGCACGGCTGACTGGTGAACATTCAGGAAATAGGGTGTCAAGCAATGTGCATCAGTGCTGATTTTTATTTATTTATTTATTTTATTTATTTTTGGCTGCACTGGGTCTTCATTGCTGCGCGGGGGCTTTCTCTAGTGGCGGCGCGCGGGGTCTACTCTTTGTTGCGGTGCGCGGGGTCTACTCTTTGTTGCGGTGCGCGGGCTTCTCATTGCGGTGGCTTCTCTTGTTGCAGAGCACGGGCTCTAGAGCGCAGGCTCAGTAGTTGTGGCGCACGGGCTTAGTTGCTCCGCGGCATGTGGGATCTTCCCGGACCAGAGCTCGAACCCGTGCCCCCTGCATTGGCAGGCGGATTCTTAACCACTGCGCCACCAGGGAAGCCCCAGTGTTGATTTTTAGAGGTGAGGGAATTTAGGTTGGTGACAGAGTTGAGGTTTGACGTTGGGTTCAAATGGCCCATTGGCCTTAGTCTGGAAGATAGGGAATCAAACTGTTAGCTGTGTGACCTCAGTCAGCCTACTTAACTCTTCTGAGCCTCAGTTTCCTCTTTTTTAAGGAAAGGCAGTAATAACTCAAGGGGTGATGATTGATCAGATTACAGCTGGTGCCAGGCACGGCGATCAGTGACAGCTGTGATTCTGTGATCCTACCCTTGGCACAAGGAGAGGAAAATGGGGGCTTGAAGTAAGAGAACTGTAACTTCTTCATGTTAGCTATGGCCTCTTTGTTTAACCAGGATGAGATCCTTCAGGAGATAATCTCTCAAGGAAGAAACACTTGAAGTTCAATAGTTCTTTCGGTTTTACTACTAGTTTTTTTTCCCTTTGGCATCCCAGTGCTTTTGGAATAAAGTCCAAAGTCTTCACAGGGCCCACCAGCTCCTGCCAGAAATTTTGTCTTTATTTTAAGAGACATTGGGAGTTTGGGGCAGGGCCCTGATGTGATAAGATTTGACTTTTGAAAAGATCAGTGCAGATTGTGAAGAGCTCAGTGTGACAGAGATGTGATCGTCTGCATCTCTCCTGGATTGGCAGCTCTGCAGGCTCAGAGTCCACTTTCCTCACAGCTGTATCCCTGGTATGTAGGAAAAATGCTGGGCCCATTACTAGGAGAATGTAATGAGATAGTAGATGGCAGACACCCGGCACACAGCATTCATCCTCATTTTGCATCCGGTATTTTAATGAGCAGCTACTATGTGCCAGGCATGGTTCAAGGTCCTGGGGATACACCATGAGGTGTTGGGAGTGAGGCTTGGCCGGTGTCTGCACAGGAAAGGAGGCCATTGTGATGAAGGACAGTGAGGGAGGGGGGAGGGGGGGAGAGGAGCCGAGGTGGAGACCTAGGCAGGGGACCCGGGTATGAGGAAGGTCGTGTATCTGTAGGTAAGGACAGAGGCCCTAGAGGCAGGTGCTGGATTTAGACGCCTGGCTCTGCTGCTTATTGCCAGCTACTTAATCTCTTTGTGCTCACGTTCTTTGTCTATAAAAATGGAAAAATATAGGCCTTGCTTCGCAGGGTCGTTAGGTGGATTAAATGAGTTACAAAATGAAAAGCACACATGAACTCAATCAACGTTAGAGCTTATCAGCTAAGCCTCTCGGCACGCTGGCCCTGTTTCTGGCATAGAAGTTTTTTGAACCGTCAGTGGTTTAGTCCACCCAACCCATCCCAAGGCAGAGAAATGCGGGAGGCTCTGCTGGGTGTGAGTTTGGACCAGTCCCCACTCTTGATGGAGTTAACAGTCTGATTCAGACCAAAAAATGAAAGAAAATAAAATTCCTAACCAACCAACTCTATAAACCGTTCACTACACCAGTTATCTCATCCAAAAGGGGGAAAAAAGTGAGTTCAAAGACTCTGAATGCTCTTTTAGCAAAGTGCGGGACCTCTTGGGTTTCAGGTCTGCTGTAAAGGTCATCGGGGGAGCTGAGTTCCAGGTGTACCCAAAGATGAGTCCAGACACAAGCGGAGCCCCCTGCCCAGTTGACACTCAGCAGTTAAGACAAGAGTCATGGTAAAAGCGACCCTTTGCTGTTATACAGCACGGAGCTTCCCCGTGGTATGACGGGGGCAAGCAACCCCACTATCCAATGAGGCAGGTCGAACAGAGGTTAGAAGCCCCATTTTACAGATGAGAAAACGGAGCCAAGACCCCAGTGACTGGCCTGAACACCCAAACTTCAGGTCCCTTTTGGCCGGTTCTCACTGCGGCTGAGTTCTATGCATTAGTATTATTTCTATATTCATTTGTCTTGAACACATTTATTGATCGCTGCTATAGACAGGCATCATACTAAGACTTGGAGATACAGCAGAGAACAAATCACAGTATCATGTACTTCTGTGGAGTTTAGACTCTAGTGGGAGGAGGACAGGCAGAAATAATTACTATAATGTGTGATGAGTATAATTGCATTGGTTTGAGCTCGGGGGGTACCTGGCAGGGGTGCATGATCCAATGTCGGTGGCTGACCCAGCTCTCTACCCACTCTTTCTTCTCTATGTACATTCCCTTCCTGGAGAGTCTTATGCAGTTCTATGATCTTATGTATTCATTAGTGGTGGAGGACTGTAGGAGAAGGGCTGAGGTTGAAATCTAGAAATAATTTCTGGACATCTAAATGGAGCTGGAGTAGACAGCTGGAAATATATTTTGGGGTTTGAGGGGAGAGGTCTGGGTGGGAAATACATAAATTTAGGAGCCTTATAGATGGTATTTTGAGCCATTGGACTGGATGACATACTTAGGGAATGAGTAGGAAAAAGACCAGGCTCCAGCACTGGGCCCTGGGGCACTTCAGAGTCTGGAGGTCAGGGGAAAAGAACCAGCAGAGGGGATGGAGAAGGAGCAGCCAGTGAGGGCTGCTGGAAAGCAGGAAAGCGTGGTGTCCCAAATCAGGGGGAAAAGTGTTTCAAGGAAGAGGAAAGGGTTGCCTCTATCGAGGGCTGCAGATATGGCAAATAAAATGAGAGCAGAGAATTGACCATGTTTTGTTTTGTTAAAATTTATTTATTTATTCATTTATTTATTTTTGGCTGTGTTGGGTCTTCATTGCTGTGCACACGGGCTTTCTCTAGTTGCGGCGAGCAGGGGCTACTCTTCCTCGCGGTGCGCGGGCTTCTCATTGCGGTGGCTTCTCTTTGTTGTGGAGCACGGGCCCTAGTCGCATGGGCTTTAGTGTGGCACGCGGGCTCAGTAGTTGTGTCTCACGGGCTGTAGACTGCAGGCCCTGTAGTTGTGGCGCAGGGGCTTTGTTGCTCTGTGGCATGTGGGATCCTCCTGGACCAGGGCTCGAACCCGGGTGCCCTGCATTGGCAGGCAGATTCTTAACCACTGCGCCACCAGGGAAGTCCCTGACCATCTTTGATATCCTACTGCTACCAGAGTCAAAAACCAGTCCTTGGGACTTCCCTGGCGGTCCAGTGGTTAAGACTGCGCTTCCACTGCAGGGGGCACGGATTCTATCTCTGCTCCGGGAACGGAGATACCACATGCCTTGTGATGCGGCCAAAAAAAAAACAAACAAAAAAACCCAGTCCTTGCCTCTGTCTTTACAAGTTCCTGCCTTATTATTTCCTTGCTCCCCTGTCCTCACCCGCTGGGCCCCGACGCGCTGGCCTCCTTGCAGTGCTTTCCCCGGGTCAGCCTGTCTTCTGCCCTGAGCCTTCTCACCGTCCGCTTCCTGCCTTAGTAGGCTTTGCCACCGGACTTCCTGGAGGTCTCTGCCCCTCAGGGAGCCCCAGTCCAAAACACAGCAGGCACCTTCCCCTCTCCACTGAGCCTGTGTGTCATCTGCCTCCCTCTAGAAGGTAAGCTCCCAAATGGAAAGAACTTCGTTTGCTTTGCTTACTGTAAGCTCTAGCTCCGGTGCCTAGAACAGTGCCAGGCCTGCAAAACTCTGGGCTTGCAAGCTTTACACAGTGTGCCTCAATTTTCCCAAGAGTCTTTTGAAAACAGAAATACTATTTATATAAATAATATAATTATATTATTATATAGTTCTTCCAGTTTTATTGAGATATGATTCACATATAGCATGGTATAAGTTTAAGGTATACAATGTAGTAATTTGGTATATGTATACATTTCGAAATAATGACCACAATACATTTAATGAATATATATCATCTCACATAGTTACAAATATATTTTTCCTTGTGATGAGAACTTTTTAAGATCTACTTTCTTCTACAGGAATATATTGATATTACACAGCACAGGGAATATAGCCAACAATATAATACATTTTTTTTTAATTTAGAAATTAAAAAAATGTTTTTGGCCACACCACATGGCCTGGGATCTTAGTTCCCTGACCAGGGATGGAACCTGTGCCCACTGCATTGGAAGCACAGAGTCTTAACCACTGGACCACCAGGGAAGTCCCTATAATAACCTTAAATAGAGTATAATCTACAAAAATTTTGAATCACTATGTCATATACCTGAAACTAATATAATATTGTAATACTGTAAATCAACTATACTTTTTTTGGGGGGGCCACACCAAGAGGCTTGCAGGATCTTAGTTCCCTGAACAGGGATTGAACCCAGGCCACCTTAGTGAAAGTGCTGAGTCCTAACCACTGGATGGCCAGGGAAGTCCCTAAATCAACTATACTTCCATTAAAAAAATTAAAAAAAAAAAATTTACCTCACCCTTCCCCGCCTCCTCCATCTTCTTCTTCTTCTTTTTCTTCTTTATCACACCATTCGATGGATCAGGAATTGAAACCCATGGAGATTAAATAGTATTCTAGGATTAATGCAGCTGTCTAGAGGTTGGAGCAGGAATGTTTGAGCCCAAGATTGGATTATTGGAGAGAAGACCTTCTAACACCTTGTCAGAGGGCCTCCCCCCAGAGAGCCCGGAGTTTAAACCTCTCAGGAGGAATAGAAGCTGATTTCCTGGAAGACTGGAGAGATAGAACTAGGCAAAGGGAAACACAGGGCTGGAGCCTCTGGGTCAGAGAGAAGGCCTTGTGGCTGGAGCTTAGAGCTCTAAGCAGAGGGCTTGCCAAGACTTGAGGCTGGAGACTTAGGCAGGGGCCAGATCTACAGGGTTGGCAGGCAGGCTCTGGAGTTTGTTCTTTTTCCTGAGGCAATAGGAAGCCATTAAGCAGGGTGGTGACACGATCTGATTTACACTGTAAAAGATCTCTTGGGCTATGGGTGAAGAACATAACTAAGGCAAACCTAGAAAGGAAGAAGCTTGGAGACACCTTGGTATATTTGGAGGAGTAAGAGATCGTGGTGCTGTGGAGTAGCCTTGTGTTAGAGATTTGAGACATATTAAGATAGAAATTATAGGCCCTGCTGATGGATTAAAGGTGTGTGTGTGTGTGTGTGTGTGTGTGTGTGTGTATGTTGTGTGAGAGAGACGGGGGTGGGGCTGGAGATGAAATATCATAGTTTGACTTCCAGGTTTTGGCTTACGTGGGTGGATGGAATATAGTTCCATTTATGGAGATGATGATGAAAATTGCATTTCAATAGATGTTAGTTACTTTCCTCTTCCATCACCTCCCCCTCACCCCACAGCTCCCCATTTGGAATATTAGATGAGTACAAAAGCTTTAAAGAGGTGCTCCAAAAGTTACATGACCCATGTAATTTATTTTTCTTCTAGTTTTATTGCGATGTATTCAACATATGCCATTGCGTAAGGCTAGGGCGTACAGCATAATGATTGACTTTTCATAATCACGAAATGATGACCATAGTAAGTTTAGTGAACATCTACCATCTCATATAGACACACAAAAAGAACAACTTTTTCTCCTTGTGATGAGTACTCAGGATTTACTCTCTTAACTTTCATTATAACATACAGTGGTGTTGATTATACTAATAATGTTGCATATTACATCCCTGGTACTTTATATATATATTTTTTTAATTGAGGTATAATTGATGTACAATGTTATATAAGTTTCAGGTGTACAACATAGTGAGTGATTCAAAAATTTTAAAGGTCCATTTACAGTTACTATAAAATACTGGCTCTATTCCCTGTGTTTACAATATATCCTTGTAGCTTACTTATTTTATACATAGTAGTTTGTATCTCTTAATCCCTTCCCCCTATCTTGCCCCTCCCCCTCTTCCCTTTGCCTACTGGTAACCACTAGTTTGTTCTCTATATCTGAGTGTTTCTTTTTTGTTATATTCTCTAGTTTGTTTTATTTGTGACCCGTGTAATTTTTAAAGAAAGTTTACAGTGACATTTTGAGTGGAGTCAGCTTTGGAAAACCACCCAGGATATTGGAGAAGATGCATAGAAGTTGTGCTTGTAAAGTGGGGCAGGGTACTCACCAAACTTGCCAATGGGACAGACACAGCCATGATTGGTTAGTCAAGCTGGGATTGCATCTAAACCTCTATTTATACTGAGCCTTATTCTTGGCCCCTCCCTTTTTTGGTTTGCTTATAAAAACCAGCAATCACATCTCTTCCAGTATTGTTCTGAGTCAGGTGGACTGGCCAACTCAGGGAGAGAAAGCCTCCTGGTTCCAGACCCTGCCTCCACTTCTGCAAGGTAATTTCTGCTATTTATTTTTATCATGTATTATTATGATGTTTTGTAGGGCGTTTAAAATTGTGAGATGACTTGAATGGGGTGAAGAAACTTAATAGGAAAGATAGAAGTTTGGTGTTCCCTGGAGTCGCTGGTGATCCCTACTTCATTTAGTGCATTCTGTCCTGTTAAAAGAGCTGCCCTTCTTCATTTCCTTCTCAAATGTCCCTTGTAGTTTGCAGAGCTGGCAGGTTTGCCTAACTTTTTCATTTTCTTTTCCTGCTAACTCCTCACTGCAGTTTTTCAGGTTTTCCTGCTCTGAACACTGAATTCTTTTAAGTCTGTGTTGGCTCCGTTTCAGCTCCAGGGATTTACATATAGTTTCCAAATCGTTTCTCTATAATAGTTCCACAGTAAAATAAATACTTGCGAAAATAAGAAGATCATAACGGCATCCTCCTCTGCTAATGAAGGCTAACTCTCAAAAGATGATTCCAATGAATGTTAAATATAGCAAATTAGAAGGGTTTTTTGTTGTTAGATCTGAGAATGCGGTGGCAGGCAGGAGCTGGAGAGAAAATCAGAAGTTAACTAAAGCCAGAGGGCTCGTATCACTGGGATTGGATCAGAGATAATGGTGCGATTTTATAAGCATACACTGGGAAATAGATCTTAAGGAGGGTTGGTCTGTTTGGATGATTGTGAAAAATGAGGTGTAGGTGATGTGCGTCGCATTAAAAAGAGGTGAAGTGGGGGTCTTTCGCTCTCTCCCCGAATAACGTGTGCCGAGCATCAGCTCACATTTGAAGGGACACTTCTGGTTCCATTGTTTGTGTCGCCGGCGTCTCTGCAGCACCTGACTCCTTTAGAGATAGTCTAGCTGGGGTGGGGGGGCGGGGGGGGGGCGAAACAGGATTATGCGTGGGCGGAGCTAAGTATATGGAGACCAACGTTCGATTTTCGATTTTCATTTCATACGATAATAATGAGTTCCTGGCTTTACTACAAAACCGAATGTTCCCGGCGTCCTCCTGTTGCTTTTGGAGTTTTCATTCTTAATTGTTTTAACTATACACGCTTTCCAAGTAAATCTTAAGTGTGGGTCTCCACCTTTTAAGGGGCCGGAATGTGTCCCACAGACGCCCTTACAGCGTATTCAGATCACTCTATGTCCATTTAAAAACACAGTATGTGTTTGCAACCCAGCACTCAGCCATTGGCAGAATTTTTCAACGACTTCCCAGTTTTGTTGGCACGTCTCCAGGAATAAGGTTCTTTGTAATTCTTTGCCCAAACGTAAGATCGCCTATAAAACGCTTAGCGGATAGATCAGTTAATAAAATTACTTTCAATTTGAAAATCTACAAGGTAATACTTTTTTTTTTTTTTGTTCCATTTTTTAGTTTTTGCTGGGCCGGGGGTGGGGGGGGGGAGGAGAGAGAAACAGTAACTAACAAACCATATGATGCTATTATGCTCTCAAAGTGGTAGTTTTGTGAGGGCATAGGGAAAAGTACCATTTTTTGCTCAGAAAATAATTCAGTAGCAACAAGGTCTGAGAGCCAGGAGCCTCATTGTTCTTAGTGAAACGATTATTTGTCAAACCATTTGATTGTTTCCCTATCCCTACTGAAAAGTTTGGACTTTTTGCTCAATTTTGACACTAGGATTTTTAACTATCAGTGCTATTGTGTTTACAGCTTTCAAGGTTTCAGAGTTCAAAGGTTATCTATTAACATGTAGAGTGAGGCTACACTTATGTGAAGACTCAATTTGGTTTCACTTGTTCATAGTTTCTTTGTTTTGTAGCAGTGCCCGAAGTCATTTGTTTTGGTAAGTTAAATGAAGTTTCTTGTTTAGGAAGAGTGTGTCTATGGACTGTATTTTGGTATGTGACTATAAGACTTTAAAAATTATTTTAAAGAAAGATATTCATCTTCCCTGAGAAAAGGAACTCTAGTACTAGAAGTGATCAATCAGTGTACTTGAGTGAGGAGAAAAGAGTTCTGGCTTAAGAATCTACTTCTGGAACTGCTAATTAATTGTGAGTAAGTAATTGGTTCACTTCCTTTTTAAAAAAGACTAACCGGACCATATGTGGGGTTAGTAGTTATATATAAAATGACAGCAAAACATCACCCTTGGCAAATTCTTCCCCTTTGCTGAGAAACTGTCTCTCAAGTTCCATTTCCTACTTATTAAGGATTGCACTGCTCACCAGCGGAGAATTTATGTAGGGCTTTTTTTGTCCTGATTTATTAAATATATACTTTAAGGGCCTTTCTTGATATGTTTTAAGTTTTTCCATTTTGGATACACCGAAGGCCAATTAAAAAAAACACAACAAAACAAGCTTGGCTATTTTGTGGTGACTTAACGTAGCACCCTTTACTTTTGCATTCGTTTGCATCTTGGGGCAGAGAACTTGGTGGATATGATTGTTGCTTCTTTGGTTCCTCCTTGGGGCTTACTTAAAATGGGGGAATATCACTGGCCTTCGGAATCATAACCTTTTCTTTTTTAGTGAGCAAATAAAAAGAATAGTTGGGAAACGCTTTCAATTAAGGGGAGGGGGAAGGCTAGTTTTTTTTTTCCCCCCAGTTTTGAGCCTGGTTTCATCCACGTGGATTTCTATCAAAGCCAAGTGGATTCTTGGCATGTAGGCCAAGTTTAGAAACCTCAAGTTATAGCAGCGCAAGCTCAGCCCTTTCAGAAAAATAGTAACAACTAAAAGTAGCTTTACGAAGACACTAATTTAAAAAATATTTTAATCATCTTATCTCATCGACCTTTCTCATGCTTGAAGAAAATCTGAAAAAATGTTGTTTGTGCACAGTTGCCTTCTAACCTACCCAAATGGGGGTAAAGGCTTTTCGTTTGTTGGTAACGTTGGATGACCCAGGAGTTCGGGCGAGCAGCCCCTCCCCTCGCCTGGGCACACCTTGTATGGGAGGGGGAAGCGGCGAGGCAGAGGCCTGGAACTGCGCTTGCGCGCTGCCCTCGTGGCCCCCTCCCCGCGTACCTGTCACTGGAACCGCCGGGGCGCGCGCGGGCCACGTTAAGCCGGATGGCGGGAGGCGGGGGGTGTGGGGGTGGTGAAAGGCGCGCGCGTGCGCGGGAGTGGCAGGGCGAGAACAGGGAGTGCGCGCGCTCGACCGCTCGCTCTCGTTCGGGAGGCGGGGGTCCGTGGCGGTGGGCGGGGCAGGGGCGCGCCTGCGCAGATCACGTGGATGGGGGCGTGGCCGAGGGCGTGGCCGGGCGGCCGGTGAAGGCAGGAGGCGGGGCGTCTCCGAGCGGCCGGGCCGAGGGAGGGCGCAACAGCTGCTCCCTGAGCACTTTCTGACCCAACAGTCCCCCTGCGCCTGACGCGCCGCGCCCCGGCGGCTCTAGGGACCCCCCGCGCCTGCACTGTCCTCGCGCGGACGAGTAGGGGGCGCCCGCGCCTTTGACCCCCGTGAGCACCCCCGCCCCGCTCACCTTAGCCCCGCGCCCGAGGTGAGCCCGGCCCCCAAATCCTCCAGGCGGGGGTGGGGGTGGGGGACGCTCCTTTTGGGGTGGGGGGGGGTAGCAAGGCGCGAAGCCCCGAAGCGCTTTGGGGGATGGCCTCGCCTCTCGCGTAGTGGCCCCCAGTCTCTTTTGGGGGGCCGGTGCGGGCGCAGAATCTGGGTGGTGTCCTCACAAAAGGCCAAGAGAAACTCCCCGTCGCCTCCCCTCCCTCTTGCCTTCCCCGCCCCCTCCCCTCCTCGCCTGCTCCCTCCTCATTCAAACCTCGGCTCGCTCGTGTGGTGTCAGTTCAGTCCCGGCCGCCGCAGAGCGAGGAAATGGCCGAGGAGCCGGAGCCGCAGGTAAAGGGGGCGCGCCCCCCGCCCGCGCGGGGCCCCAGGGGGCTCCTCGTCTCGCCCCTCGGGCGTCCCCCGAGCCCGCCCTCGAGTTTCCCGTGCTCGTTATCTCGCCCCCTATCCGGACGGTTCCCCCGCCCCGCCGGCCCCCCCCCCCCCATTCCTACTCTATTCCGCTCCTCTAGGGCGCCCCCTCCCCTCTCGGCTTCTGAGCGATTCCACTGGCGAGAAGGTGTCGGGCGAGCCCCCGGTGTGCACAGACTGTGTTTGACCATCACACTCACTCTGGGAAACAGTCTAGATGGCTTGGGGGCGGAGGAGTGCCCCCTTCCCTGGGTCGGGAGCCAGGGGCCCGTCGGAGGGAGCTCGGGGGCTGCGTGGGGGGCTGTTTCTGAAAAGTTGGGTGGCTCCGCCGGGCAGGTCTCTCCGTTTGCCCACTCTGCCGTGGGGCGCGGGCGGAGGGTAGCGGGCCGGCGCGGGGTCCCCTGCTATAGCCCGAGAGGGGCCGGGGCAAGTTGGAAACAGCCAAAACAATGCGTCCTAACAGGCGTCCCCCGCAGACAATGGCCGGGACCGTCCGCACGGGCCGGGCGGAGGGCGCGTCTACAGGGGCCGAGGGAGGGGCTTGGCCTCGCCGCGGACCCGGCCGCGCACCCCAGCCAGCCCCCCGGGCGCCCCCAAATCCGTCCCCGGGAGCCCCGGTCCTTTGCCCATCCATGAGCAGGCGGTGCACCGGGCTGCGTTTCCTGGATGTGTGATAAGGTTTTTTTTTTTCCCCCGTTTAATTTTAAAATATTTTTTTAACTTTTTTAATAACCCTTAAATGCTTTAAGAATATCTTTATCACAATTCTAGTGGGAGACGCAAAGCCAGCTGGAAGCAGAAGTAGGAACTCTAAAGGGCAGGAGGGATTGAAATGTTAGCCTAAAAGTGTTTTTTTTTTTTTTTTTAAAAAGGGAAGTTTCTGCTAGGAGGCGCTGAGTGGCGAGACCGCTCAGTTTCAGATGTAGAGCCCTCTTCACTCTTGATTTGGCCCCAAAATGCGAGCCGCACGGGATGGGGAGGAAGAGGGGTAGGAGGGCGCTGCTGGGGGCCCCGGGAGGCTGGATTTGGGATGGCCCGGGCGGTCTTGCTCCGAGGGGGCCAGACCTGGCCTGCGGGGTGCGCAGGCCGCGGTACCTGCGCCCCGGGGATCGGAACAGAAGTTTAAGTCCCGGGTTGGAGCCCACATTTTAGGATTCAGGGTAGGGCCACTGATGACGGGAAGCCGCATTCTTGGGCGGGTGGGTGGGGGTGGGGTGGGCGGGGGGGGGCAGTTTCCCCCCAGGGCTTAGTAAAGAGAGCAGGAGAGGGCCACCAGTGGCCACTTCTGGCACCCCAAGCAGCCTGTTCACACTTGGAGCAGTGTAAACTTTCTTTTCTCTCATTTTGTTGCTTTTTCCAAGAAAAGGATAGTCACTTCAGAGTTTGAGGCTTTGCTGTGGTGTTCCCCTTTGAAATTCCTTGAGCCTCAATTTATCTTTCTGGATCAGCCTATAGGGCTTGGAGCGTTAAGCTTGAACATTCCTTCACGTGTATTAAAGACAGGCGGGTTCAGTGGTTCTTTGGCCGGTCTGGGGTCCTATGTTATTGACCGCCGTGCAAACGAGCAGGTTTCCTAGTTTTCTAGATCGTTTGAAATCATTAAGGTGTATGTTTTAAGAAGCCTAGGTCTGATTTAGTTCAGGTTGATTCAATTATGTCTTCATCGCTTTTGAGTTGGTTGAATGAGTTGACATGAGATTAAGCCCAACAAAAGAAAAGGCAGGGTAACAGCAGCTGCCAGCCAGGCCTGGCCACTAGGTAGGGGTCCTTAGGAGGCCTTTACCTTCTCTTTTGTATGTGTCAAGAAGTACATTTAAAATGTTTTCGACTGGACATTTTCCCCCCGGAATGGATGGACCGTCCTGATTGATACCAAATAAGACTTAAAATAGTGAATTTTGTAATACTTTGAGAATGAGTAATAGATCTAGATTTTCTAAAAAGCCTTTAGCGCAGTAGTGACAAGTGTAGAGCAATAACCTAATTGCTTTTTGTCTGAAAAATATAACAGTCAAACCACTAGTTTATGCTTGCTTAGTTAATGTGTGCTAAGAACTTTTAAGGTGTGTCCTTAATGGTAGATGACTTTTTCTGAGAAGTCCTGTTTATTTTAGATACTGTTTTGTTTAGTATTCTGAAGACGGTAGTAGTGCGTGTGAGTGCGTGCGTGCGTGCGTGTGTTTAATCCTGGTGTTTTAGTGGAAGTCGACCCCCACCCCACATTGCTCCCATTTTAAATCAGTTATATAAGTCCTGAATTCCAGAGGCAGGGACTTATTTAAAAATTCAGTTGTCAATAGCTACAGGCCAAATTTATCATTTATTTGGCTAGTTTGGTAGAATAGGGTTAATAATCCGATTGTTTGGAATTTTAATTATTTGACGAGACGAGGGAGGCTGCTCCTTTAGAATTGCACATTGATTTGCATGCTGGAGGAGGGAGTAGGGGAATATTGTGACTTTTCTAGGTAAAGGACACAGACTTTTCTTTCGTGTCCAACTTCTTTCAGTCCTTTTATCTTCACAACACCGTCTAACTCTGCCGTTTGACCTTTGCTGTGTGTTTGTTTTTAATAACTTGTGAGATCGAAGTTTAGTAGTTGTCTTGGGTTCATATTATTCCCTTTCACTTCTTAATCAAAAAAGAACTAATACACCACTTAGATAAAACTTGTAGAAAATGTTTTGCTCCTTTGTCCTGAAGAATCGATTTAGATAACAGCTTGTTTTTTGTTTTTTTTTTTTTCCAAGTAGGGGAGGAAGAGGGAGGGGTGAAGGTTTTGGCTTTCCCAGTAAAGGTTTAAGGTGGAGGTCGGTCTGCATTCTCTTAATAATCCTCCATTTTTGGCAGTGGAACTTCAGGGAGGAATAGCAGCCCCTGTTTTAATAAAAACCCCTTCCAGTGGTCCTTTTCAAGAGGAAATCTGGAAATAAGACTCAGTCATCAAGTAACTTACAAACTGATGAAATAATTAAGGAATATAATGGCCTGGCAAGGACAGTCCCTCTGTCTCCCCATTTCAGATAAATGCTAATCACTTCTCTCTCTTTTAACAACATTTATGATGAAATGGCCTGTTTTTGCCACAGCAGGGTTGCTTTGCCAACCCAGAGCACTCTTAATTCTGATATGCTTGATTAGAGCCTCAGGGGTCCCAAAAGATGTGCTGTTTTCCCACTTTGTAAAATTACATTCTTTTCTCACAGTTGTCGCAAACATGATATTGGTTAATAAGAACTTTTGAGTAGTTTTAATGACTCTTTACTGCTTACAGTCTACTACTTTAAAAAAAGATAGACTTTTATCTCTCAAGACTATAAATGATTGGACCTTTTTTATGTTTTACATGAAGCTTTGTTTCCATTTGCTCAAAAAAAAAAAAAAAAAAAAGAAAAGTCAATTCAGATCATTCCAGCTCACAGATGCCACTGTGGCCTGTAAGGGTTTTCTAGGTTGCTGGGTGTGACTTGTTTTAAATGGTTTATTTCTAATTTCAGTTTAATTGTGTAATAGTGTGTTTAATAGATGAATTGGAAAGGTGAAGTCCAAGAACTGAACAATGGCTATGTATTTTCAAGCTTCAGAATTACACAGTAAGAATGAAACACATGAGACAGTTGGATAAACTGATGAGTATTCATTCCTGTAGAATAAAATAAATGTAAGGAGATTTTAAGTTAAATGACTTTATTTGGAATATACTGAGTAGTTTTCAGATTGCTGAGGTGTGCTGCAAAATAAAAAAAAAACCTGGAAGGTATTTACAGAACAGCCACTGAAGTGGAATTAGAGGAATCCAATCATATTAAATATTCTAAATAGTGAAGAGTTTAGTTACAGCATGTAAATGAAAGTCGTGACAGTGGAAGAGTCTTGATTTGTATATGCCTCATCTTCAGATCTTTGGGGGAGGGGTGCTGACTAGTTTAAATGCACGTGGAAGAAAGAATGAGTTACACAAAGACAGCAGGAAATTTCTTAAATCTGCGGGAGGGAAGCTTGATCATCATAGCTGAATGGCCTCATTTGGGGGCAGTATAAAACCTTCTGAAATGTTGGTGAAATGTTGACTTTTGGCAGTAAGGTGATCTGGATTATTTTTCTCCAACTGATACTATGGTTAGGCAAATTTGCAGTGGTATGTAGGGCAAAGGATTGGGAATTGAGACCATGAGGGGAGATAGAAATCTGACTTTGAGGAAGTGGGAGGACAGGGACCATCCTTTCCTAAAATCGGCAGCTATTGATAAGTAAGCTCAATTCTTGTATAAATCTATCTTCCCAATAAATAGAAGGGCAGCCCCTGTCAGCCAGGTGCCACCACACGTTGCTCATTTACGCTTCGGGTTGGAATGCTCATTAGAACACTTTATATTTGAGCATTTGTTGACGGACTCTTGAACATCCTCATAACTTCCTGCCCAGGGTAACAACATAACTGAGTTACTGGAAATTTGGGGCCAGTTTGGTAATTTTGTGATAAAGTTGAGAAATAAAATTACTAAACCCGAAAAGACAGCTGAATAAGTTGTATGAGAGAATTAGTTTAATTCTTTAGCCTTTGTCCTCGAGCTTTACCAGAGTTGCTCTTGGCCTGCACGGTCCTCCACTTGCTATGGGAGAGCAGCCCTGGAGTGAGCTGCTAGTTTTTTAATGGGTTCGTGTAATGTTTTGTGTGTTGGTGTTCATTAGTTTCTAGTGTGTCGGGGAACCTTCTGATTTTAAAATATAGTTCTATGGACTGGAAATTGAGAGTCCACATATGTTTTGTTCCTGAGTCAGCATTAGGAAGAACACTTGTTTTTGTATTTCCTACCTGTAACAAATCAGGATAACCTCAGAACAGTTCAGTTATACCAGAAGAAGTGTTTTTGTGTTTTTTAAATGAGTGGATAAGTTCTTTTCAGTTCAGTATATAAGTCTACTGAGCAGTGATTGTATTAATTGAAGGGAGACTTTTTTTTCTTATTTTTGAGAGCAAATAGGTGATTTGAAAGAGCCAGACATACAGCTTTAGTGTTTACTCATCAGAGATGGGGAGGGGAATATTTAAATTTGGCTAAAGAAAGATCTCATGCCTTAAAAGGCATTGCCCTTGTTTATATATAATCTGAAGTTGGTTAAATTGGCTATAATTAAGAACACTCACCATTAGGCACTGTGGAAAAAGGTGTGGTTGTGTAGGGTAATGGGTAATATAATGGTTATAGTGATTTGTATATCTGTGTGTGTGTGTTATATACACACAGATATACAAATATATATATATATACACACACTGTGTGTGTGTGTGCAGTGTTTTCTTTGTAGAGAGTTAAAGAATACAGGTAGTTTTTTTTTTAGTTTGTTGAAATCTCTCTGAAGTTAGTCCTGTCCAAAATCTTTGCAAAATACTTAAGGTAGTACTGGTTAAGTGGTAATAATAGAAACTCACTGATAGCAGTACTTAATCTTGCTTAAGTAAAAATTAAAACAATTTCCCTTATAATTCTTTTTTTCACGTCAAGATGGAATTTTTAAAAGCCAGTTTACAGGCCACAGTATCTGTTAATATTGATAATACTGAAACTAAAACTTAATATGTGGTGCTTTAAGTTCATATTAAGATCGTTTATCGAGCTTAATTAATTTAGGAGGAATCAGGCAGAGTTCTTAATCATGACGCTGAAATATGCTAGTAGGAATATATTTTTATCCTACTTTGGTCTCTAATCCCATGTAGCACCCGAGCACCTTCACAGAATTTCAAGAAAATGAGCCTTTATCCTATCGGATCTTCCCAAGCTTTGCCTTTGAGCAATCATTTGCTTTCGAATAGATTGTAATGTTGAATGTAAACTTTGAGTATTTTAGTCTTTCTCTCTCGCTTAACTTTTAAACATCTTTCCACAGCTATGTTAGGAAGGTTGGGCTGGCCATCTGCTCAGTGGGTGTGACCTTGGCGATTTCCTTGCAATAGTGTTGAAGGATTTAAAGTTGTAGGTTTTGATTGCCACTGTAGATGACTGTGTAGAGTTCTCTTCACTTGTCAGATTAAGGAAAAAATAGTATGTGCAAAATAGAGAAGGGAAACCTATAGAAAAACCGGCAGTTTCCTAACCACATCTTGGAGATAATTTTGAAGTTTAAAGGATACAAATGAATTGGCCTGAGACGAGTAGTTTGTTGAAGGGAAACCTATAGAAAAACCGGCAGTTTCCTAACCACATCTTGGAGATAATTTTGAAGTTTAAAGGGTACAAATGAATTGGCCTGAGACTAGCAGTTTGTTTAGACTGAATGTTTTAGTGATCATTTATTTGGATGCTTAGGTAACTTGGGTGGTGGCAGGGGGAGTAGATTTGTAGGAATACTGCAAATTACTTGACTATAAATAGAATTTTTAAGTGTTTTTGACAGGTTTTGAGGGCCTTGAATACCTTATTGCTCCATACTATGGTAATAAATATTCCATGCCAAGACATGTCAGATAACCTGTTCAGCCGAATTAGGGATGTGGGGTCTCTAAAGGCAACAGTTTGAGTACAGCTGTACATTAAGAACAGAATTTCCAAGTTACATTGTCAGCAAGGTGGCATTCACCTCTAATTTACTGTGCTTAAGCACAAATTATGGTGCTTTTCATTAAGCGTTGTATACTGGGTAGTATCAATATTTGCTAATTTCAAGGTCGATAGGTATTGGCAGAATTCATAGTAAATTTACTCACAGATGAATATCTGCTTTAAAAAGAGATAAATGACCTGAAGAACATCAGACATATTTCAGGTGGTTGTAGCAGTATGGTTTCTATTCTTTTCAAAGCTTATGTTGTGGTGAATTAAAGAAACGTATCTACTTAAGTGATCACAATATAAATTAAACCCTAGGGTTCGCTCACAATATTAGGTTATACTGAATAACCTCTTGCCTTAGGTGCCTTAGGTGTGTCTGGCTGATGGTCAAGTGCTGTCATTAACCTGAGTAAAGGTTAAGAAAACTTGTTTTAGACGTTGAAAAACATTTTTGCTGAGCGCCTTTCAGTAAGCTGAGTGTGTTCGGAATGCTCGCTTTTCTGCAAACTGAAAGCAGTTAGACTGTGGGTGTCGGTTTATGGCATCTTCCCTACCCCTCCATCTCCAGTTCTTTGTCGAGACAGACAGCGCACTTTGTCAGCAGTGCCGCTGGCGTACTGTTGGTGTCCTGTCCGTGTGCTCCATACATGGAAACGCCAAAGGTGCCGGGGAGCCTGTGTGCACACTTCCCTCAGTTGGAATGGTGATCTGTTGCTGTTACCAGTAATTAGGTTACGATGTCTGGTTTCCTTAAGTTCTGTTATTATTAAAGTCTTTATTATTACAGGCACTCTATAAAGATTTTTGATTTTTGTTGAGCAGACTGATTTTGAGTGTAGTTTTTGATTTATAGTTTAAGGAAGTGTTTTGTCTGCATTTAGTTTTCTAAGTCGAGTTGAGGGTATTTGCTCAGAGATGTCCCTAGCAGGCCCTGCATTTTGGGTTTGGTAGGTCATTAAGGAGAGTGGTTATAAAGCCAAGTGATGCAGTTTGGCTTCTACTAGTTAACTTTATGGTATGATTATATATGATTCATTTTTTATTATACTCTTAACATTGCAGAAAATGGCAATTAGATGGCAGCCACAGATAGCCGTGTAGAAGTCTTGATGAACATTCAAGTTAATTTTAATATCAAGTCAGTTACGGTTGGTGACTGTGGCCAAAAATACACGTACTCATTCTCTACCTGTACTGATTATGTGGTGTTTCTTGAGAGCCTCACCCTGTGCCAGGGACCCTTTCTAGGCACTGGGGGGCAGCAGTGAGCCAGGCCGACAGGGTCTCTGCCCCTGGGATCTTACTTTAAAGGAATGGCCCGTAGTTTTCGTATCTTTTGGGGGAATAGTAAGGATTGCTTGTGACCCTAGTGCTGGGGACAGCTGGGCACAGTTAATGACCATCAGAATCTGTCCCAGAAGCTTCCCTGGAGGAAGAAGTCCTTGGGTTTTGCCTGGGAGGGTCTTCTTCCCCAACTGACTGCACCCGAAGATTCCCTGGCCTGGGACATCCTTCCCTCCCTCCTATTCACCCTCTTGGGCAAAACTGAAGCTCTTCTTTCTCCTCAGGTTTTTCCCAGTACCCTCCTTTACCAGTCCTTTAGGTCTTGTGTTGGCAGCTGATGATGACTTAACCCAGATATTTAACATTTCGGAGATGGAGTTGAAACTAAACTGTCTTTCGAAGACAGGAATTTCCAGTATATGCTGTTACCCCATGTGGGAAATAATAGGGATGTACCCACATCATGTTTAATCCCGATAGTGAGTTTAGGATTGGTGTCTTTTGGGGAAAGATTATTTATAGAAAAGTGGAGTTCCCCCAAACTTAAAAATGTCACAGAATAGTCAAATTTCTTTAAAAAAAAAATTATGTTGAGGTCTGACCTGGGGGACTTTGATTTTGCCAAATTAGGACATTAAAAAAAAAAAAAAAGCCTGCTATTGCCACTCTTTCGTTTTATGAAAAGGGTATTTTGGCACCAAAAAGTAGAAAGGACCTCAAATAAAGGACGATCTTTATTCAAATTGGAATTAATTCACATAGCTTTGTGTAGAGCTCATTGAGCAGTTTTTCTATTTCTCATTCAGCTGTTGGCCGGTGAAAACAGTGTCGTCGGGTTTGAGAACTGCTTTTCTGGAGTGTGTGCTGTTACTTTCTTCAGTTAAAATATTACCTGGGACACTAGCACTCAGTAAATATTTGTTGAATGAGTAAATGACTACACAGAAACCCAAATTATCAATCACAGATCCAAATATAACATCTTGATTAGCATAATCATTAAACACTCTTTTGAGTATGTCTATCCATAAATGTAGATCTCACCCCAGGACCACAGAGTTTTGGAACCCGGCAAGTGGTCCTGTAATTTAACCACCCTCCTTAAGTAGACAGAGAAAGGTGAGGTACGTGGTGGTGCCAGCTTTAAGGTTGTGACTTGTCCAGGACTGGAACTCAGGTCTCTGGAGTGTTCTGTTCTGTCCTACCCAGCAGCCGGTAGCCAGCCCGTGTGTTTATCCTCCACTGTGATTGCCAAAAAGACTAAGAAATTAAGATAAAACACTTTAGTCCATTCTTTCTGTATCCTGAACTTTGATCTGCAGTCTTATTTAGAAAAGCTTAATGTTAAAGATCTGGTTTACTCAAAACTCAAGATAACAGGGAGTGTGAGAATTTTCTTTCTCTGAGTGTAAAGAAGTGGAAGAAATGTTTCCTCCTCTTCTGAGCCTACAGGCCCTTGCTCTTTGAGGAAGTGGAGAGAAGGAAAGTTGTGTGTTTTTTTTAATATAACGTTGACTGTGGTGGGAATAGTTTGCATGTCTTTTTGTTTCCTTGGGTAGAATTAACTGACTTCAGTTAAAGGAGTTGGGACTATTTAAAAACAATTCCTGTGCTTGCTGTAAAGGTGGAGGGTTAATTTAGAGGTTAATTCTTCTCCAAGAGTGAAAATTAGCTTCTAAATCGGACCCTGTAGAGTTAAATCAGCTCATGCATTTTTTTACCTGGCCAGTGCATATGTGAAAGGTGGATTAGAAATGAGAGGGTCTGTTTTCTGATGAAACACTAAGCCATGTTGAACAGCTATGTTGAGGATTTTAGTTTAAATGTGTACATTCACAGAGAAGCTTTGCGTATGTATTTCCTTATTTGTTGTTTGGACAGGGAAGCCCTACCCTGCCTGACGCTGCTAAAAGCAAACTGGGATTTCGGCAGTGGAATGAGGGCCAGAATATCCAGTGAACCAAATACATCAGCATCAAGGCTCTGCTTGGCCAGGAGGAGCAACGGTTCTGAGGGGTGTTTCTTGAATGGGGATTTTAGGAAAGGTTCCCATTTTCTTGTGCTTATGTTGTTGACTTATGTATGGGTAACCTTTGAGTGTGCTTTTAGGCATTGGTGTTTCTTGTATGTTTTGTCTGTAAGATAGTTTGAAACTCTGGCTTTTGAAGTTTTACCTTAAGTGCTTTTATTGTTATTTTTTACAGTTCTGATATAGTCTCTATACTTATATAGGTTGTTTGTAAGGATACACATGTGCCTTTTAGTGGCAGTTAAAACATACTCAGCTGAAATAGACAATTTCTGTCCTGAAACGTTACATTTTAGATTTAAATCATTAAAGCACCAGGTTTTCAGTTTAACTGCATGAATTTCTGGCAGTTTGATAAGGGTACCGATTGGATAAAATGCTAATGATTTAATTAACGAGCACGTTTAACAGGATGCGCTGTATTGGTTAAAAGTGAAGCAGCTGAATTAGGTACATTCTGTGCTTCGTGGGAAGGGCCACTGTGAGTCATCGGCCAGCCTTGTCTTTTCTCTGACTGCAGCTAGCCGTTTCTATTTTTTTTTTCCTCTAGGTTTTGGAAATCCCTTGTCTCCAGGTTGCTGGAATTGACTTCTTGCTCAACTGAATCACTCACTTGATGAAGACAAAGAGAACTAATGCTTTGTGCTGACTCATCTCTGAATCCAAGCACTGGGGAGTCTGTCTGCCTGGTTTGCGGAAAGATCCAGTGATTGTTTTTATCACTGAGCTTCCTGAGACTTCTGAAGATAAGAAGTCAGAGGAATATACACTTTCTTTTGAATTTTCATAACATACTTGCTCTAGTTTTGAAGCCTCGGGCTGCTGGGCGTGTGAGTGACAAGTCTTTACAAGTGGCCTTATTCCAACTCCAGAGATTCCTCACCCAGATTCTAATTTTATATACAATCCTCAAGAGACAGGAAACATGCCAACTCAATCCCTCTTGATGTATATGGATGGACCAGAAGTTATTGGCAATTCTCTTGGCACCCAAATGGAGATCGATGATGCCATGACAATAAAAGGGACCGCCGCTGTTCCTTTCAGAGCCACGCAGGAGAAGAACATAATCCAAATAGAAGGGTATATGCCCTTGGACTGCATGTTTTGCAGTCAGACCTTCACACGTTCGGAAGACCTCAATAAACATGTCTTAATGCAACATCGGCCAATCCTCTGTGAGCCCGCCGTTCTGCGTGTTGAAGCAGAGTATCTGAGTCCTCTTGATAAAGTTCAGGTGAGAACAGAACCGCCAAAGGATAAGAATTGCAAGGAAAACGAAGAACTTAGCTGTGAAGTGTGTGGGCAGACGTTTCGAGTCGCCTTCGACGTTGAGATCCACATGAAGAAACACAAGGACTCTTTCACTTACGGGTGTAATGTGTGTGGCAGAAGATTCAAGGAGCCCTGGTTTCTGAAGAATCACATGCGAACGCACACTGGCAAATCGGGGGCCAAGAGCAGACCGCAGCCAGGCCTGGAGAGCCCGGCGACCATCAACGAGGTGGTGCAGGAGCACGCGGCTGAGAGCGTCTCATCTCCTTACAAGATCTGCATGGTTTGTGGCTTTCTGTTTCCAAATAAAGAAAGTCTCATTGATCACAGGAAGATGCACACCAAAGACACTGCTTCCGGTACCCGCAGCTCACAGACAGACACGCAGCAGGAGGGAATGCCATCTCCGGGGGAAGAGTTGCTGCAGTTCTTAAACCTAAGACCCAGGTCTCACCCGGAGATCGCAAAGAAGCCGGCCAAATGGATACCTCAGCTGGACCCGTTCACCACCTACCAAGCCTGGCAGCTGGCCACCAAAGGGAAGGTCGCCGTGTGCCGAGAGGTGAAGGAGCAGCCGGGCCAGGAGGGGAGCACTGACAACGATGAGTCCTGTTCAGACAAAGAAGAGCTGGGGGAAATTTGGAATGCGAATAAAAGCCATCCCGAAGGTTCCGGAAAGTCCAAGACAAGTAAAAGCGGTTGTCCAGGTCTCTCACAAGATAAGGAGAAGCCCAGACACCCTGCCGGTGAAGTGCCTTCCGTGGACGCAGACCCCAAGTTAGCCAGTAACAAAGAGAAGCCGACGCATTGCTCCGAGTGTGGCAAAGCCTTCAGAACCTACCACCAGCTGGTCCTGCACTCCCGGGTGCACAAGAAGGACCGCAGGGCCGATGCCGAGTCGCCGCCCATGTCAGTGGACGGCAGGCAGCCGAGGACCTGTTCTCCGGACCTGCCCCCCACCCTGGAGGAGAACGGAGCCATCGATCGAGAAGGTGGCTCTGAAGACGGGTCCGAGGATGGGCTTCCAGAAGGGCTCCACCTGGGTAAGCTGCTGGGTGGTGCACTGTTCCTCCTCTGCTCGATGCCAGAGGACACTGGCCGGTTATCAGGGTGGGGAGGTGGGTTTGAGTCCCGGCTGTTTCTGGTGTCATCCCCCTGTTGTAAGTCCCTTAGCTTCTCGGGGCCTTCCCTTTCTCACTTCTGTAACAACAGGGCGGAGTTAAAAGGCTTATCGAGGTTTCTGCCTGTTCTAAAAGTGATGTGATTTCATACTTTGCTAACAAGAGACACACATTATTTTATTTTATTTTTTTTAAACCAATCTTTACTTTTTGATTAATTAATTTATTTTTGGCTGCGTTGGGCCTTCGTTGCTGCGCACGGGCTTTCTCTAGTTGGGCGAGCAGAGGCTACTCTTGGTTGCGGTGCGCGGGCTTCTCATCCCGGTGGCTTCTCTTGTTGCGGAGCAGGGGCTCTAGGCGCGGGCTCAGTAGTTGCGGCTCGCGGGCTCTAGAGCACAGGCTCAGTAGTCGTGGCGCACGGGCTTAGTTGCTCCGCGGCACGTGGGATCTTCCCAGACCGGGGCTCGAACCCGTGGCCCCTGCGCTGGCAGGCGGATTCTTAGCCACTGCGCCACCAGGGAAGTCCCGGGACACACATGATTTTACCTCGTGCATTGGCACTGCTTCGCTGGGGCGATTTTGCCCCCAGTGGACATCTGGCACTGTCTGGAGACAGTTTTGGTCGTCACCACCACGTTGGTGTGTGTGCTGCTGGCACCCGGTGAGTGGAGGCCTGGGATGCGCTACGCATCCTCCCAGGCGCAGGGCAGGCCCCCCGTGCCAGTAGTGTCAGGGTTGAGAGATGCTGGCCTTCCCTTACAGTTTCCCAGCATTTCTGATCTTAATCTATAAAAACAAGTTATCCTTATAGGCAGTGCACTTCCCTTTCTATCAAGGGCCAGCTTTCACACGCTTATTCCAAACGGATATCTGTGGGCACAGATCAGTACTGGGAATGGTGTCAACCAGAGAAAGAGTATTAGGCCATTCGGTGCTGCCTGGTCCCCTGTCCTTTGTGTCTGGGGGCAGGTATTCATTCACAGTCAGCTCATTCACTGAAACAATTTGTAAAGTAAAGAGAATGTGAACACGCCAAAGATGATTTAAAGATCTCACTTGCTCAGTCAAAATTTTAATGTACTGATGGCATTTATGGGAAGCGGAAGCCATCGCTGAGGGCGTGCTGGCCTATCTCTCGTCCCCGTGGGCATCATGGGCAGAGGATTCCACCTGTGGTTCAGGCCGTGCCCGTCCTCACGTAAACCACGTGAGCTTCTCTATCCATTTAATAATATTTTGTTTGAATAGAGGATTCTGTTGCTGGAGAGCACTGAATAAACCCCTGCATAATCAACACGGGAACGATGAGAACATGAATTAGTCTTAGAGAAACAGTATCATTTACAGACTGGTCTTGGGTTTAAACATATGCTGGCCACTTGCATTGTCACTTGACTGTGTGTTGATGTCTCTCAGAGCCCCGTGTGTGAGATCCAGGGTGAATGTGACCAGATGATACATCTTCTCTGAAGCCAGTGCCCAGTTCTTTTTCTGATCACAGGATGGGTGTGAGAGCAGCAGTTTTCATATCAAATATTTAGCATGTTTAGAGTTTCCTGGGAGACAGGAAACCTAGCACTTAGCATGCTTACAATCTTCATTTTTCAGAAATCCAGAAAACGCATTATGGTGTCTTAATGACATCATAAACGTGACTTTAAACCAGCCCTCCAGTTTTCTAAGTGATTCCTCTTAGTGGCAGTGCTGTTCGTGGGCCTGCAGTAATGGGGAGGTAATTAGGCCTGTGAGATGGATGCCCCGGTGCCCTGAAAGAAGTGAGCTAGCCGGTCACGTTCTGCCAGTAGGCGGTGTGGGCAGAACTGGGTGGAAAACTTGCGCCCGGTCGGCGGGCAGAGGGAATAGCCCATGAGAGTTGCGAGCGCCAAGACTCGCGTGGAGTCTGGTTCTACCACTGCCTTGTTCTGTGACCCATTTCGTGTTGCTTAACCTTTCTTTGCCCTGATTTCCCTGTTTACAAAATTGGTTCATTGACCCTTGTCTTCCACCTCCCAAGGATGATTTCAACTGCCTACTTATAAAAAGTCCTTTAAAGGGCAGCACAGCAAAATCACAGGTGGTGCTGAAGGGGCAGGAACCAGATAGATGTGGATGTTTCATGCCCTTTGTGTTAGAATAAAGGCGTTTCATAACGTTTTGGATATGATGCAACATACCGTAAATCCTGACACATAGCTGGAAGTAGGAAATTGCAGTGAGGTGCAAGCCCAGCTACAGAGTTGGGTGTGATTGTCCGAAAGAGAGCTGGGCATTCTACGTTAGGGAATGGACTTTCATGAATTAATATTACGATGTGGTCTTCCAGTCTAGATTTATTTTATTGTTATTTACTATCAGCCTGGCTTTCTTTAGATTTACTTTCAAGATCAAAAAGCAGAGTAAATAATTTATCTTTATTGTTTTCAACTTTAAGCTATAAATAGCTTTAATAATAGTTGTTCATGTAAATTATTTTAAAAAGTCTTCATGACACCTTTTTAGATCAAGGGTTGTCTCTGCTGTCTTAGAGTGTCCGGAGGTTTAGAGGTGGCTACATTGTCTTCAGGGAAGTTTAGGGGTGACAGAGATTTTATAGTCCTGTCTTTTTTTTTTTTTGGCTGTGCCTCGTTTCCCGACTAGGGGTTGAACCTGGGCCCTTGGCAGTGAAAATGTGGAGTCCTAACCGCCGGACCGCCGGGGAATTCCCTATATAGTCCTGTCTTTATTGTACCTGGAGGCTCACCGTGGTTTACTTATAAGTTGCTTTTTAAAATCAGTGACATCTATAATCTAGACTGTGGAATGTGGAAAGAGCCAGGAAGAGGCCATTTAGTAGGGAATTACAGTTTTTCAAGGCAAAAGGACAAGTTACGCTAAATTTAAAGAGATGACCCGACTTCTGTTGTAGTCATATTGTGATGTATGTAATATGACATAGTTTAATAATATAAGAGGAGGTTGGTTCATCTAGAACTTTCGCCCATATATGGCGAGCCGGTACTTTAACTGCAGCACGACTGTCTGGGAGGGCTGCTGTGTTCTCCTCTCATTAGTGGCTCCCCCAGGACCTTCATTTACTCCCCTGTCCTGATCAGGCCGCAGAGAGTGAAGTTTAAAGTTCAACCCCGTGTCATTTGGGGACAGATTTTGAGTTGTCAGGTACATTTTGCCCGTGTGAGTGCTTGTGGATAATACAACCTGCTTTCCAAAAACGTTGCTAAATTTTGACAAACTTTCCTAGGTGTTTGCCCAGGGCCAAGCTTTTTTATTTTCTGTAAAGATTAAGTTGTGCTCACTGCCCTCTAGTGGTAACTTGCTTAAGCTTAAGATAAAAAGCTTTTCCTCTGGTGGTTGGGAAAGTCGGTGATTTGTATTGGCTCGGTTTTCTAAATTACTTATCCTGAAGAAGCTGGTTATTCCAGGCTGTGTGCAGGTCCAGCTTGAGTTTGCCAGGTTCTGCGTGTCTCAGACTTGTTGGGAGAGTGGACAGCTGCCCGTTGGTTTCAGTCTACTAAATGGGTAAATGGTCCTGTGATCGAGGTAGAGGAAGAACTGAATCTTTAACAGTGAACTCTGCTGTGCTCAGGAAAAAAACTGATGCACACGTGCTTTAATACTGCAGGTAACCTCAAAGCAACATTTGGCATGTTTTTAGCCAATACCTAATATAAAAAATATTTTATACTTTCCAAAAATGTTTCTATCAAGAATCTTTAAGTCAGCTCGCCCTGTTCACATACTTGAGCCATCTTCTTACATGAATTATTTTTGTTTCTGTTTTAAGATAAAAATGATGATGGAGGAAAAATAAAGCATCTTACATCCTCAAGAGAATGTAGTTATTGTGGAAAGTTTTTCCGTTCAAATTATTACCTCAATATTCATCTCAGAACACATACAGGTAAGGAACTTCTTAGATTTGTTTACAGCATGTATTAGTTCAGAGGATTATGATGTAGTTCTGTGTCTTGATTTTTGTTGTTGTTGTGTTGTTCAGATATTCTGCTAGATCCTTGGACTAGCTTAAGAATATATGTGTAGTCTGTTGATTGTAGCTGTCATTTTGATTCCTTTAGTGTCATTGTAACTTGAACTGGTCTTGTTGTGAAGTTAATTTCTCCTTTATCCTAACTCTCATTTTATTAACATTTTTTAATGCCACGGCTCTTTTGCATTAATTTTTATGATTTAGAATGCAATGAATATATTTAACAATCATTTATTTATTTTTAAGTTTATTTTAATTAATTAATTATTTGGGGGCCATGCCACACGGCTTGTGGGATCTTAGTTCCCCGACCAGGGATTGAACATGCGCCCTCGGCGGTGAAAGCGCGGAGTCCTGACCACTGGACCTCCAGGGAATTCCCAATAATCTTTTCTTCAGGTTGTAGAAGCAGCTGTAACATGATGGTTTAGGAGGCGGTGTGGACTTGAATTTGCACCTCTTCTGCTCACCGGCGTACAACCTCAGGCAAATTACTTAACTCTTCTGCGCTCCCATTTTCTTAGCTGTAGAAGTGGGATAATATTCACTGCCGTAGGGCTGTTATGAAGATTAAATGAGATAATTTTAAAGTGTGCTTTTTAATTTTTTAAATTAAAGACGTGTTCACGTTTTCAAATATTTGGGGTAGAAAGGGTGATGAAGCAAACAACTCATGACGGATCCTGGATATGAAGATTAACAGACAAGAAGGGAGAAGGAAAGGACCCCGTTTTCTCTGTCTTATTTGTTTCGATGCCTTTCATAAACTTCTGTAATAGAGTGACATTTCTTGTTTTAGGTGAAAAACCATACAAATGTGAATTTTGTGACTATGCTGCAGCCCAGAAGACCTCTCTGCGGTATCACCTGGAGAGACATCACAAGGACAAGCAGACCGACGCTGCTGCTGAAGTCAGGAACGAGGGGAAAAACCAGGAGACGGAAGATGCACTTCTCACCGCTGACAGTGCGCAAACCAAAAATCTGAAAAGATGTTTTGATGGTGCCAAAGATGTTAAAGGCAGCCCACCTGCAAAGCAACTGAAGGGGATGGCCCCTGCCTTTCAGAACATTCTGGGCAGTGCTGTCCTCTTAGCAGTACACAAAGATACTCAGGATCTCAGTAAAAACGCAGCTGATGACAGTGCCGATACACTGAGCAAAAATCCTGCCCCTGCTTATCTGGACGTGCTAAAAAAGAGATCAGCAGTTGAACCTCAGGCACACCACCTCACCTGCGGAACAGAAGTGGACGCGGCCCCTCACCCAGACGGCCGGGCGGCCCATCACGTCCAGGTCGGCCACAGAGAGAGGAAAGTGGAGGTCGATGCCGACTGTCAGGAAAAACCCTTAAACTTATCCCTCGGGGCTTCCCACTGCTGCCCGGCAGCTTCTTTGGCTAAAAGTGCGACCACGAGTACCACCTGCCCGTTCTGCACCTTCAAGACATTTTATCCAGAGGTTCTAACGATGCACCAGAGACTGGAGCATAAGTACAACCCTGACAGCCACAGAAACTGTCGGAACAAGTCTCTGCTTCGAAGTCGACGGACCGGATGCCCCCCAGCTTTACTGGGGAAAGATGTGCCTCCCCTGTCGAATCCCTACAAGCCCAAGCCCAGGCCCGCCTTCCCAGCGCAGCCCAGACCCCTGCCGTCCGAGAAAGCGAAGCCCACCCCCCCGGGGCCCGGCAAAGCCCCTCTGACTTCAGGGATCGACTCCAGCACTTTAGCCCCCAGCAACCTGAAGTCCCACCGGCCGCCGCAGAGCCTCGGGGGGCCGGGGGCCGCCGTCCGGCAGCCGCCTTCCGAGATGTTCGCCAAAGCCAGTGCGACCCCGGCCCCGGCCGCGGATAAAGCCAAGCGGCTGGAGCCCAAGCCCAAGCCTCAGCCTCCTGCCCAGCCCGCCCCGGGCGCCGCCCTCAATGGCTGCAGCGACCACACCCCCAGGAATGACGGTCTCTGGGCGCCGCCGGCCCGGGACTACTTCTGTGGCCGTGGCGCCGGCGCCGAGCCGGACGAGCCGCTCCCCAAGCGGCCGCCGAGGGTCGGGGCGCCGGCCCTCGACGGGGACCAACCCGGCCCCCACTACCGGCGGCCCTTTGACCTCCCCAAGTTCCACGTGGTGCGCGGCCTCACTTCGCTGCTGCCCCCCGAGTGCGCGTGCCCGCCGCCCACCGCGCTGCCTGCGCGGCCCCGCTTCCTGGCCACCGGCGAGGCGGACGCGGCCGTGCTCCCCGCGCAGAAGACCTTCGTTGCTGCCGGAACCCTGTTCCCCTGCGGCCCCGCGGGCCCCGCGGCCGGGTCGGCGCTGGAAGGTGGGCGTCCTGGAGGCGGGGGCTTCCGGGAGGGCGAGACGTTCCGAGACCGGGCAGTGGTTCGGGGCCCCCAAGCTCAGCCCTGCAGGACGAAAGCTTATTCCCCAGTGTTACATTTCGCTCTTTCAATTTAATTTTCTCCCTGGTTGGGAGGATGATGAAAAGCGCTTGAGGACCCAGGAGTCTGATGTCAGGTGTCATTTACGCCCACTCACCTGACTTCATCATGGTCTAGTTTTCTCCTTTGCGCGTGTGTGTCGCGTCCAGCGGCCCAGCCCAGCCTGGGAGGTGGGAGCCCGGAGGTGGGGTACTTCTGTCCATGTCTCACCGCCCCTACTAGACTGTGAACTCACTCAGGGCAGAAAATTCGTTTTATCTAACTTTGATATGCAGCCCTGTCAGGTGCCCGGCACAGAGAGGTGCCAGGGGTGCTCAGTAAATACCCATGAGGACCCTTGATCCACCAGACCAGAATGCTAAGAACTGCTGCTTAAACCATCTTTTGAACAGCTTGATGTTCAGACTTAACAGAACTGTACTGCTTTCTTTAGCCTTTGTTAAATATCGAAGTGAATTGTAAAAAGCACAGTTTTTCCCCGTATTGTCCATTACGCTCATAGATACTTTGGTGTCTTTAGCGTCCTTGCTAACTCATGACAGTTTCATAGAGGTGTCTGACACATACCTGTGCCCGCAAAAAAGTAGATCAGAGTGTCGTGGGGACCTGTCCCCCTTGGAAAAGGTGATGAAACCACCATGCCTTCTTTTGTCGGATATAAACTCTGCAGGTTTGTCCGCCCCAAAGAGACAAATCCATTTTGAACCTCTCAGTTTGTGTTTATTTCAAATTAAAGATTCTGTGTGGTGACAGTGCTCTATCAAGGATGGCTTGATGCCAGTTGATCTGGTAGGGACAGCAAATTAAAAAACAACTGCTTTCATACACTCCAGTGACTTTTATAAAAATTCTGATGAAGAGATAGTATTTGCAGCCTTTTGATTAGAAGCGTCCCTTCTTTTTCCCCTCCTCGGCACTTAAAACGGACCTGAGTCATAACTGTGTCTTTACTTGAAGAGAAAAGGCTCTGTGTTGCAAGTAAATCAGTCTGTTTTCCTCCTCCTCCACACATTTTGGTTCGTCAACACAGAGGCTTAAAATCCTTATGCTGCTGTTTTCCTGTTCACTTTTTAGTTTTTACTAATGACCACCTAGCTCTGAGATAATTTTAGCTTTAGTGACTTAAAATTCTGTGCTAAGAAATGTCCTCATGGCATTTAAAAACATTTCACCTTGTAAGTAACTTTATAACGTGTATGCATCTTAGGTGTTCTGGTCACATTATCAGTTAGGAATTTTGAAAATTGACTTCTAACAACCCACACACATTTTACCTAACTGTTGAACTTAATTCTAAATGCCCTTTTATGCTTTTTTTTTAATCAGGAAAAAGGCCTGTGTCCTATCAACACTTATCTAGCAGCATGCTACAGAAGAGGAACTATGAGAATTTTATTGGGAACGCACATTATCGACCAAATGACAAAAAAACTTGATTTCCTATTTTGGGGATGAAAGGTGAGCACATATTATGTATTGATTTTACTTAATTGAAAATAAACCATCTAGCTTATCCAATATAATAATAAAAAGTAAAATTGCTTTTAATTTGACTTTTGAAGTGTCTTAAAACAGAGTCCTCCTGGTCTCTGCATATCAGCGGCGATGATAATGGTAAAAACAACAATAGCAACTGGAAGTTACTAAGCATTTGTTTCATGCCAGGCGTTGAGTGAAGTGTTTTATTGCCATCAGCTCATTTAATCCTTCTTACAGCATCAGGTCAGGGGTTAGCCAACTGCCCGCCACCTGTTTTTGTCTATAAAGTTTTATTGGCACACAGCCACATCCATTCCTTTACGTATTGTCTGTGACTGCTTGGTGCCACAGCAGCAGAGGTGGGTAGTTGTGACAGGGACTTCGTGGCCTGCAAAGCCGAGAATATTAACAGTCTGGCCCTTTACAGAAAAAGTTTGCCCATCCCTGGGTTAGGAGGTCCTGTGCCCACTTTACATATGTGGAGACTGAGACTTGGATTATGTAACTTGCCCAGCGCCTTACTCTGCCTACTTTTGGTCGTAGGTCTGCACAGTCCAAGGCCTGTGCCCCAACCCTCCAGTTTAAGAGCTTGTTCAAAGCCTTTATAAATCCTTATCTGTTGGGGATAAGGGGAGTGGGACAGAGCAAGTAGGTTTATTTCGACTTTTTGGTTCACATGGCAAATGTATCTAAGGGTAGCTACCCCAAAGCCTCAGTGTTCTTGGAGTTGTACACGTGTTAGTGTAGTTACTTCCAAGTTTGGGCAGAGGGCATGATGTCTTTGTGAGAGTCACACTAGGATGCTTTTAACAATAAATTGAATGGAAAGATTGGGGCTCATGGACCAATTTAGTTCCCTCCCAGATAACTCTTGTCCTGTCAAACCACCACCATATCCCCATGGAGCAGACTCTTGACTGACTGCCTGCTAGATCGAGGTACAGAGATAGACTCATGGACCAGGGCAGAATTTCTCCTTCTGTTTTCACTGGGACACATGGGGCCCGTCAGCCTCTGCAGCTCTACATCCTTCTCTCCCGCTCAGGTGATGCCAGTGGTGTGAGACTGGTGTCATCACAGGAATGAGATTAAATCCACTCTGCCTTAAAACATGAAAACAGAAAATTTGTAGGTTGTAAGCCACAGATTATTTGCACTGCATGTAACAGCAGATGGGAACCGTCCTGTTTATCCAGATCCAGCCTCTTCCTGCAGCCTCTGGGCTACTCTGCTTGCATTTCTCTCTCCCCGGGAACATCCTTCCCGCGCCCTCTTTGCCACACAACCTCGTTCTGAGACTTCAGGACCAGCTCACATATCATCTCTGCAGAATGTTTGCCGGGAACTGGGGCTTCCCTGTTTGTGTTCCGTCTGAGCTGTGGTTCTTACCCGTTTGGCCCATCTTAACCTGTGCGTCGGGCTTCCACTCCGAGCTAAGCTGAGGAGGAGGCTCCTTCATTCAGTGGCTGGCCCATCGCTGGGAATTTCAGCCATACAACTCGATAGATGTTGGCTGAACAAATATTGTTACACATGTTCTATGCACCATCCTTCTCATGGAGGAGGTTATTCTAGGTCATTTGTTTTGTTAACACCCCTGGTCTGTGCCATGAATTTCCCTTTCATAGGGTATAAACTTCCAGAGTTTCTTATAGGTGGCAGTTGCCTTTGGCAACTGTGTCAGATATAAATTCTGGTTCTTGGTTAAATCATCTTCATTAAATCACTGTTACGTATATATTAGCACCCCCTAAATAGTGCAGCTTTTATTTATTTAGACTCCTGAGATGTTGGTCACAAAATTTAAGCTTAAATCGAACCCATTGCATTTCTAGATCCCTTTAGCTCTATTTATTTATTATACTTTTTCTTTTTTAAGATTTTTGTAAACTGTATTTAGTTTTATCCTAATCATTTTTAAACCTTTCCCCCCCTCCCCGCCCTTAGGTCTTGATGGATATAAATGTGTACTCTCCATGAAACTGAATTAGTTCATCTTTTGAAAAAGCAGATGGTGAAAGCTACTGAAATAAGCTGTGATTGTACTGTACATATAACATATAACGAACACTACGGTTTTGTAAAGTTGTTCTGTTAACTTTTGTACCAAATAGCAATAAAAACTATAGTTGGAACAGTTGGGTTGTACACAAATGGAGACCGGACATCTCTATTTTGCCCTGAATAATATTTTTTTTAGAATTGACCAAATAAGAAGTGGAGTTTTTTTGCATACTTGAGCGCTGCTGAAAAGAAATCATTTGGGCTGGGGGGTGGGATGGGGGAGAAAGTATATAACGCTTGCACCTCAGGTAAAACTGTAAATATATGTTGTAAACCTGCTTGTTTAAAACTGTGTGTATTCTTTTCTCTAATGTTGCTCATCACTTTGAGCATGTTTCTGCTACTTGTCCTCTTTCATTTAAAACGTATGTTTTTTAAAAAAGAATTTCTCAATGATTTGTATTATGTTAGATCCTCCGCACTCTGTTGTCTTAACAGAATTGTTAACAGAAGCATTTGACCCCCTATGAATATGTGCTGCATGTACGGAGATCAGCCATTCTGAATTTGGTGCCCTTTTACTGCAAATTTCAGCATGTCATCTGAGAAAGACCCAGATCCACAGTCCTTTTCTGAGGGAATGGCATGGTGTGTGGGATTTTTAAGTGCGTGTATCTACAGGGAAACGTTTCCTCTGTAGGCCAGCCACACGTTCAGTAAGCATACCAAATCGTATGTGGAGTTACTTAAATTTGTTTTCTATCAAATTAATCATTTTTGCTGGACAATTCCTGGGTTTTTCTGGCATTTGCCTAAATTCATATATAAAAATATAAACACTAAATTGTACATGTGAATTATATATATATTGGAAACAATTTTAAAAGAAATGAAAGTTTTGGGGTAAATTTTAGGTTTGCATTTGGAAGTCTTGGTGTGTCTGGCATTTGGGTTAACTGTGGACACACTCAGGTTAATTACAGACACATGGATTTTGCAGGAGTGCTGGCTGAGTTTTCTGGTACTCAGGGGAGAGGTAATCTGTTTTGAGACCTCAATTGTCTTCCCATTTTTGGTTGTTTTGAAGCAGCAGCGTTTTTCTCAGTGTACATGCAATTTGGGTTTTAATGAGAGGCTAGCCACCAGCTGGCTTACTAGATGTTTTAAACTTCTGTTCTCTTAATCCGCTGTCCATGGCTGAGTGTATTCTGCAGTACCTGGGTTTAGCGACCACAAAATACTTTATTAACAAAACTGTTTCAAAAATAAATTTGCACTGTTAATTTTTCTTGCCCTGCCCTTCTCCATTAGAGCAAGGGTAATGTCCTCAAAGAATCCTGATTGTTTTTTTGTTTGTTTTCATTATGCAACATGACACCTACTCGGTAGAAAAGTCTTAACTCCCAGGTGAAAAAGGAGACCTGGTTTGAGATCAGTCTGCTGGCATCGTGATGAAGTGCTTTGTATCAGGAAAGTGTACACTATTTACCTTTCTTCCTGTTCACAAGCTGAGCCATATGTACATAATCTAGATTTTTGTTTTCATAGTTTTGCACTTTTATAGCCTACTTTTGAAGATTAACACATTTGCAAGATGATTGACCTGATCCTTACCTAATCTCAATGAGTGTTACAGAAAGCTTGCTGTGATGATAAATATAAATCTTAAAAGGGGATACATGATAATAGAGGGCTGAAATTTAAATCTGTATTTAAAAAAAAAAATCACCAAATCTATTTGAAAACAAGTCAATTCGTGTTATGCTGAAATTTTGGGGGGCTTTCAGATTTCTCCTTTTTAACCACATTTCTGAGTGCATAAAAATACCAGTTTTTTTTCTTTCCACAGCCCTTGTACTCCAAAATATGTTTTTTTTTTTTTTTTTTTTTTTTTGTCCATCAGTATTAACTATTGGGATACTACTGGTTTTGTTTTTTTTTTCCTTTGAGACAACAGTACATATAATAGAGGTACAATCTGTTGGATTTTTGTTTATGTATTTATTTCATTCCAGTTTGATTTATTTTAATTGTTGATACTTAAGTTGTCAAACCGTAGACATTTCTTGTTTTATTTATGATATATTTCAGCTTAAAGTTATGTTATTATATGTGGATGTAAATATAGATTTGGTGTTTTGCAGTCTTGGGCTTTGGTCTTTATTGTGTCCCTGCTTTCTGATTTTGTTTTAACTTTTTGTAAATGTAATTTTAGACATACACAATAATAGATTATAGTGTAATGAGTCCCCATGTGCTTGCCAGCGACACTTTGCCAGTCTCTTTGTGATTCCCCACCCCTTTCCTGAGTATTTTAAAGCAAATCTTAGACATGATTTAATTTCATTCCTCAGATACTTCTAAGTATCTCTAACAGATAAGGGCTTTTCCTCATCGCACCTAACTGAATGGAAAACGATTTCTCATAACTGACCTCCATGTCTGTCTGCATTCCCTGGTTGTCTCAGAATTCCCTGGTTGTCTCAGAAACATCTTCTGACAACTGGTAAGTTGCAGTCAGGATCCAAACAAGATCCACTTACTCTGTTTAGTTGATAGGTTTCTTAACCCGATTTTAATCTTAACCTTCTACCCCCCACACACACACACACACACACACACACACCATGACATTTTATTTAGTGAAGAAACTGGGTCATTTGTCCTATAGAAGTTCTCACTTTCTTGTGGTTTCATCTAACCTGTGTCTCCAGCCTCTATATGTAGTCCTATAAACGGGTAAATAAAAGTCTAGAGGTTTAAAGTAGATCTCAATTTTGGGGAGGCGGGGGCTTCTTCATCCCATCGCACTTCACCTGCATCACCTCTGGACACGTACAATGGGTGACTGTTAACGACTTTCATGTATTCAACCCTTTTTTTCTGTACAGTTTCTCAAATACCTAAAGTTCAAAATTTTTGCATCGATAGGCTGACCATATCTTAGCCCGGCTCAGGCAAGTGCTGAAAAAGAAAGAAGGCAAGAGCCCTCCGTTGCTGTGTAATGTCAAGAGGGTGAGAGAGCTGAACTTCCAGAGGCTGCACTCGACCCCCTCCTTGGACAGACGAGGAGCCCGAGGTCCCCAGAAGGCCACATGTGATCCCAAGGCCAGACAGCTTTGCTGGGCGTTATGAGGGAGGTGTCTCTTCTGTTACACTCGGCTCTCTTTCCAAGGGTCAGAGAGAAGTGCAAAATCTCAGGTTCATTTTCAGACTTGGTTAGACCTAAGTCTGCCCTTCTTTCCTCAGAACTTGGCTGTTTGTGGTGCCCGGGTGACATCTCTGTGCCAGTGTCTGGGACTTGGGCACCTGATGTTAATCCAATTGTACAGCCTTTTAATGAGATTCTACTTCCTAGTATGAATGGGACATACTCATGTGACAAAAGATTTCCAACCTGTAAGTTTATGAAAAGTTATACCAAAGAAGAAAAAAAAAATCACATTTCTTTTCTGCCCTTTACCCTTATTCGTCATAGTGAAATTGCATCCTCACTTTTGCACACACATCAAACTCCCGAACGTCTATGGCTCCTATGGACTGTAGCCGTAGAATCAGAATCACCTGGCATGTCTCCCAGCCCGACCTCCCCTGGATTCTGGTTGGCAGGTCTGGAGCAGGGTTGAGAAACCTGAATGCCTACCAAGAACACCAGGTGATTCTTATTTACTCCAAAGAGTGAGAAGTTACCTAAGGTTCCTGGATATTCTATTTGGGCAGCTGTAATCTCACCGTAATGATGATTAAAGTGTCCCTGAGCTTCGTGCCTCACAAGCCATCATCATCAGTGGACTGATTGCCATCCTCAGCGCCCCAGGGATTTTCACTTTAACCCACAGCAGCCCCAGCAGGGATTTTAGGAACAGGTGGATCTTTCCCTTCCATGCCTCTTGACATGGCAGGACCCGGCAGGACCCAGGGTTCAGGGCTCTGTCAGCATTGGTTCATCCTCAGGACTGTCCACGCCCTGGCCCTACCCCTGAGCCCAGATGTGTCGCTCACAGCTGCCTCTTGCACATCTGCACCCGGGTCCCCAGCTGGCATCTGAGCTCAACACGCCCGGAATGATGGCAACCCATGACAGCCCATCTTCCTCTCTCTGTGGAATGGAACAAAGCCTTTCAGTCACCCTGGACTCCTCTTTCTTATTTGCCATCCAAACTTGTTCCCTCTGTTCCTTCAAAACACATCCGGACACATGGACGTTTCCCATCACCTCCATTGCCGTCGCCCTAGACCAAGACACGAACTTCACCTTGATGACTTCACCTTTTCAGTCTCCCCTCTTCCCTCTTTAACCTCTTCTTCCATCTAATCACATGGCTGCCATAACTATCTTTTACAATAGAGGTCATTTTACCCCATCCTTGCTCAAACCCTGCAATGATCTTACATGACTCACAATATAAAACCCAATCCTGGCCATGGCTTTGCTCACCAGGCCTGAGCCCTGGTTTCCCCCATCCCCTCCTCTCATTGATTACGGCAACCGCAGGGGACTTGGTTGTCCTTCTGGAACATCTTAGGCACCTTCCTCTTTGAGCAGTGATGCCTTTGCTGTTTCATGCCTGGTGCCTCCTTTACTTGGATAATCCACGTTCAAGTGCTCCTACGTCACCAGCCCCCAAGTCTCTCCAGCCCTCTCCGTCTCTGGATCTGGGGTGATTTTTCTTCCGAGCACTCAGTACCACCTGCCGTTATAAAGTGCATTTGTTCGGTTGGTCTTCCCCCAGTTGCAGGTGAACTCCCTGAGGGCAGAAATTTGTTATCAGTGTATCCCCAGGCCTGTGCAGAGCCTGGCACTCAATATTTGTTGGCAGAATGGATGGATGGAAGGATGGATAACATATGTGGTTTATTCTGGCCCAGCAATTCATTAAAGACGGAGAGGTGTTTGCCTAGAATTATGTCAGAATAACCTCATACCTTTGAAATTCATTACTGAGTTCCTTGACATAAGCATTTCCATGGCAACAAATGTAATTCACACTCATCACTGCTTAGTTTATTTTTGCTTATACATCAGTATAACAAGTGAGAGGAGTTTTTTTTTTTTTTTTTTTGCGGTACGCGGGTTTCTCACTGCTGTGGCCTCTCCCGTTGCGGAGCACAGGCTCCGGACGCGCAGGCTCAGCGGCCACGGCTCACGGGCCCAGCCGCTCCGCGGCACGTGGGATCTTCCCGGACCGGGGCGCGAACCCGCGTCCCCTGCCTCGGCAGGCGGACTCTCAACCACTGCGCCACCAGGGAAGCCCTGTGAGAGGAGTTTTACCGAGAGGGTGATTGTGGGTAGGACTGGTATTTTAGAGGAATAAACGGTAGCTCGGATTGAGAGAGCTTTGGTCGGGAGTACTTGAATGATTGCTTTTTTACTGGGTGTGCGTGTTTGTGAGGGTGAGGATGTGGAGATGGCTTGAGGGCAGAATTTGATAATCAGGTTGCAGGAGAGCAGAGATAGTGCCTGGAAAAAGGTATTATTCACGTCCGAGGAGTTTCGCCATTCACAAATCACTGATATATATGCAGAAAAAAATTTTCCTTGGTCTATGCCAATCCAAGCATCATATGTTGTAGGAAGGGTTGACAGAATTCGGCCATTCTGAAGGACTTTTGGCTTCAGAATCCCTTTACACTCTTAAAAATTGTTCGGGGTCCTCGAAAGTTTCTTTTTTATGTGGGTTATGCCTATTGATATTTACAATATTCTGGTTTAAAACGGAATTAAAACTTTAATTCATGAGGAAAAACAAACCCACTACATGTTAATATAAATATCTTTTCATGGTAAATAACAAAATTTCCAAGGCAAAAACATTTTATGAGAAGAATAGCATTGTTTCACTTTTTTGTCACTGTCACTAGTGTCTGACTGCCCTGCATTCTGTCTTTGGGGACATCCCACACCATGTGGCCTCTGGAAAACTCCACTCGAGAGTGTGAAAATCAAATAACTTCCTGGTATTAGATCTTTTGACCCTTGGACCCCCTGAGGGGTCTTTTGGACCCGTAGGATGTCCCTGGACCACACTGTTAGGACTTTTGGAGTAATACAGCTGACTGAGGGCTTTACAGAAGACAGAGGTATTGCTTGACGCCTCCTGTATATTCCATTAAAAAACCCTGATTTTGCACAAAAGAGCAAATACTGCATGATTCCACTTAGAATAATAGTCCAGTCCACAGAGACAGAAAGTAGAATGGTGGCTGCCAGGAGCGAGGGGTAGGGGAGGAAGATGAAGAGTTGAATGGGGACAGAGTGTCAGTTTGGGAAGATGAAAATGTTCTGGAGGTGGAGGGTGGTTATAGAAGCACAACAATGTAAATGTGCTTAATGCCACTGAGTTTTACACTTGAAAACGGTTGAAATGGTAAATTTTGTGTTATGTGTATTTTACCACAGTACAAAAAACCCGTTAATTTTAAAACTACAAGCACAATATATCTTTATGAAGAAGCAAGCTCCGTGTAAATCTATAACGTAGAAAGTGAAACTTCCTCCTCTAAAATAACCACCTTTAACAGTTCAGAATCCATGTCTTCTGATTTTTCGTTGAGCATTTACTTAATAGAAAAGCATGAAGGGACTTTACATGCATTATCTTAAGGCGGAGAATTTATTCTCACCATTTGACAGATGAGGAAGCCGAGGCCCAGAGAATTTAAGTAACCTGTCCATGGCTGGTGAAGGGGTTGAGCTAGGTCTGTACTTTTAACATAGAGATGGGTAGCTGGCTATAGTTTGTACGTGAGTTTTTGTAAAGTGTGAATATTTCTGTGAATTAAGCTAAAGCAGTTACTGGGGTTTGATTACATTTGGGACCAAACCAGTCTCTAGTCATGAGGAAGGCGATGAGCACACTTCACTTTTGCCAAATTGCATTTGAGACGTGTGTTCTTAAAGACAGTCAATAATCGAACACTTTGAATAATTCAAGACTATTTTCCCCATGGAACTGACCAAGACCCCAGATATTTTAACCCTGGAAAGTGCTAAATAAACTACACCACCAGGTGGCGCTGTTGTAAACAAGCTTCGTTTACTCGTCCAACCAGCTTTGCTGTTCAACTATTTGGGACAAAATTTCCCAAGACAGAGCAATAGGGATTTGTGTTATTGCAAATGCTGCAGGAACCATGAGACTCTATTAATATGATTTTATTGAAATATTTAACATTTTCGTAGTTCAACATCCCACGAGCTAGCCTTTATGTTCATTAGTCAGTGACTGTAACTCTGCAGTAGAATGACACCATTTCTATTTTTTTTTTTTTTTTTTTTTTTTTTTTGCGGTACGCGGGCCTCTCACTGTTGTGGCCTCTCCCGTTGCGGAGCACAGGCTCCGGACGCGCAGGCTCAGCGGCCATGGCTCACGGGCCCAGCAGCTCCGCGGCACGTGGGATCTTGCCGGACCGGGGCACGAACCCGCGTCCCCTGCATCGGCAGGCGGACTCTCAACCACTGCGCCACCAGGGAAGCCCACCACTTCTATTTTGATGTTTATTTCCAGGAATGCTCCCAACCCAGTTTAATTTAAAAAAAAAAAAGGAAGAAAGAAACGTCACCATCGTCTTCTCCTCTTTGCCTCAGATGCTGGCTTCAGAGAGAGCCAGGGGCAGGATGGAGATGCCTCTGCCTTCTAGTTTACAGGGAGGATGTGGGGCAGGAAGGTACAGGTTCAAATCAGTGATCCTGGAGAGCGGGGGGAGGGTGTGGTGAAGTCCCAACATTAAAGGAAATCTAGTCCTGGAGGAAGGAGCCTCTCCGCTCCAGGGGGAGTGGATTGAGCCTGTGCCCTCCTGCCCTCTTCTCTTTCTCTACAAACCCATCCTGCTTTCCTGTCTCCCTGCTTCTCTTCCCTCCACCCCCTCCCCCCTTCTAAGGTGACTCAGTCAAGAACTTCCGGAAGTAGGTCTGGCTTAGTGTGGCTCGTGCAAAGTTCCTGGGTTACTCAAGAACAGTGAGAAGGCGCAGGTGGCCGGCTGGCCAGGTGGCTGAGGAGAGAGGAGATGGGGACCTGCTGGCTGTTGGAAGGATTTGACTTTTGCTCTGAGCTTGATGGGGAGCTTCTGGGGGCTTTGAGCAGAGGATTAACATGATTGGACTTAGTCACAGCCGTATTCCAGCTCCATGCCGGGACATGGTCGTTGAGTCACTGAGGTTACCTCCGAGTGGGGTTGAGCTTCCATACAGTAGAGACCCTGTGGGGCCGCTCATCCCACAATGTTGAACTTGATTCCCATTCCTGGAAGACCCCACCTGTTGGTGCATCTGAACCCCATGAGGAAGGTCGGGAGGGCTTCCTGGAAGTGTCACCTAATCTGAGACTTGCACATGGATCTGAGAGGGTTTGCGCCTGCTGTTCCCGTCCAACTTCCCTCTGGAGGTTGAAGGCAGAAAGACCCACTTCAGCGATCATCAGTAGGTGGGATCCACTTGAGTAAGAGAATTTTCTGCTGGGGCAGGGTTTGAAGAGGCTGCAAAGGTGCTGGTTAGCCGGTTAAGGAGTTTCCATTATCATGTGGCCAGCAGATGCAGGGTGCAAAGCTGCAGAACGACAAGATTCATGGTTTTATCGACCAGAAGCAGTAAGGCAATGTCAAAAATCAACAGCAAGACTTGAACTTTTGGTTGAACTTGTATTAACTCTCCCTCATTATTATCGGTTAGTTTTGAAGGTGAGCAGGCAAGTGTAGCAAATTGGAAAATGGAATCCTCTAATGACTCTTTTTATTGCCTTTTGCTGATCCTTAATATAAAGCAAATAATCGTAAATCACAGCCAGCTCGATGGCTTCCTTTCGTCTACAATACAAACGATGCCTGGGGTTGAGAAGTTTACAGATTTTCAGAAGTAGCATCCGCCTGACTGGACCCCAGGTGACACAGCGAGGTCTTACTCTATGCAAATTTGAAATTGTGAATTAGATACATGTACGCACCAAATCTGCAATAGTGTGAATGCTACAAAATTAGAAATTCTCCAAGAATCTTCATTCAGGCGAGGTGGACTGAAGGTTGGGGACGCATCATTGCCACATGGTGGCGCCCGTCATCAGGTAAACAGAAGCGTGGGTGCGCCTTTGTTGAGATGAGATGTGAATTATGCGGCTTCCAATGATGCATTTTCTTCCCTTGAAAAACAAGCAGCTGCTCTGCGGTTCCAAGCTGGATTTGCCTTTGAAACCAAAGGGCATGTGACATAAGAAAACATTAAAAAATTCAAGTGAAATGTTGTAGCTGATAGCGTTTCCTTATGTCATAGCCCTTTCCATACTGTTGAAATGGCCATTTATGTAAAAATAAACAACATCACACATACAAATGGTTAAAACAGCCAAATAGTGTTTATAGTGAAAAACGAGGGTCTTGCACTACCTCCCAACTCTCTCAGTGCTGCTTTTCTGATGCAAGACCGTTTCTCCAAGCTTCTATTGGCATTACCAGCGATATGGCTACTAGCTCCTGTCTCTCAAATCCTCTCCATTCCACTGTGCCAGGATTTTTAGCTTGTCCGTTGCAGTGTCTCAGTGGGGGCACCGTTGGCATTTTGAGGGGGGGGGGGACAAAGTTGTGTTGCGCGGGACTGACCATTTATTGCAAGATGGAACGTTAACGTTCCTGCCCACAACCCTACCCAAAGTGGAGGATCTGCCTGTTACGGGAGGAAAGTGTTTCCAAGTGTCCTTGGGCTGGGCAACACCTCCTTCAGTTGAGAACAGCTGCTCTCCTGCGGACCTGCTGCCTCCCCTCTTGTGAAATGATGATAACGATGGTGCCTGCCCCGTCTCATCACATCTCTGCTTCCACTTCTCAATTTATGTTATGTCCTTTTTATGTACTTTTTCTGTTCCATGTTCAAGACTGGTGACACTTGATCTGGGTTCTGGAACCATAAGAACGTTGTCCATACTCATCTAGTTTGATTCTAAACGCTGAAAAATCAGTAGTTATAACTATGCAAAGTGTCTCTATGCCTTTACCTATTCTGGATATTTCATACAAATGGAATCATACAATATGGAACTTTTTGTGCCTGGCTTTTTCACTCACCATCATGTTTTGAAGGTTTACCCATGTGACAGCAGGAATCAGTGCTTTGTTCCTTTTCATGGCTGAATAATATTCCATCGTATGGATACGGCACATTTGTTTATCTTCCACTTGTTGATAGGCGTTTGGGTTGTTTCTGCCTTTTGGCTGTTGGGAATAGTGCTGCTAGGAACTTGCACGTACACGCTTCTGTTTGAATATCTGTTTTCAGTTCTTTTCAGTATATACCTAGGAGTGGAATTGTTTAGTCATATGGGTTATTATATCACATACACTTTTTTTCTTTTATTTTTCAGTAGGAAAACCCATTCTTAGTGTGTTACTTTCCCCCAGGCTTTCAGTCTAAACGATAGTAATTGCAGTTTACGATTGAGTCTTGAATGCCTGGAACAGTGATAAACAGGAGTTGCTAAAGAAATATATTTTATTTTAAATGTTATTAAATATATATTTAATGAGTAAATGAATGAATGATAGTCACTGAGGCAACCCTTCATGGCAAAACCCACCAAGACTTCTGTTGTGCTAGTCAGTGAATTGGTACCCTATTAATTACAACATTTGAAAAATTGTTTTATGATATGGGCATAAAATTCGCTATGAGAACTGATTATAGTGACTGTGTATTGACTCCTTATTCATGCCAAGGAGTATAGGCTGTATTTTGTTTTTAGTTTCTGGTTTTTCTATCTCAGTCTCACAAGTTATGTGTGGGGCCTGCTGGTCCATTTTATTGATTAGAAAACTGAGCCTGCAGCCATCAAAAGAAATGAGATTGAGTTATTTGTAGTGAGGTGGATGGACCGTGACCACCTAGAGGTGTGGGATAGGGAGGGTGGGAAGGAGATGCAAAAGGGAGGGGATATGGGGATATATGTATACGTATAGCTGATTCACTTTGTTATACAGCAGAAACTAACACACCGTTGTAAAGCAATTATACTCCAATAAAAATGTTAAAAAAAAAAAGAAAAAAAAGAAAACTGAGCCTGGGAGGGGGTGTCCACTTAGAAGTGCAACCTAAATTCACACCCTCATCTTAGAGCAGTCTCTACTTAATTGGACTACTTTCTCTGGAACACTCAGAACATAGACACGAGGACAGGTAGAGAGGAAACTTGAGTTTTATTAGGGAAAGCCCATTAGAGCCACTTCCTTAACCGGTGGCCCCCGGAAAGGTTTTTTTCCCAGGCAATGGTAATGCAGCCTCTGTCCACACGGGGGCAGTATTCGCTCAGAATAACAATTGCAAGGGAACAAAGGCCGCAGTCACCAACAGCGGGCTGGCTGCTGGGTTTCTAGGCCAACTTTAGGAAATTAATCAACGACTGTAGATCGCTGGGTCAACAAATATAAAACAGACCAGGCATCAGCTCCGAAAACCACAGCGAGGTTTCTCACCTCTTCCATGGGAGGGAAAGGGCTCAGAGCACATGCTCCCACATGTCTGCCCGACGATTGCGTCAGAGCTGCCCAAAACTTTAGGAAATTAATCAACGACTGTAGATCGCTGGGTCAACAAATATAAAACAGACCAGGCATCAGCTCCGAAAACCACAGCGAGGTTTCTCACCTCTTCCATGGGAGGGAAACATGTCTGCCCGACGATTGCGTCAGAGCTGCCCAAGCGTGGTCCCTGGTTTACTCCCCCTGTGCTGGTTGTCACAGACAGAGGAGGACTCAAAGAGAGGGCACCGCTTCCCCGAGGAAGAACTTTCTAACTCGAGGGCAGCCAGGTGCACGACAAACATCTCAAAAGCCGCTGAAAGCGACTGTCCAAGAAGACCTTCCATTGGGTTGGGGAGGCCAGGGTGCTCAGATTTTTGGAATTTCATTAACCAATAACACTGAAAAACTGGTGTCATCATAGGGGTGGATATCAAGTTTTGATCTTGCCAGTTAAGGGGATAAAAAAATACAGTTGGCGTTTACTATTGCCATGATTTCATAAAAGACAGGGCAAGACAGTTGGAAAAATATTATCGAAGACTAAAGGGTAATCCTTTAAATTGGATAAAAAGAAAATTTCATGAAAAACAAATCCGCGAAAACTTCATTAAGACTCGAGGAGGCATCCTTCTAAAGGTGTTAATTCTTTTGGCTTGAGAGAAACTTGTTAAGGAAATCAAGATTCGAAGGGCAAGTAACTCATCTGAATTTCCTTAAATGCATAGCTTGTTTCTACCAAACTGGAGGAGAGTTCACCTTTCCTGAGCATTTGCAACGGGCTGTGCATTTTCTTTCTTTCCTTTCTTTCTTCCTTCCTTCCTTTCTTTCTTTCTTTTCAAACTGAAGTATAGTTGACACAGTATGATATTAGTTTTAGGTATACAACATGGTAATTCCATATTTTTGTTTTCTATGTACTGACATTTAATTCTTGTGACTCCCCTTTGAGACAGGAACTTGATATCATTCCCATTTTACAGGGAAGGAAACTAGACCTTGAGGCGTTTATGTGACTGGCAGACAGCTGGTGAGGCGGAGGTGCTGAGATTTGAACCCAGAATATGGAGTGAGCATCCCCTCCCACCACCGCACCTAACCAGTGGGCCACAGAGCTTTGCTGTTCTCTGGTTGCTCCAGGTTGCTCTGGAAAGAAAAGACGTGGGTTTCCTGAGAAATTAAAAAACAACCACCACCCCAGTAGACCATCAAAAAGGAAAATCACCCGTACTTTCCGAGTTTCGAGGCAGCTAATGTGTGACCGTGATTCTTTCCATTATTAAAAAAAAAAATTGTTATGTTTTGAGGTTGAACTTTGTAAACGAATTTGCATCCTCCTTGGCTCACTTAAAAGTATAAAATAAAGCATTTTCCCCAGTTATCAATTTACTCCATACCACGATTTTTGAAGGTTGTAACATCTCCCATTGAAGAATGAAATGTGTGTTTTGATGCTACTGCCCTGTACTTAGTGTCTTGGTCTGTTTGGGCTGCTGTAACAAAACACCACAAACTGGGTGGCTTATAAACAGCAGAACTTTATTTCCCACGGTTCTGGAGGCTGGAGGCCTGCGATCGGGGGTCAGCGTGGCAGGGTGAGGGCCCTCTCCTGGGTGGCAGACTTCTCGCTGTGTCCTCACATGGTGGAAGGGGCTAGGGTCTCCTTGATAAGGCACCCTTCCACTCTGGAAGTCTTCACCCATGTGACAAATCACCTCCCAAAGGCCCCATCTTCTAAAATCATCACACTGGGCATTAGGAGTTCCACATGTGAATTTTGGAAGAACAGAAACATACGGACCACAGCACTTACATTAAGTTGATCCAAGGGTTCATTGTTTATAAAAAAGATTGCATTGGATATCTTTGTGCATTTAGCTTTTTTCACATTTCAGATTTCCTTCTGGCTAGATTTTTTGGAAGCAGAATTATTGGGTCAAAGGCTAGACTATTTATTAATTTTTCCCCCCAGTTTTATTGAGAAACAATTGACAGACATCACTGTATAAGTTCAAGGGCTACAGCATGACGGTTTGATTTGTACATATTGTGAAATGATTACACAACAGGTTCAGCTAACATCCGGCTTCTCATCTAGATGCAATAAAGTTTCAAGAGAACACAATACTCTCATTTGTTTACATGTTGTCTGTGGTTTTTGTGTTACAATAGCAGATCTGAGTAGTGGCAACATGGATGGTTATAGCTGGCAAAGCCTAAAACATTTCCTATCTGGACCTTCACGGAGATAGTTTGCTGATCCTGATTTAGCATCTCTTTAATTAATTAATTAATTTTTATTGATGTATGGTTGATTTATTATATTAGTTTCAGGTGTACAATATAGTGATTCAATATTTTTATAGATTATACTCCACTTATAATTATAAAATACTAGCTATATTTCCTGTGCTGTATAATATATCCTTGTAGCTTATTTATGTTATACATAGTAGTTTGCACCTCTTAATCCCCTACCCCTACTTTGCCCCTTCCCTTCCCTTCCCTTCCCTTCCCCACCAGTAACCTGTATCTGTGAGCCTGTTTCTGTTTCGTATTATTCGTTCGTTTTATTTTTTAGATTCCATAGGTAAGTGATAACATACACACAGTATTTGTCACTGGACTTATTTCACTAAGCATGATACCCTCCAGGTCCATCCACGTTGTTGCAAATGGCCAAATCTCATTCTTTTTTAAAAAAAAATTAATTAATTAATTAATTTTTGGCTGCGTTGAGTCTTCGTTTCTGGGCAAGAGCTCTCTAGTTGCGGCGAGCGGGGGGCCACTCTTCATCGCGGTGCGCGGGCCTCTCACTGTCGCGGCCTCTTTTGTTGCGGAGCACAGGCTGGTGCGCGGGCCGCTCACCGCCGCGGCCTCGGTTGTTGCGGAGCACAGGCTCCAGATGCGCAGGCTCAGTAACTGTGGCTCACGGGCCTAGTTGCTCCGCGGCATGTGGGATCTTCCCAGACCAGGGCTCGAACCCGTGTCCCCTGCATTAGCAGGCAGACTCTCAACCACTGCGCCACCAGGGAAGCCCCTCATTCTTTTTTTATGGCCGAGTGGTGTTCCATTGTATACATATACCACGTCTTTATCCATTCATCTGTTGATGGACACTTAAGTTGCTTCCCAATCTTGGCAATTGTAAATAATGCTGCTATGAACATTGAGGTGGGTGTAGCTTTCCAAATTAGTGTTTTTGTTTGCTTTGGATACCTCTAGCATCTCTTTAGACTGTCTGTGAGTTCCCCTAAAGATAAAATTCTCCTAGAAACTTTTTGAATATTACAGTAACAAAACAGAGTCTGAGTTAAATAATTATTTCCATAAAATATGTCCAAATTTCTGTTTTAACTCCTTTGTGAAATGAGGCAGAGTATAAATTTTTAAATGTCATAATAAAAGGCCATATGATTTAATCTAATATACATAGAAATATCAACTATAAATTTTCTTATGAGAGAAGAGAAAGTATCTCTTATTATTTAGTCATTTCTGGAGTCTGTTTAATCAGAAACATCTTTTAAAAATTATATTTCAGTTTTCAGGAAAAAAATCTGAATGTAAAGAGGAGGCTTATTTCTCAAGGTCCCAGCATCCTAAAATGGATTGTCTAGGTCCGTTTGGGCTGCTATAACCAAAACACCATAGACTGGAGGGTATAGATGACAAATATTTATTTCTCACAGTCCGGATGCTGGAAGCCCCACAGTTATAAATACCTTAGTGACAACAAGAAAGCTGAAAGCCAAGAGGCCTGGGGTCCAGTCCCAACTCCACTGCAACTTGCTGGGTGACTTCGGGTGGGCCACACAACCTCTCTGGTCATCCCTGGGGAGATGGAGGGATTGGATTAGAGCAGAGGTGACAAACTCCAAGGCCATTAAGGCCAGTAGGTGGCTCAGATGTGAGCGGACATGTGTACCTGTGAATTGGGGAGGGCGGCCTGGGGACCTGGACCCATTTAAAGGGAGCAGTGGCTACTTAGCTCTGGCTGACCGGTGCCAGGTGGGAATGCAAGTCCAATGTCACCAAATCTTCAGATTTTTAAAAAGAAGCCAGAAACCAGGGTATTTACGTGACATCTCCCTTTATAAAAAATACTGGTTCAAAATGTAAAAGACACATGTAGGACAGATGAAACACATTTGCAAGCTTCCAACTTGTGTGTTCTGGTCTGTGCAGCTCAGATAGTGATGATGATGATGATGGTGGTGACGGTGGTGGTGACAGACACGCACGTGTGGGCACACACAGCACACGGACACACCCCGGCCACGCGCAGAGCTCTCCTGTGCTGTGGCCTTGCTTCTCCTCTTCCTTTCAGGCCAGGAGCCCCAGCCCCATGCCGCCGAGGGGGGACTGGCGGGGCCTGTTTGCCAAGTGCAGGGTGAGGCCACGCTTTTCTGCTGAAGAAGATGCTTCAAGAATCGATGAGTGACTAGTTAATGCTGGCTCAGAGCCGGCTAATCATGGGGGCAGCAACAATCATCATACTTAGAGACAGACTAGAAGCCTGAGGTCCCAGCCCGGCTGTCATCCTCTGCCCCGGAGACCTGACACTCTCTCCTTGACACTTCCTGGGCCTCGGGAACAGGATGGAGAAAAGGCATCACCCAGAAGGAGGAAGGTTGCCTGGAAAGCTGGTCCGGGCCCTCCGCGGAGCCGAAACCCGGGTGTCCGAGGGTCCTGACATGTGAGGGGGACCCGGAGGGGATCACAGTCTGCCAGATTTTCCAACCTTTCCAGAGACTCCAAAAATCCAGGTTTTTTTTTTTTTGGGTGGTAAAAAAATACATAACGTAAAATGTACCGTTTTACCCATTTTTAGGGCACAATTCTGTGACATTAAGTCCATTCACATCATTGTGCAGCCATCACCACCCTCCATCTCCAGAACTTTTCATCTTCCCATGCTGAAACCCCACGCCCGCTAAACGCTAACTCCCTGTCTCCCCTCCGCCAGCCCCTGGCAACCCAACCCCCCATCTACTTTCTGTGCCTATGAGTTTGAGCAGGTGTTTTTGTTGTTGTTGTTGGTTTTGGCCACACCGTGTGGCCTGTGGGATCTTAGTTCCCCGACCGGGGATTGAACCCAGGCCCTGGGCAGTGAGAGCTTGGAGTCCTAACCATTGGACAACCAGGGAATTCCCGAGCAGGTGTTTTTTCAAGAGTGAAATCTCCTCCTTTGAAAAAGTGGACTCGTTTACCACAGGCCACTGAAAGGTATCCGTGGATTTCCAACGTACTTCACCGAACTGAACTCTCAATTTTCCCAGCAAATCTTGCCCCATCTTTGACCTCTCTCTCTCTCTCTCTCACCCCAAACCTCACGTGCTTCCATGAGATTGTGTGGAAGGGAGGCAGCCAGCAGCCAACCCCATCAAGTCAACATTCCGCGTACATCTCTAACCTGCTGGCCACCCCTTCAGTCCTAAACGTGCAAAACACCTTCACCTGGATCTGAGCCGGCACCGTCGTATCCTCGAGGGTCTCCCTGCTTCCCTCGGGGCCCTACAGCCTGTTCTCTCCCCAACAGTTTTGGTGACTTCGGAACCAGGCAGCCTGGGTTCACATTTGGACTCTGTTACTCCTTATTCATGAGATTTTGGACGCGTCTCTTCATGTCTGTGTGTCTCAGTCTCCTCATCTGATGGATGGAAATAATAATGGGACCCAGACCCATCTTAGAGGATTAAACGGGTTCATCCATTTAAAGCCAATTAATGCTAAGTAGTAGCATTGTAGTTATTATGATTTTGAAATTTATTGTCACTATTTGCATGTCTATCTATTTCACACTGAAATGGTCCCTTGAGAATAGGGACCCAATCTAACCGATCTTTGTTTCCCCAGAGTCTGTCCCATGCTTTGTACTTATTTAGTAAGTGCTCAGTTAATGATTGGGAAAGGAAACAGGAGGGAAGGCAGGGAAGAGGGAAGGGAGGAAATTATTTCAGTGGGAGGTCAGGACACACTTTAAGGTATCAGGTCTGAAGGGAAGACCCCCTCCCAGGGTCCCTGGATAGCTGGGCTCCCCACTTTCACTCCAGATCATAGGAAAGCATCCCCTTCCGGTTACTGCCAAGTAACAAATACCCCAAAACTTAGTGGCTTGAAGCCACAAGCAGTAAATTGTGTCCCCTGATTTTGTGGGTCAGGAATGTGGGCAGGGCTCACCTGGGCAGTTTTCCTGCTCCCTCACGGTGTTCAATGTGATCCCTTGAAGGCTGGTGGATGGGCTGGTCTGGAAGTGAAAGTGGCTTCACTCTGTGTCTGGTGTCCTGGCAAAGATGGCTGCAAGGCTGGGCCCTGCTGGCACTGTCTGTTCCATGTGGCCTCTGCAGCATGGTGATCTCAGGGAGCCAGGGTCCTTACACGGAGGCTGGATTCCCCCAGAGCGAGTGTCCCAAGGGCAGAGCTGCAAGCCGGGCTTCTTATGAGTAGCCTCGGAGGTTCCAGGGCACCACTTCTGTAGCATCCTCCCGGTCAAGCAAACCACTGAGGCCGCTCAGATTCCAGGGTGGGTAGAATCAGATCCCACCTCTCCAGGGAGGGGTAGCAAAGGCCTTGTGGCACGTTCATCCACCATAATCTTTCCCTCCATTGCAGGTCCGTTAAACCAGGGGTCACTAGGTCTCATGGACATTGTTTTTTCAGTGAAACCCCTGAATGAGGTTTTGTACAGATGTGCGAAATGTGCATTTTATTTTTCCAGCGAGATGAGCTGTCAGGAAGATTATGAATCACTGCATGGTGGTCTCTTCCTTTTTACTGAGCCTTATCTAATCTCAGTGCTCTGCAAAAATTTCCCAAGAAAACATGCATAGTCTTGTAAACTATTCAAATGATGCAGAAAAACCTAGTCAATCTTGAATTCTCTGCCCTCCCCCATCCACTCCTCTCCTCAGAGATAATCCCTGCCAGCAGTTTGATGTGTATCTTTCATGATGTTTTCCCACGCATGACATAGACATGTAAGGTTTTTAAAAATGCAGATAGCCTCGTTCTCCTCTATTGTTTCTGTAATTTGCTTATTTTTCACTTTTAACATTACGTAGAGGAGAGCGTTCGTGCCAGTACCCTAGACTTATTCCGTGTTTACATCCAGCCTCGTTGAAGCCGGCCAGTGGTTGCGTTCATAACACGTGAGCCCTTCCTCCACGAAGGGGTCTGGAGGTTGTTACCGGCTTGCACCACGCTGCTGTAAACAGCCTCACTTTGTCCACTAGGGCACACATGACGGTGTTTCTCTTGGGTAGGTACCAAGAGGTGGAGTTGCCGGGTTATTGTGTACGTGCATAGCCCATTTGAATTTTTATTGCTGAATTCACTTCCAACATAGAGGCACAGATTTACATGCCCACGGCAGGGTCTGACAATACCACACTTGCCACACTCTTGCCAAAGTTGAATCTTCTCAGTCTTCTCAATTCTTTCCAGTCTGAGAGCCGAGCATCTGACCATTTTACGGAGCACTGCTATCCAGCTGACAATGAAAAACATGACTTTTGGGGTCAGGGAGAACTGAGGTCCTGGGTCGGCCACTTGCCTCTGATGATGCTATTAAATCATGTGACCTCAGTGAGGTCCGTTGCCTTCTTTTTGAGTGGGCACCATAATGTCACCTCCTGTTAAAGCTGCAATGATGGGCCCATGAAATTGTATGGAAGGTGCTCTTAGCAATGTCTGGAACATATCAAGTTACTCAATTATTGGCAACAATTTGTATTATTATAATTATTATTATTCCAAGAGTGTTTCCAGCTTAGCAGTTGGAGAGGGGAAGATGCTCTTGAGGACATCAGCCTTGACAATCAAAGCTGTTCCTCCATCCTTCAGGCCCTATAGTGTAGAGGCTCAAATAGCTAAAGTTAAGTCTTACCCTGCAGTTGGATGGTCTGAAGAGGAACCGTAGCCATAATAACCAACTTCACTGTGTCTACCATGCTGCCTGTGCTCCAATGAATCCTACCAGCCCTATGAAGAAGGTGCTATGATTTGACAACCCATTTGACAGATGAGGAAACCGAGGAACAGAGAATGCTCCTGAGATCACATCATTTGGCAGAGCTGGCATCTGAACCTGTCAATTAGGCCGAGGGCCCATGGGCTTCACCACGAGCCTGTAAAGTTTTCTAGATTGAACTTGATACGGCAGGTGTCGGTGCTTTGACAATGACGTGGACCATTGGTTCCCTAAAGAGACACCGATGCTCTACTCTTCCATGAGACTGGGCAGCTGTTGGGTCTACAAGCAAGGAAACTGCGGGAAAAACAGAAGCTCCCAGGGTCTGGCCTCACCCCATGCCTCTGTGGTGTCCCCTTCATGTGGCACCCAGGACCGCAGGAGGGGGAGAGGGAGGAGGAGGGGAGGGGAGAGAATGAAATCACAACCTATTCTGGCATGGTCACTGGCTCGGGGTGCCCTCTCAGGTGCTGTCCTGGCCAGCTGTTCCCTGCGGGTGTGATTTTAAGGGAGTCATTTCATTTCTCCTGGCCTCAGTTTCCTTTTCTGTTAGTTGAAGATAAAAAAACTATTTTATCGGGTGATGAATGTACGTGGAACGTAGTGCCTGGCACCCAGTAGGTGCTCTCTCCATGAGCTTGGGATGGAATTCACTCTACCCCTGAATCCAGGAAGGGGCCTGGGACTCAGGGCTTGGCGATTGGAACCTTGTATCTCTCTGGCCACAGTCACTTGTTTGGGGACAAGCATGTGACATAATGGGAACAATGGCCAGGGGAATGCCATGCCCTGAACAGCTGGGGGTAATCTCAGTTTTCTCCGGGTCACCTGGGCCACGTAGGAGAGGAATGAACCCTGCAACAAAGTCAGAGCCCGGCTGGTGAAGAAGAAAGGGCGATGGATTCTGGGCACGGGGGTCCTGGATCTTTAGGTCCTTATGGAATTCCAGAGCCGCTTTTCAGACTCTGATTTGCACAAAAACCACCTGAGATCTTGTGAAAAGGCAGATTGAAATTCAGCGGCTCCAGGGTGTGGCCAGAGATTCTGGATTTCTAACTCGTTTTACAGGACCACACTTTGAAAAACAGAGTCTGGATGGCTCTGGTCCCCATGTAGTCACCAGCCACGTGTGGCCATCGAGCATTTGAAATGTGGCTCATCTGAACCGAGATGTGCTATAAGTATAAAATACACACCAGATTTTAAAGGTTCATTTTTTAAAAAACCTGAAAAACACATTAGATAATTTATATATTTATCACAGGCTGAAATGACAATATTGTATCATTTTTTATATTATTGTTTTAATAATATAGTTATATATATTATATTATTAAATTATAATACTCTAATGACTGTATTATTAAAACTCATTTCACCTGGTTCTTCTTGTTGTTTGAAATGGGGCTACTAGAAATTTTTTTTTTTTTTAACATCTTTATTGGAGTATAACTGTTTTACAATAGTGTGTTAGTTTCTCCTTTACAACAAAGTGAATCAGTTATACATATACATATGTTCCCATATCTCTTCCCTCTTGCGTCTCCCTCCCTCCCACCCTCCCTATCCCACCTCTCTCATGGTCACAAAGCACAGAGGTGATCTCCCTGTGCTATGCGGCAGCTTCCCACTAGCTATCTAATTTACATTTGGTAGTGCATATATTTTAAAGTACGTGTGTGGCTCACATATTTCTCTTGGACGATGCTGTTCTCAAATGCAGGATCCCACATTTGAGGAAGCATGTCTTCAATTGCTGAGGTTTTTTTCCCGACTGGACCGCAGGCCAACAAGGTCCAACAATGCAGAAAAATCAAGGAGGAGGAAGAAGACTGAGAAGAAATAGGGGTACTGGGGTTTTCTAGAAAGAGCCCTGTGTCAATGGTGTCAGGAAAGGAATAGCATCACTGGTTGGGTGAGAGAGTGAATGAGGCTGGCGAGCCTGTGGAGATAAAGACTTTCTGTTAAGCAATTTGATGAGATTTTTGTTCCAGTCTGAAAAAAAACTCTGGCAAAAATTAAAATTGTTTTTAGCAAGAATTGGTAGGGATAGGAGCAAAGGGGATTTTCATGGGCACACTCCAAGACTGAGCGATTTCACTCCTAGGCAGATACTTAGAAAAACACATGTGTGGACAAGGCGTCAACTGCGAAGATGTCTGTTTTACCACATAATGGAAACCGACGAAAGGTTCAACATTAGGAGACCGAATAAATAAATTGTGTTCTGCTTCTAGAATGGGAGGCCATGTTACCACAGAAAGAAAGGAGCTGGAGCTAGCGTAACCAGCATGGGTACATTTCACACACTAACGTGGAGGGAGAAAAGCAAGTTGCAGGATAAATGCAGAATGATACCATTGGTATGAAGTTTAAAAAACATGCAGAACATTGTCTATCATACAGGGATAAAAATGTAAAAGATATAAAGATATGCATGGGAAGGCAAACATCAAATTCAGGATCGTGGTTATCTTAGGGTAGAAGGAGGGAAATATGATCAGAGAGGTGAGAGGTTTACAGGGGTCTACTGTAAAAAAAAAAGGGGATGTAATTATTTATTCATTAAAGAAAGACAGCTACTTAAAGACGTAGTCCATAATGAGCATGTAAGACACTGCCACTGTAATGTTACTCTTAAATTTTCTTCTGTTGCTCTGTCTACTGTTTATTTTTTAATAACTTGTTTTCATTTTTTTATGTTTATCATAGCCATACTTTAAAGACTCCCATCAATATACATGGTTTGCTTTGTAATGAGGTGGATAGACCTGGAGTCTGTCATACAGAGTGAAGTAAGTCAGAAGGAGAAAAACAAATACCGTATGCTAACACATATATATGGAATCTAAGAAAAAAAATGTCATGAAGAGATTAGTGGTAGGATGGGAATAAAACACAGACCTACTAGAGCATGGACTTGAGGACGTGGGGAGGGGGAAGGGTAAGCTGTGACGAAGTGAGAGAGTGGCAGGGACATATATGCACTACCAAATGTAAATTAGATAGCTAGTGGGAAGCTGCCGCATAGCACAGGGAGATCACCTCTGTGCTTTGTGACCATGAGAGGGGTGGGATAGGGAGGGTGGGAGACGCAAGAGGGAAGAGATATGGGAACATATGTATATGTATAACTGATTCACTTTGTTGTAAAGGAGAAACTAACACACTATTGTAAAACAGTTATACTCCAATAAAGATGTTAAAAAAAAAATATATATATATACATGGTTTGCTAACTATATAAATTTTTTTCTTTTCCTTTAACTGGGTGGGAGCAGAGGTGTTTGCTTTATTACTCCCAAACACCTTTTTATAAATCTGAAACGTCATTAAAAAGTACCCATTCATAAAGTCATTATAAAAAATGAATCAACCATTATATTCAAATGAATCAAAGAATAGCTTTGTGTCTACAAATGTAGTGATCTTAAACTTTCCTAAAACTGGGACTCATCCGTCTCGCATTTGACTAGCTTCTTTGTTTTCTTGGAGTCGTGACTTTTCTTCCCAATTTCCCACCCATTGGATTCGAGTACCATCGTGAAATTTCCTAATCTCTGTTGGGTATGGTGGTGGAGATAGTTGGAAAATTATCATCAATATTATAATGGTGGCTTGGATGACAGCTGGAGAACTCCTGCCTTTGATATCTGGGTAAAAACGCCTTGAAATCCTCATTTTCTAAGGCTGTGCTATTCTGAAGCTTCCCCACAGATGTCTGCGGCTCCCTGTGGGGGTTTAGGGAATGTGGGGTAGTCTCTCCCTCTCGCGGGGTCTGGCTGCTGAGTGGGATGCCTATTTCTCCTCCCTGCCTCCCTAAAACTCTGTCTCTCCTTTGTTTAAATCTATAAAAATCCACTCAGATCATTTATTTCATAGGTATCAAGGACACTCTTGACCAATTTCTTTGGACAAACAGAGAAGGGTTTTCACGTCCCAATGTGCAAATACCTTTTAAAGGGATCCGTTGGCATTGCTCTACTTGAAATGTCTATATGGGTGTCTGTTGGTTTTGTCTAGTTTCCTTCCTCTTTATCCTGGTGCTGCAATTTGTATTTTCTTTGGGAAACCAGCCTACCTCACTTTCGGGTTTTTGGGTGGACCAAGGCTCCCTGGGGATAAGACTAGGGATAAGACTATCAAATGTGTTTTTCTTCTTCTTTTATAAAGAAGAAGAGTATGACTGCAAGAGATTTGCATACGGCCATCAAGGTCAAATAGCTAGTGAATGCATGATTTGGAATTTGAACTCAAATCTAACACCAAAGCTTGTGCTCATAACTGCTATGGTGTTAAGGGTATAATAATAATGATAATGAACATTTACCATCAACTCCCAGGCTGTATCTCCATTCCAGACCTCTCCACTGAGCTTCAGATTTGTATAACCAGCTGCATGTACAATATCTCCACCTGAATGTCTAATAGGCATTTGTGATGGTTTTAAGAAAATGTTCATGAATTCTTTGATACAATGTCCTTACGGAGTGAAGCTTAATTTCTCTCCCCTTGAGTGTGAGTTGAATTGATGACTTTCTTCTAACAGAATATTATAGGAAAGACAACGTGTGATTTCTGAGGTTAGGTCATAAAAGGCATTGTGACTTCTGCCTTGCTCTCTTGAATCACCCATTCTGGGGACAGCCAGCTGCCATCATGGGAAAACACTCAACAAGTCCTATGGAGAGACCCATGTGGTGAGGAAGTGCAGCTTCCTGCCAACAGTCAATAAGAAACTGAAGGGCTTCCCTGGTGGCGCAGTGGTTGAGAATCTGCCTGCCAATGCAGGGGACACAGGTTCGAGCTCTGGTCTGGGAAGATCCCACATGCCGCGGAGCAACTAGGCCCGTGAGCCATAACTCCTGAGCCTGCAAGTCTGGAGCCCCTGCTCCACAACAAGAGAGGCCGCGACAGTGAGAGGCCCGCGCACCGCGATGAAGGGTGGCCCCCACTCGCTGCGACTAGAGAAGGCCCTCGCACAGAAACGAAGACACAACACACCCAAAAATAAATAAATAGATTAAAAAAATATATATATTTAAAAACAATCAAAAAAAAGAAACTGAAGCCTCCTGCCAACAGCCATATTGAGTGTGCCATCTTGAAATCAGCTCCTCCAGCCCTAGTCAAGCCTTCAGATGAGCACAGCCCTGGCTGATATCTTGACCCCCACCTCATGACAGATCCTGAGCCAGAACCACCAGCTAAGCTACTCCCAAATTCTTGACTCACAGAAACTGTGAGATAATAAATATTTGTTGTTTTAAGATGCTAAGCTTTGGGAAAATTTATTATGTGGCAACAGATAATCAATACAGCATCTCAAACGTGACACGTGAAAAACTGAACTCGTAATCTTCATCCTGCAAACATAATTATCCCTCTGTCTTCTCTATTCAGAAAATGGCAATGTCATGATTCTTGTTACTAAGGCTGAAACGCTGAGGATATCCTCAAAACCTGTCTTCATGTCACATCCCAAGTCTAATGTAAGAGCAAATCCCCATTGTTCTAACTTTAAACTGTATCCCAAATCCAATCATGTCTTCTCATATCCTCAGTTACCAGCCTGGTTCACCACCATCACCTCTCACTAGGTTGGCTGCAATTGCCATCTACCTAAATTTTCTCTATGCCTCATACTCCTAGAGTCAGTTCTATGTACAGTAGCCAGAAGGATCCTTTAAAATTATAAGCTGGACTATCAACTACTCTGCTCCAAAACCCTCACGATTACTCTTCCTCCAGATCTGTGAATGGCTCCCTCCTTTCACTTTCTTTAGATCTTTCCCAAAAAAGCACCTTCTTACTTAATGAGGACTTTTCTGGCTCCTGAGCAGTTTCTATAGTGTATATATTTACGTGTCTTTTTACTTTCTCTCTCTCTTCTAAAATGACAGCTCTTTAAAGAAAGGGACTTTGTTTTCTAGTTTGTTGACTGTTGTGTCCCCAGCATCTAGAATGATTCTTGCACACAGTAGGTGCCCTAAAATATTTATTGAATAAACACACCGTTGTTTTCCTAAGAGCTATTGTCTTTTGTGTATATCAGAACTCCCTGGGAAGCCAGTGAAAAAAGAGAATACCCATTTGGGTGTCCAGGGCATCCAACACAATCCTAGGTACTCAGAGTCTGATGAAAACCAGGTGATTGTAAGATGCATCCCTGGAAATGTCTATTGCATTTGTCTCCTAGTCTTTCAGCAAAATTTGTTATTTCTGCTTTAACAGAGGCAAGGAAAATAGTAAAATATATTGAAATTGGTTTGTATTAAAAAAAACTCCTTTGTAGTTAGGGCAGTAAATTATAGACATAGGATTCAATATAAGCCATAAATTGAATATTTTAGTGTGAGTAGAGTTGTATTGAGTCTTCCTTTGGGGATGAGAGTTTATTTCTTAAGCTTTTCTTCACTACATCATGAGTCTTTTCAATAAAATGATCTCATTGCCTGACAGCCAGACAAGGCTTTCAGTGATGCAAGAGGATTTTATTGGGTGTGGTTAACTCAGAAAATGGTTCTCTGAAGACACTTTATGACCAAATATTTACTAATGTCCCTTAGCAGGCCTGGTTAATTTCAGAATACATAAGCTAGTCAATAAATGTGAACAAACTAGGATGTATACACACACACACACACACACACACACACACACATCCACTGTTGCCACTCTACTTCAAGTAGATAAAAGCCAAGAAATGTAACTGAAATAGGAAACTTGATGTTATCATGACCTTGCTCTTAAAAGGTGTTGGGCAGAGGAAAGTGATTAGGATTGGTGGGCATGTCACATAGAGATTCAAATCCATCCATCCATCCATCCATCCATCCATCCATCCATCCTCCCAACCATCCATCCACCCACCCACCCATCCATCCATCCATCCATTTGAGCAGGTGGGCATTTGCTTTACAATAGTTGGGTTCAAGGTTTATAATTCATTATTTTTCTAAATTAGGAAAATTTGTTCTACTCTTTATCCATTAGAATTTGATGGATGCAGGAAACAAACTTGACTCTTCAGTTTTGAAATGGTACAGGGTAGCCGACAAACTACGAGCTGAAGGACTGGGCTTGGGTAGGGCAGGACACAGGGCAGCTCTGGGGTTCCAGGGACTAGGAGTGAATTGAGTCTCTCCTGGATGAGAAAGAAAGTGTGATAGGCCTGCACACCGTGCCTCGGCACAGTCTGGGAGAGCGTGGTAGGCCGCCTCTGAGACAGCCCCACTGATCCCCACCTCCTGGGACTCATGCCCTTGTGTGACCCCCTCCCCCTGAATTTGGCTGGATCTAATGGATAGAATGAGGCAAAAATGAGGGGATATCACATTGATGATTAGGTTACAAAAGAGTCTGACTTCTGTCTCACTGCACTGTCTTGCTTACTGTGATGAAGCAGCTGCCATGTGTGGGCCCCATAAAGAGAATCCCACATGGCAATGAACTGACTGAGGCCTCTGGCCAACAGCCAATGAAGAAATGAGATCTTCAGTCCCACAGCCCACGAGGAACTAATCCTGCCCACGGCCACTGATTTTACCTGGAAGTGGATCCTGCCCCAGTTGAACCTTGAGATGAGACCACAGCCCTGGCTGGCACCTTGATCATAGCCTGTGAGAGATCCTAAACCAGAGGGACCCAGCTAAGCCACACCGGGATTCCTGGCCCACAGAAACTGTGAGGTCATGCATGCCTGTGGTTGTCAGTTGCTAAATTTTGGGACAATTTGTTATGTGGTGTATTAGTTTGCTAGGGCGGCTATCACAAAGTACCATGAACTGGGTCATTTAGAACCATAGAAATTAATTTGCTCGTGGTGCTGGAGGCCAGAAGTCCAAAATCAAAATGTCAGCAGGTCCACACTCCCCCTGGAAGCCCTAGGGAAGGACCTTTTCTTGCCCCTCCTCCTGGCTTCTGGTCACCCCAGGCATCCCTTGGCTTATGGATGACCGTCTCCTTTCTGTGTCTCTTCACATAATCTTCCCTTTGTGCTTGTCTGTCTCTGTGTCCAAATTCCCCTTTTATATAAGGGTACCAGTCATATTGCATTAGGGTCCACTTAATGACCTCATCTTAACTTGATTACATCGGCAGAGACACTATTTCCAAGTAAGATCACATTTCCAAGGACTGGGGGTTAGAACTTCATATATATATATTTTTTGGTGGGGACACAATCGAACCAGACAACCAGCAATTAAATAACTAACATAGGGCTTCCCTGGTGGCGCAGCAGTTGCGCGTCCGCCTGCCGATGCAGGGGAACCGGGTTCGCGCCCGGGTCTGGGAAGATCCCACATGCCGCGGAGCGGCTGGGCCCGTGAGCCATGGCCGCTGAGCCTGCGCGTCCGGAGCCTGTGCTCCGCAACGG
>NC_041227.1:8316947-8347244 GCF_002837175.3 Physeter macrocephalus
AGGCCACAACAGAGGGAGGCCCGCATACCACAAAAAAAAAAAAAATAAATAAATAAATAAATAAATAAATAAATAAATAAATAACTAACATAGGGAGTTGTTTCCTAAAAAGGAACGTGGGCAGTATTATTAGAAGAAAGAGAAAAACAGATGCTACACTATAAAAAAGACCCCAATATATATTAGAGGTTCCCATCCAGTAACACTGAGGCATCTAATACAGTTGTCACCAGGTACATGTGGCCCTTGGGCACTTGAGCTGTGACTGGTCCCAACTAAGATGTGCTGTGAGTACAAAATACACACCAGAATTTGAAGACTTAGAATAAAAAAATATATTTATCGATAAGCTTTTGTATTGATTTTATGTTAAAATAATATTTTGGAGGTACTGTGTTAAAGGAAATATATTATTAAATTTAATTCCACCTGTTTCTTTTATTTTTTAAAAATGTGGCTACTAGAAAATGTAACATTAAGCATATGCGGCTTGCATGATATATCTGTTGGGTGTTGTTTCCCTAGAGGTTGGGATATTTCTATTCTGTCCAATTTAGGGGGAATTCCTTCCCCCCTTAGAGTTAAACAAAGCTTCCGAGCTCTACAAAACTGGGGAAATGGGTCTCTGGTCTTGATTGCATTGTGATTAAAAGTGAGATATTCTCAAGGTAGCTTTACTCCTTCAAATCCAACTGGCTCGCCATCCTGAGATTGAACACAGGGGCCCTTTCCTAAAGTCACCAAGACATGGTGCCTTTCATCCTGCTGTAGGGAGCCCCAGGTTTCCATGCCGGCACCCTGACTAGATGATCAGCTCCTCTGGGAGTGATGGGGAAATGCTGCATCACTGCATCTCCTCCATCTGCTCTCCATTCCTTGGTCCTTAGGGCTGGACCACTGAGGCCTCGTCTCCTTCCCTCCCCACCCCTCACGCACCTCCCTCGGAGCTCCTCTTTCTTGGGACTATCCTTGTAGCATCTTCTATTTGGAAACAAAGGCCTACTCGTTCCCCCCGGGGAAAAGAAACACGGAGGTCCCGGCTGCTTTCACAGCATGGGGGCAATGGAAATATCTTCCCCTATTTCTATATCTCAGGATGAACAAGACGAATTAGTATTTCAATAAATAATCCTTCCACAAATTCATTTGCTCAACAGATATATTTATTGCTGTACGTCAAAGCTCTTTTCCTTGAATTATTTTCATTTATTCAACAAATGTAGGGAGTGGTTACTCTGCTAGGCTCTATGGGGATTAATTGGTGAATGGGCAGATACCACCCTCTTCTCGTGGAATTTATAGTAGAGTGGAGGAGATAGTGTGGAGCAGACATCCAAACAGAAAATTATCACCTTCTGGATCAGCGCTACTAGGGACAGCAGAAATGTTCTCAGAAGGTCCTCCAGTAGAGCACCTAGTGTGTGAGCACCTAGTGTGTGTGTGCGTGTGTGTGTGTGTGCGTGTGTGTGTAGGTGAATCAAGGAAGGCTCATATAAGCTGAGAGTTGAAGAATGGATGAAACTGGAGGTAAGGAGGTTAGAGATGAGTAATGTCTTTTCTGAGCTCTTAGACTGAACCACTGTTCATCCATCCATCCATCCAATCATCCATCCATCCAACCATCCATCCATCCAACAAATACTTTATGAGCATCTACTGTGTGGCAGGCACTGTCCCTTACTGCATGGAGACAATCAGCATGTGAACCATGGCTCTCAACCTCAGCACTTCTGACACGTGAGGCTGGGTCGTTCTCTGCTGGGGGCTGTCCTGTGCGCTGCAGGAAGTGTAGCAGCCTCCCTGACCTCCACCCATCAGATGCCAGTAACAACACTCCCCAGTCCTGACAATCAAAAATATCTCTGGACATTACCCAGTGTTTTCTGGGGTTAAGGGAAGAATTGTCATTGATATAAACAGATACCTATATTATATCACATCAGGTGGCAATGTGTCCTGTGAAGAAACATGTAAAGTGGGTTAAGGGGATAGAGAGGGAAAGCATCCCTGACAAGGTATCACTTAAGCAGAGATGTAAGTGATATATACGAATGAGCCATGCCCTGGGGAAAGAGTGTTCTGGGCAGAGAGAACAGTCAGTGCAAAGGTCCTGTGGTGGGGTGACTTGGTCATGAGGGAGGAAGAGCAGGGAGCCCGAATGGTTAGAGAGGGGAGGAGGAGTGTGGTGGGAGATGAGGTAGCAGCTGAGGGATGGCTCAGGCAGCCCTTGGTAAGGTCTTAGGGTTTTCCTCTGAGTGAGATGGGGGCCACAGGAGGGTTTTGTTTTGTTTGTTTGTTTTCCTCCTTTCTATTTTTTTCTGTTTTAACTAACTGGGGTGGATTTTGTTCATTTTTTTTCGGCTGTGCCCCAGGGCATGTGGGATCTTAGTTCCCTGAGCAGGGATTGAACCTGTGCCCCCTGCAGTGGAAGTGTGGAGCCCTAACCACTGGACCTCCAGGGAAGTCCCCACAGGATGGTTCTGAGCAGAGGTCTATGTGATCCGATTCTTTGTTTTGAAAGGATTACACAGGCTGCTTTGTCACGAAAGACTCCAAGGTGGTGAGGGGAGAGTGAGGCAACCAGTCATGAGTCAGAATGAGAGACGGACGTGGCGGTAATGATGGAGGAAAGCAGACCCACAGACATAGAAAACAAGCTCTGGTCACCAGAGGGGGCGGGGGAGGAATAAATGCGGAGTTTGGGATTAGCAGACACACAACACTACATATAAAACAGATAAAGAGCAAGGTCCTACTGTATAACACAGGGAACTAGATTCAGTACCCTAGAATAAACCACACTGGAAAAGAATATGAAAAAGAATACATATATATCTGAATCACTTTGCCATACAGCAGAAACTAACACAACATTGTAAATCAACTATATTTCCACATCAAAAAATGATGGAGGAAAGCGGAAGAGTTTCCACAAAGCTTATAACTGCCCCTCCTCTCTGCTCAGCATACTCTGCATACCTTGGCCTTAGGACTTAAAACGTGATCATAAATTATTTTATTGAAATGGTCTATTTACCTGGAGAAAAACTCCTCGAAGGCAGATATCACACCTCGAACTATCTTTATGCCTCCGAAAGTTGTCACAGGATCTAGTATCTTCCAGGTGCTGAAGGGGGCCCCTAAGAGCCCCTTGCATTTGAACCTGGGTCTTAGGAGGCCCTGCGTAGGACCCGGGCGGTGATCAGCGGGGTTAAATGCTCGGACGACACAGTCGGACGCAGGTTTCAACGCCGATGCAGCAAGCGGTGAGTGTTGTGACTGTGTGCAGCCCTCTTCTCCATCCTGAGTTGCAGATTTCTCATCTGTAAAATGGGGAGGATGATCCCAATTATGTGGGGTTGCTGTGAAGATTCAATGAGGAGGGGTGATAAAATGGTTGGCAGGGGGTCAGAAGAAATGTTCCACTGTGGATCCCAATGGTCTCCAACGAGGGTGGGTAAGAGCTCCCTGGCGGTGGGTAGAAAAATATGGAAATTATGTATAAGCATATGTATATTCATATTTATATATAAAACACTGTAAGTGTTTTGGGGTGCTTCATAGTGTACACAAGAAATTAGTACAATAGGATGTGTATACTGCTTCCACATGACTAAGTGAAGATCTGTTGGGGTGATAGGTATAAGCACCATCACCCCAGTAGTTTGGAGAGCACCGTTTAGACCAGCTGTGCTGACTTTAGGAGACTTCTCCTCGATACTTAAAAATACAGTTTCCCTGGTCCTGTCTCTCAAATATCCTGAATATTTCCATTCAGAGTTGGCGCCAGGAATCTGCGTTTAACAGCTGGTCCAGATGATTCCGGTGTGAAATTAAGTACAAACCAGTGTTTTCCAGAGTTTAATATGCATCATTACCACCCATGGATCTTGCTGAAACTCAGATTCTGTTCAGTAGCTGCTGTAGGTGTCAAGATTCTGCATTCCGAGCAAGCTCCTGGGTGACGCCAAAGCTTCTGGTCTGAGGCCCACACCTGGGGTAGCGAAGGTTCAGACCTGCTTCTCAAAGAGTGGTCCTCAGGACAGTGGCCTCACCTGGGAGCTGGGAGGACATACTTATTCTCAGGCCCCCATCCCCAAACTTCTGAGCCTGGGGCAGGCCAGTGTTTTGTCAAGCTCTGCAGGTGGTCAGATGCACGCTTGGGTTTGAAAACCCCTGGTTTGCGAGCGCTCCAGTCTCCTCTGCACCAAAGGCCTCTCTCCTCCATGCCATCAGCTTCACTGGACAGCCAGCCTCAAGCCATCCCATCCTAATGCAGCCCTGGAGCAACCCCACTTCCACGACCCACCTTCAGAACCCTCTCCCTGTACCCCCCGCAGCTTGGCAGGCATGCAGAGTTCAACCAAGCTGACAGGTGGATTCTCCTGAGAAGAGCTGATGGGTCCTCTCGTCGAGGCGTGATTGACAGCCCCCTAATCAGTGGGAAGGGAATGGCACGCCTCTAGAATGATGTTTGCTCTGTAAATATTTGACATTATCTACCCTGCAAACCTGAAAGAGAACTTCATTTCTCTTTCTTTTCCGGAGAATACAGCAAGTCACAGAACACCCTTAAGTATAATTAGTCTGACAAGGGAGTTTCCGATCAGGACTGCGGACCTAGGATGCGGGAGCAAGTGTAGGTGTCTTTGTCTCTCTGCTGTTCAAGGTGGATGAGGGTTGCTCACTTGGGGCGTGGGAACCCCAGCTCCCTTAGCTTATGAACCTGCAGACTGTCGTCTGGGTGTGTAGTGAATTCTCAGCCTGCAGGTCCGGGCCAGGGCCTGAGGCTCTGCATTTCTACATTTCTAACAAGTTCCCAGGTGATGCTGCAGCGGCCGGTTTGAGGACCACAATTTGAGTGGCGTGATTTGCAGGACCTTTCTGCTGCTACCTCTAACAGAGTCCAGAGAAGGCTGTCAGAAGTCATTTAGGGCATGGCTTCTGGTGTTAGACATGGGCTTGAATTCTTGCTGTACAAATCACGAGCTGTGTGACTTTGGGCAAGTTAGCGCACCTCTCTGAGCTGGCACCACGGGCTTAATGAGAAAACTTACATTTTAGGGCAGTGTGACCCAAGCTTTTAAAAGAAGTTGCCTCTTTGAGCAACTTTTTTAGACTCCCCTGCATCAATTGCCTCCCTCTCCATGAAACTTTAATGCCACAGACACATAGTACATCTGTTTTTGTACTTTGTGGAGGACCATGAAGCGTTGTAGCAGCTAAGGTTTTTCCCCAGTTGGAAGTGGTGTTATCCTGTTGAGAATGCTTTTTTTTTTTTTTTTTTTTTGCGGTACGCGGGCCTCTCTCTGCCGTGGCCTCTCCCGTTGCGGAGCACAGGCTCCGGACGCGCAGGCCCAGCGGCCACGGCTCACAGGCCCAGCCGCTCCGCGGCACGCGGGACCCTCCCGGACCGGGGCACGACCCCGCGCACCCGGCATCGGCAGGCGGACTGTCAACCACTGCGCCACCAGGGAAGCCCGAGAATGCTTCTTTTAGGGCAACGGTAAAGTCTAAGAGAGGTAATTTCTGTCAAGAACCCGATACAGGGTAAGTGCTCAATAATGGTTAAGTATTTGTGTGTATTATATAAACTATATTAAAGATAATATAGTATTATTAATACAATATACTGTTGACCCTTGAACAACACAGGTTTGAACTGCATGGGTCCACCTATACACAGTTTTTTTTCAACAGCGAATACTGTAGTACGGCACAGTCCGTGGTTGGTTGAAGCCACAAACGCAGAACCTTGGATATGGAGGGCCAGCGCCCCAAAGTCCCGGGTCAACTGTATACTATATATTGTTATGTTATATTACATTACATTATATTATATTACATCATATTATATTTTCCTTCAGTCTAATACCTACAGATTAGGTAGGAATGCAAGACAAAGAGAGAAGAAGGCAAAGAAGCAGAAGCAAGCTGAGGTGACCTCAAGCTGTAACACAATAGTCCCGGATCTGAGATCAGGCCTGGGTCTCACCTCACACGGCGTGCGATCTCGGAGGCGTCGTTTAACCCTCTGGGTCCCTGTGTGTTCATCTCTACCTTGGACATGGCACACTTCCCCTCTCTCGAACGCTGTCAAGAGTCAATGCAAGAACTGGGGGAGGAGGACCATCACGGCCTTGGCGGGCTGTGCGGATCCACCGGCCTGGGGCCTGGGACTGGGGGTGCAGCAGGGCACGGCGGCCAGGCGGGTGGCACCAGTCACCACGAGGGCAAACGGGCCGCTCAGGGGTGACCACAGGGCAGGGGGCTTGTCCCAGCCTGAGGGTCAGAGGAGAAGGCAGGTCACGGCCCGTGCAAAGGCCGACATGGGGGTTGAGAGGACCCCATCTGTCTGGAGGGTGCGATGTGCCGGAGGAGGTGGGTGTCCTGGGCTGGGGGGAGCTGGACCAGGCAGGGTCTCAGACGGCTGAGGCCGGGGTCTGTCTCCAGGGCACAGGGAGCCAGGAGAAGGAATCAATCAAAGGATGAGGGCGGGCAGGGATGGCTGAGGGTGCAACTTGCTTTTACATTTTAGAACATCCTGTGTTTGCCCAAACCCTTTCCATTTCCCTTGGGAAGGGAGGAGCTTAGTTCTGGAGTCTGGAAAACAAAACCAAGAGGGGACTGGATAAGCTAGGAGGACGATGAGGCACCCGTTCATACTTCAAAGACCTTTGCTGTCACATTTGCTCTTGTGGTGAACTGTCTCCTCGGTTACTCATCCTGCATCCCTGCAAGCCCTCCCTGCTGTGGCCCCGGGAAGCCCAGGGATGCTTCCTGCTCGAACCCAGAACTTAGGCCCAGTGACCGTTACGTGGTGACTAAACCATCATGTTTAAAGGACGTGCCGTCTGCCAAGCCCCGTGCTAGGAGCTTACACGAGCGTGGCTTTCCCATATCACAGCCTAGGTCCAAATTCCAGGTCCACTGTGTCAATGCAATATGGGGCAGCTTGGGTCTTCTCAACTCTAAAACGGGGTGTGGGTAGCGTGGGGTTGTTGTGAGGACTGGGACGTTTCTTAGCTTCAGGTCTGGCTCCTAGGTAAGCATCAGTACCTAGCACATGTTGAGGTATTAACTAGGACTTGTTCACACATTTGTTGGTTCTTTGAACAAATATTGTCTCGAGCATGTGTGATGTGAGAGGCATGATGGGCTGTCCTAGAACTTGGGGGCACAGTGGTGAATCCAACGGGCTCTGGTCCCTACCCCCATGGAGCGTACGATCAAGTGACAGTGTAACAGGGGCCGGCGAATGTTTTTGGTAAAAGGCCGGATAGTACGTGTTTTTGGTTTTGGGGGGGCCAAGAGCAAAATCAAGTTATAACCACGTCACTACGACTTGAAGGGCACGGGCAGCGGTGCGGAATGAAGAGGGCCTCACGGACGTCTCTGTCCTATAGCTCCTGAACTTGGCTGTTTCAGTGTGAAAGCAGCCACACAGTAAGTACACAAATGGCTGTGGCTGTGTTCCAATAAAACTTTATTAAAAAAAAACCAAAACAGGTGATGGGGCTTCCCTGGTGGCGTAGTGGTTGAGAACCCGCCTGCCGATGCAGGGGACACGGGTTCGAGCCCTGGTCCGGGAAGATCCCACATGCCGCGGAACAACTAAGCCCGTGAGCCACAACTACTGAGCCTGCGCTCTGGAGCCCATGTGCCACGACTACTGAGCCTGCGCTCTGGAGCCCGTGCGCCACAACTACTGAGCCTGTGCTCTAGAGCCCGTGGGCCACAACTACTGAAGCCCGAGCGCCTAGAGCCCGTGCTCCACAACAAGAGAAGCCACCGCAATGAGAAGCCTGAGCACCGCAACGAAGAGTAGCCCCCGCTCGCTGCAGCTAGAGAAAGCCCGCGCGCAGCAACGAAGATCCAACGCAGCCAAAAAAAAAAAAACAAACAGGTGAGGGCTGGATTTGCTCTGTGGGCTGCAATCTGCTGACCCCTTGGTAGAGAACATCCAAGAACATAGATGTTGGAGCCAGTCTGCCTAGCTGAATCTCAGCTCTCCCACTTCCCAGCTGGTTGATCTTGAACAACTTACTTATCCTCTCTGTTCTCAGTTTCTTCATCTCTAAAATTGGGGTGACAATTGTACTTACCTCGGAGGTTTGTTTATCAGGATTACATAAAATAATGTATGTAAAGTGCTTAGTACAGCATTTGAAATGTGGTGCCTCCCATTACAAACGCTAGCTATTAAGTTTTATATAAGTGAGGAAAGTAGGCATTAATCAATTATGATCATGTCATGAGTAAAATTACAACTGTTGTAAGTGTTGCTTAACCAGGTCCTGGGGCACTTTGGCTAATTGGGGTCAGTTGCTGAGCTGTGCCCTGAGAAATTTCCCCTACTCACCTGGGTAGAACACTTACTGTGGATACGTCATTTAAATGATTTTTATTTATTTGTTTATTTATTTATTTATTTATTTATGGCTGTGTTGCGTCTTTGTTTCTGTGCGAGGGCTTTCTCTAGTTGCGGCGAGCAGGGGCCACTCTTCATCGCGGTGCGCGGGTCTCTCACTATCGCGGGCTCTCCTGCTGCGGAGCACAGGCTCCGGACGCGCAGGCTCAGTAGTTGTGGCTCATGGGCCTAGTTGCTCCGTGGCATGTGGGATCTTCCCAGACCAGGGCTTGAACCCGTGTCTCCTGCATTGGCAGGCAGATTCTCAACCACTGCGCCACCAGGGAAGCCCTAAATGATTTTTTAAAATTACTTCTTTGGTTTCTTTTACACATTGTGGTCATGCTACATTAAGATGTTTCTTTAAAAATTAAAAAAAAAAATAGCTCAGCCCATATAAGTGAGATCATGCAGTATTTCTCTTTCTGTGTGTTTGGTTTATTTCACTTAGAATGATTTTCTCTAGGTCCATCCAAGTTGTCACAAATGGCAAGATTTCCTTCTTTTTTAAGGCTGAATAATATTCCATTGTACACGTGTACCACCTTTTCTTTATCCACTCATCTGTTGATGGACAGTTGGATTGTTTCCATATCTTGGCCATTAGAAATGATGCAGCAGTGAACATGAGAGGGCAGATGGCTTTTTGAGAGATTGAGACCATTTCCTTTGCATATATACCCAGAAGTGGGATTGCTGGGTAGGAAGGTAGTTCTATTTTTAATTTTTTGATGAACCTCCATACTGTTTTCTATAATGGCTGTACCCATTTACATTCCTACCAAAGGTGTACAAAGATTTCCTTTTCTCCACATCATCACCAACACATATTTTTTGATAACATTCTAACAGGTATGAGGTGATATCAATCCTCTGTGCTCTGCATATTCATCTCAACCCCTAGCAACCACTGATCTTTTTGTTGTTTCCATTGTTTTGCCTGTTTTAGAATGCCATATAGTTTTTTGGGGTTTTTTTGGGGTCTTTGTTGCTGCGCACAGGCTTTCTTTAGTTGCGGTGAGCGGGGGCTACTCTTTGTTGCTGTGCGTGGGCTTCTCATTGCGGTGTCTTCTCTTGTTGCGGAGCACGGGCTCTAGGCACGTGGGCTTCAGTAGTTGCGGCACGCAGGCTCAGTAGTTTTGGCTCGTGGGCTCTAGAGTGCAGGCTCAGTAGTTGTGGTGCACGGGCTTAGTTGCTCCGTGGCATGTGGGATCTTCCTGGACCAAGGCTCAAACTTGTGTCCCCTGCGTTGGCAGGTGGATTCTTAACAACTGAGCCACCATGGAAGTCCATAGAATGCCATATAGTTAGAATTTGGATTTTGTCAAAAGCTTTTCCTGCCTCTGTTGGTATGATTCTCTTCTCTCTTAGACCTGAGTTTCTGACTTATTTTCTTCTAAAGAACTTCTTTTAACATTTCTTGCAAGGCAGGTCTACTGATAACAAATTTCCTCAATTTTTGTTTGTCTGAGGAAGTCTTTATTTCTCCTTCACTTAAAAAAAATTTTTTTTATTATTTTTTAATTTTTTTTGCGGTACGCGGGCCTCTCACTGTTGTGGCCTCTCCCGTGGCGGAGCACAGGCTCCGGACGCGCAGGCTCAGCGGCCATGGCTCACGGGCCCAGCTGCTCTGCGGCATGTGGGATCCTCCCAGACCGGGACACGAACCCGTGTCCCCTGCATCAGCAGGTGGACTCTCAACCACTGCGCCACCAGGGAACCCCCTCTCCTTCACTTTTGAAGGATAATTTCTCATGGTAGGGAATTCTAGTTGTTTTTTTATTCTCTCAAGACTTTAAATATTTCACTCTACTCCCTTCTTGCTTGCATGGTTTCTTGAGGGGAAGTTGGATGTAATTTTTATCTTTGTTCCTCTATAGGTAAAGCGTTAGGTAAGGTGTTTTTTTTCCTTTGTCTTCTTTCAGTATTTTTTCTTTATCTTTGATATTCTGTGGTCTGAAGATGATATGCTTAGTTTTCTTTTGGGCATTTATCTTCTTTCTCAGACTTCCTGGATATGTGGTTTGGTGTCTGACAATAATTTTGGGGAAATTCTCAGTCATTATTGTTTCTAATATGTCCTCTGTTCCTTTCTCTTTCTTCTCTGGTATTCCCTTTACATGTATGTTACACATTTTGCAGTTGCCCTGAAGTCCTTGGATGTTCTAGTCTGGTTTTTTTTTTTTTTTTTTTTTTTACTCTTTGTTCTCTTTGCTTTTCAGTTTTTGAGGATTTTATTATATACCCTCTGGCTAAGAGATGATTTCCTCAGCTATATTCAGTCTACTGAAAAGCCCATCACTCTTCATTTCTGTTACAGGGCTTTTTCTCTTTTTCTTTTCTTTTTAAAATCTCTAGCATTTCTTTCTGGTTCTTTCTTAGGATTTTCCTCTCTCTGCTGACATTGCCCATGTGTTCCTACACTCTGTCTACTTCATCCATTGGAGCCCTTAGCAATTAACCCGTTTTTTTCTTTCTTTTTTTTTTTTAATTCATAGTTGTTTTCAATTCCATGTCTGGTTCTGATGCTAGCTTTATCTTTTCAAATTATATTTTTTGCCCTTTGGTATGCCTTAATAGCTAGATATGATGTACCAGGCAAAACGAACTGCTGTAAATAGGGCTTTAGCAATGTTGTGGTGAGGAGTGGGGGGAGGGGAAGCCTTCTGTAATCTTACGATTATGTCTCAGTATCTTAGTAAGCCTGTGCCTTAGACTGTGAACGTCACAAGAGTTTCCTGGTTTTTTCTCCTCCCTTAGGTGAGATAGGAGGCTGGAACAGGCTGGATGGAGTTGGGAGTTTCCCTTCCCCAAATCAGTTAGGATCTGGTTAACTAGTTTTACCTAAAGCCAAGACTTGTTAAGAACAGAATGCTCCGGTGTATTTCAAAAGGGTTCCCTTTTCCCTCCCCCTGGGGAAGCCAAGGAGATTTTTCTCTGATACTTACTGTGGGAATCTGGCTGTGCTCCTGGAGGTGATGTTCCTGTGTTTCCCCCCCACTTAAGCCTCTACTCTCCGTGTTTGCCTGTCTGTCTCTCTAATCTTGGGGTAGAGTGTTGCCCTCTGTCCTCCCCTCTTCTGGATCCCAGAGTTGTTGATTTTTCAGTCTCTTCAAGCTTTTAACTTATCGTTAGGACAGGCTGGTGACTTCCAAGCTTACCTGCTAAAGCAACTTGTGGCTGTTTTTTAAGCACACACATTTTCGTGACTGTGTAGTATTCTACCCAATAGGTGCAGCATAATTTATTTAATCAGTCTCCTATTTTAGAACATTTTGGTTCTTTCCAACTTTTCACAATTGCAACAATGTATGATTGGATATTCTTTTCTTTTTTTTTAACATCTTTATTGGAGTATAATTGCTTTACAGTGGTGTGTTAGTTTCTGCTTTATAACAAAGTGAATCAGCTGTATTCATACATATATCCCCATATCTCCTCCCTCTTGCATCTCCCTCCCTCCCATCCTCCCAATCCCACCCTGCTAGGTGGTCACAGAGCACCGAGCTGATCTCCCTGTGCTATGCGGCTGCTTCCCACTAGCCATCTATTTTACATGTGGTAGTGTAGATATGTCCATGCCACTCTCTCCCTTCGTCCCAGCTTCCCCTTCCCCCGCCCATGTGATTGGACATTATTATCAAATACATCTCAGTGCACATCTTCAATTATTTTCCAAGGAAGACTCTTCAGAAGAGTAATTAATCAAAGAGCATGCACATTTTAGAGAAACTGATAAATACTGCTTAATCGTTTTCTAGAAAGTTCCTATCCTTTTTTTCTTGCAGCAGCAATGTGTGTAGGTGTCTCTTCCCTGACCCTGCTCCCATAATGGAAACATTATGTTTTATTTTTGTCAATTTGATAAGAGAAAATGATTTCTCCTTGTTTTAATATATGTCTCTTTGGCTATTACTGTCACTTATATTGTCTTAAATCCTCACTAAGCATTTGTATTTCTTTATATACATGCTGTCAGTTCATGAGTTTTGCCAAAATTTTCTATTTGGATATTTATCTGTTTTTCTTAGAGATATATAAACATTACATCATTAATTATGCTAGTCACCATGAATCATACATTAATGTAATTTTCTCCCAATTTGTGACTTTTCGTCATACTTATGGTGGTGTTTTTTTTTTTTTTTTTTAACTCCTGGAATTTTAGTTTCTATGATTTCTTCCATTGTATTTACACCTGGAAATAACTGCCCTGCCTGATATCAAGTAACAATTGACTTACATTTTCCTCTAGTTGTTTTATGTTTTCATTTCTAGATTTAATTCTTTCATTCATCTGAAATATAATTTAATATATAGCATAAGATATTTAATTTACTTTTTTTCCTGAAAAATTTACCAATCATCTGAGCACTATTTTATTGGTTATTAATGTACTTTTTCTCTACAAATTTAAAATTCTACTTTTATAATATGTTAAATTCTTTAAACAATTAACATATTTCTGGGCATCATTTTGTTTTACATTAGGTTGTTTGTTCACTCTTGTGCCAGTTCAGCATTTAAAAATAATCTTAACTTTATAGCATATTTTCATATCTAATAGGGACATTCCTTTTATATATATTTTATATATATATACTCTATCATTTTTATTTATTCTTTAATTTTGAAAAGGCAATACATACACTGAGTAAAAAAATTTAATATGACTGTGGTGTTTTTAAATGTTCAATTTGTTGAATACAGGTTCAGATTTGCAATGTGCAAGATGGGTAACAAATTGGATACATTTGGGGCTTGTTGAGGGACTTCGGTTTGTCCAGCCTGACCTTCTTATGTTTAGAGCTGTGTCTTGGCCTCCTCGGGGCTTGTCTCTGTCTGGCTTCGGTACTTGGACTTCTAAAATTCCACCCTGAGTCCACTGGCTTTAGAGCAAACACACTCTCTTGGGCTCTTGGCTCCGCCTTCTGCTGGGGGCAGGGTCTCGCGCTTCTGACTTCTTCCTCTCCAAATTCTTCCCTGAGACCACACTCACTAACTCAGGTGAAGCTCACTGAGGCCCCTGGCTGACCAGAAAGTTAAGATGGCTCACAAGTGTATTCCTAGATCTAGTCGATAGTGGTCATCGATCCCGTGAAATCCTTAAGAAATGCAGTGGGGGCTGGATGGAAGAGGGGGCTCTTGGAAGATGCAGGCAGTGGGTGGGCAGGGGTGAGGTCGGGAGCCTACCTCTCCCAACCTTTGGGCACGTTGGAAGTGCTGGGGAGTTCAACCTCCCCGACCCCCAACCCAACACCCCTCAGCGGCTGTCTGTCTACTAATAACTGAGCAGAGGTGGTATATAAATATCCCAGCTCCCTACTCAGTAGGCAAAATAACTGAAGCATGTTCTGCCCTGTCTCCCAGAGTCCCCAGGGGCATTGGGTCCCATTTGCCCACGGTGGTCGCTCTTCTTAAAGCCCCTTTATTGGCATCCTTCCCTTCCCCATTCTCTAGACCTGTTTCCACAGGAAATCGATCTAAGACAACTGGAAACCTGAGTGCTGGAGGATCTTGAGCAAGGGTCAGAAAACTATGGTCCATGGGCCAAACCTGGGCTGTTGCTTGTTTTTGTAAATAAAGTTTTATTGGAACACAGTCTTGACCATTTGTTCACTATTGTCTATGGCTGCTTTTCACTACAAAGGCAGAGTGGAGTTGTTGGGTCAGAGGCCAGATGGCCCATAAAGCTGAACATATTTACTATCTGACCTTTCAAAGAAGAGGCGTGCCTGTCTTTGGTCTTGAGGAGCAAAATGGCATGTGATCTGATTTACTTTATTAAATTTCACTCCCGCTGCTGTGTAGAGAATGGATTCGAGGTGGGAGTGCTTCAGGACCAGTTAGAAGGTCACCATAGATGTCTAGGAAAGATAGAAAGTGAACAGATTTGAGTTGTGTTTTGAAGTTAGAAACAACAGAGCTTGATGGATTGGATTGGAGGAAAGGGAGTGATTAAGGGTGTGTTCTTGTGTACTTCTGGTTCTTTTAACATTCCTTTGAGAAGTTAACTTTATCTTTTTTTTTTTTTTTTTGGCCGTGTCACGTGGCCTGTGGTGTCTTAGTTTCCCGACCAGGGATTGAACCTGGGCCCTGGCAGTGAAAGCATGGAGTGCTAACCACTGGACCGCCAGGGAATTCCCAGAAATTAACTTTATCTTCAATATCACTTCCTTCAGGAATCCTTCCGTGACTTCCCAGGGTGGCTGGGGGCCCCTCTGTGCTCCCACATTCCTTTTACTCTTCCTCTCACAACGTTCTGTTCTTCCTTTAATCTTGCCTTAGGTCACAGAGATAACACACACACAGCCCATATTTTTAACACAATTTGAGTCTGGACCGTGTTCTCATCACCGTTATCACACTGACTCATCAGTGTCACCCTCAGACCTCACCTAGAGTAGGTGCTCAACAAACAGTAACCAAGTGAGTGAAGACCAAGAACTCTCTGATTTGGTCCAAATGGCTTCACTGCCGTCACTGCCTCGGCTTTCCTTACTCATCTTGCTTTCTCTAGCCTGGCCCCTCGTGTTTTATGGCTTAGACATGGGGCCGTGGTGACGAAGAGGAGCTAACGGGTGCCACCGTAGCATCATCGTTTAATGAGCACAGGTCTCCTGCAGCCACGTGACACGGCAGCCGAGAGCCGGCTGTGCACGGACAGCAAATCATGGCTGATGGGGCATCGCCAGCTGCTTGGGGAGCTTGTGGGTGAAACATGGTCTCACTCTCCCGAGACGTTAAAGGAAATGGAGGGGAGTAGATAGGGAAACTGAGGGTTAAGCAGGGCCATTGCTCTGAGGTGGAGGAGGCCGGACCTCTCAATCACGTCTGCCGTCTGCGACGCATCCTTGAATTTGTGAGAGAGCCGCCCACTGCCTCTGCTGAGATTCCATTGTAAATGACTCAGGCACATGCTGACCAGATCTGAGAGCATCATGCAAAGGCGGCCCAGAAACCAAGCAAGGGTGCTGGCATTCGTTAAAAAAAAAAAAAAAAAAAAAAAAAAAATCTGCTGGAGGGGAGCCGCCCACTGCCTCTGCTGAGATTCCATTGTAAATGACTCAGGCACATGCTGACCAGATCTGAGAGCATCATGCAAAGGCGGCCCAGAAACCAAGCAAGGGTGCTGGCATTCGTTAAAAAAAAAAAAAAAAAAAAAAAAAAATCTGCTGGAGACGAGGGGGGAGATGCTAGAAGTGGGTCAGTGGATCTGAGCAACAGAGGCCCACCAATAATTTCCTCGCTTGGCCTCCCTGGCGGTCAGTGCTGTTCCGCACGCGCTCCTTCCCCTCTCCCTTGCCTCTCTGCTCTCTTGCCATCTTTAAAAAACACACATAGGCAGAAATCAATCCATCAAATGTCATTACAGATTTATTAAGCCTGATGTAGAAAGACATTTAACAGTAACATCTTCAGAAAGCATAAAAAGAGCACTTCGATTCAGTCTTGTGCTTTGAAAATCTAAATATATTTTTATCATATAAATAATTCTTTCCATGTTTTAAGTGCATCTGTGTTTTTTTATTTCTTCTTCTTCTCGCCTTTAATTTTCATTGTTCAGTTGGCCAAAGCGGAAGTCGGCGTTGACGGAAATGAAGCCATTTGCAAAGCTAACGGTGTTGAGAGGCCAGTCTATGCTATACTGTATCAGCTGGGTTTCCGAAAGGTGGTTCAATGTCTGCAGCATTAAAATGAGGGACAGCTTCCAGCAAAATCGTAATTGACCACACCCAGGTCCTTAATGTCGGCAGTTGGGTTACCTGATGCAAATTACGATAAGGTTTCAGATGGGAACAGTCTATTTCCAATAACTGCTGAGTGGGGAAAAAAAAAGACTTTTTTTTTGTCACAAAGGAAAGAGTTATCATGTTGAAGAATGTAAATAATACACTTACAGAAACCTTTTTGATGGAAATGAGGGGCTCTGTGTAACCTTGGCGAGGGTATTATTATTTTTTCATAATAGCTAAAAGAAGTAGTAGCTATTATTTGGGGCTTTAATTACAGTTCTCAAAGTGGAATGACTTTTCCTTAAAAAAAATTCTTTAGAGGTAAAAAATAATGGCTTCTGTGATATAATTTAAGGGTTTTCTTCACCTCCACCATCAGAATTTATTTCTAGTGGTAAAATTGTATTTAAAAAACCCCCCTCTCCTTCTAGAGATAATTTCAATGCTGCAGCATCACACACACGTACACCTCGAGTGCACCCAAACAAAGTCGTTTTTTATTCAGCCAGGGGCTGCACCAAATGTTTATTTTGACCTGATTTAAGTTCTATGGGATATCAAGACCAGATTATTTAGAATTAGGAGGGATGACAGGAGGATGGCATCGGGGGACAAAAGCAGGAGCACCTTTTCTGAAAACCCCTGTGCTTTTTTTTCAAGCTGGCAAGCCATCATTTCCAGTGGGATTATTTGTCTTTGGGCAGTGACAATGCAGCCAAGCCTTTGGAAATTTGCAAGTAGTGGCTGCATTGAACACGAGCACTCAGGATGCTCAGGAGCCGAGGAAAGTGTGGCCAGCCAAGGGAAGAATTTTCCAGATCCAGAGATGTGGGCATGGATGCCTCTCTGTGATGAATCTGTTTGGCCACAGGGTGGTATAATTTTCCTAGCAGAAAAGTTTTTTGTTTTTTTTTTTTTCATTGCAAGGACAATTTATACTCATCAAAAACAAGTGAAACATGGTTTTGATTAAAACAGCCTGTTGGCTCAATAATTTCTGTAATTTTAAAAACATCCTTAATGCAGCAGAAGAACATGCCGATGTCAGGAATGGCCTAGGGCCCCATTACAACAGCAACCGAATAAATAAGGAAAAGAATTGCGAGGTCATAAAAACAAAATTAAGCTAATGTTTCAAATTTTGACAATTATGAATTCTTCCTCTAAGAAGACATTAAAAAAAATGTTCAGGCACTATTAGATAAAATACAAAGAGGATAATTCTACATGGATGAGTTTGCAGTTTTCCCAAGGGGTAAAGCATGCCTTTAAAGGAAAACCCTGAATTAGGATGTTGGTTCCTCCCTAGATCCAGCAATTGGATAGGACTCATGCAGACAGACAAACTTGGTTCTTATAATTTCTTTGTAAACTTAGATCTAATTCTTTCATAAGCTATTGAAAGAGAATGATCAGGAAAGAAATTACAAGCATATTTTTTTTGCTATACAAAAGAATCCCCATTGTGGGCCAGTTTGGTAGGAAACAGAAACAAGCAAATATAACAAAATCTGTGTTCATACATGGCGATATAGTTTGTATATACAAATATGTACAGTATAAAAATGTACGGAAGGCTGCCGTTCCCAGCCATCCAAGCTGCATTGTACACAAGGAAAACAGCCTGGATTTTCTTCCTAGTATACAGGCAAACATAGTATGTACAGCATGCAGGTTATAGAAAATTAGTGCGCTTGCATGGAAACATTCTACAGGTATGCTTGCAGTCATTTTTCTTTGAAAATGACTGGTCTGCTTTCCTAATATAAAAATGTGTTTGCCTTTTCTTGCTGGCAAATAAGCACTTTCCTTTGGAGCAGGGATGAATGGAATTCTCCTAACTCACAATGCCCTACTTCCCCCACTGCCATTTCTAAAAGAAAAAAACAAAGTCTAGAATTAACAAGAGGGGACAAATATATAACAGAAACATGGTCGATGCCAATTTCTTAAAAACCTACAAGTGCCCTGCAGAGTAAGAACTGGTTGACCAGTAAGAAGGCTGCATATGATCAACTACTGTCTTGATTTTGAAAGGGTTTGGAAGTTTCTGATTCACGCTGACAGTGCCTGGCTGTTAGGTATCAAAGTCAGAAGGGATTAGAAAGATACCAGCATATCAGAGACCAAAAAGTAGATTGTATCCCGAGATTTTATGACATTTAAGAACCCTGAGCCAAACAAGAATTGTTTTGTACGTCAGCTTTTTTTGACTTGCATTGCATGTTCTAGCATCTGATGTGTTATAAGCCAAAACATTGTATTGCAAAACTGGAATGTTTCTGTAGCGTTTATCTCCTGCAGGACAGGAACAGTTTTTATATCTTCTCCACAGATTGGTTGAGCTTTGTGTATTTAAAAAGTATACATACACATTTATACTTCCTGAATGTTATCTGGGTCATTTAGAAAGTGAAAACATTATTGTACAAAGTCTTCATATTTGACATATAATCGTATGATTGTTCAAGTTCTGTAAATATATGCCTTTGCCTGGGGATGGAGATCCAAACGTAGGTTTCACATTCAAGATAATTCAGTAAACACATTGAAATTCATTTTCTGGAGGGGTTGAAGGGAGTGGTAGGGTTTTTTATTAAAAAAAATTTTTTTTTTAAGTAATGTATTTGTTAGAATTTTTCAACTTCTCCTGGGGGTTCTCACAAAAGAGTTATTATTTGTACTTCCAAAAGCAGTCTTAAGCAAATAAACATTGTACAAAGGGCTGCATTTAATCTGTCTTTTTTCAAGCAGATCGTTTTTTAAAAGGCCTAAATGATAATCATATGGCTATTGGTAAAATCATTTGTATGCTGAGAGGTGTCAGATCAGGGTGCCATTACTTGGAAGAGCCATTTTACTTGGAATATATTTTTCCAGCGGAAATGGACAGAGTTCTGTTGCAGAAATAACGTTCCACCTGGTACTAGCATTTTAAAACAGTCCTATTCTAATCCATAAAACATTTCTAGTTTTCCCTGAAGCTTTGGGCTGCCTTGCGCATGAATAATTTTTGGAGAAACACCCACGCCCGTTAGTCCATTGTTCGTAACTATTGGAAGAAGATTAACTAGAGCCTGGAAAGTGTATATCTGCGTCTGCCTCTGAATCTGTGACAGGAAACCAAAGGAGATAAGTGGCTCTTACTTTGGATGAAGAGGTAAAATTCCCCTGTAGAAATTCTAAAGATGATTCACAAGTTTCAAAATGTTTAATGCTTCCCCACAATGGAAACATGTCTCTCTGTCTGGGGGGATGGAAATTTGTATCTCTCCTGCTCAGTCTTTGCCTAAACGTATTTCGTGGATATTTTGAGAAAGTGCCACATATAGGAAAGGAGAAAATGAAATTAGCATTTTAACATCTCACAAGGAAAAAAATAAACCAAAAGTTCGGTTTTGATTATTTTTTTTTTTGCCTAATGCATGTTCAAAATAGATACCACTTTTACTGCTCTTTAAAACTACATATGTATATTTGTATGTTTTAAAGCCTTTGATATATTTCCTTATTATTAGTATTATTTCCGCATTCATCAACCCTCTTCTATTTTTGTTGCAGAGAATAGAAGATAATGTGAAAATGACATTTTTTTATGTTTTTTTTTTTTTTAACAAAAACATTTAACAAGCTTGAAAAATAAAACATGATGAAAAAGATTTGAACGCAGTCAAATAACCTGGGAAGTGATAGATGGGAAAGAAACAGAATGCAAGCACCTTTTAAGGCCTTGTAATCTTTGGATTTACTGTGAAAAGTTTCAGAAAATCGTAGACTCTTACTGTGGCACTGTCCACAGACCCTGGAAAATAACAGTGAAATTCACATACACACACACACACACACACACACACACACACACACATATATGCACACACACCTCCTCACTGCTTAGCCAGAATTACATAAATGCTTTCCCAAAATGTCATTTCATTTGTTTGTTTTCTGCATTTCAACTAAATTCAGTGGCTTGTGTCTGTGACATTAATTATGAAAGACTCCAACAACTGAGCAGGCACATTTTTTGGGGGTGAGATTTAAGAAATCTATTTGTGACCTTAAATTCTGTGGGGACCGTCTGGGGTCTCCAATGTATTCTATGATTATAGTCTGCTTTTAGGTCTTGACCTATTTTTAAGCTATTTCCTCTCTGTATACTTTTCAGAAGGCAGATTCCCTATTCTGAAATATTATTATTTTGAATAACAGGAATAAAATGCAAATAACATGAGGGGAGTTGGACCCTATGTCAGCTCCTCGCCCAGGTGTCTGGTATCAGCTACCTTTAGGAGCTTCCATAAACATTGGAGGATGAGAATGTTGTGTGAATTGTTGACCTCATATCCCATAGCATCTAGAACAGTGTCACGCATACGGCAGACGCCCGCTAATATTTGTTGAGTAAATTTCCTGAATAAATTGCATTTCCTCTCTGCCTTGTGCCCCAGTGATTTGTTACATGCTGTACATTTGGTGAATTTGCTGAACTACAAAAGGGGGCCAAATGCATAAATCTTAAGTATTCATACACAAGTTTCTCAGTGGACATTTCGGTTTGCAGCTTGTTGGTGGTCTTAGTTAGAAGGAGGGAAGGGAAAGAAAGGCAATCTCTCACCGTCACTGATACCAAGGGCTGGTGGCAGAATGGAGATCCTTGAGTGTAATTTGCATGATATTTGCATGTCGTCTTCCTGTCCATCTAAAGTTTCAATTTATCAGAACTCTGTTTATTCAGAGAGAGGGAGAGAATTGTATGAAAGCAGATAAAAACATTCTCCTGAGTTCATGTTAGTTTTTCCCTCCAGAAAGAAGTTTCTAGAAGCCTCACAGGACTTGCAAAAGGAAGGCAGGCCTTATCTCTAGGAATATACTGGGCACTGTGTGTATCTCACAGAGGGAGCCCAGATCTTGTTTCCTAAGGAGAACACTGGCAGCTGTCCCTCAGCAGTGACATTTTTGGTTACCAAGCAACGATTCATGAGTCTTAACAAATTTATCAATATTTCTGTCTCTTGCCTCCCAACCCGCCCCTCCATAGAAATTGCGCTAACAAAACCATATAGATTATATGTTGAAGCAGATGATTTATTTTTTCTTTCTTAGAAGGGAAACAATCTCCATGGAGCTGAGAATCGCATTGTCTCCCCCCCAGTTGGAGCAAGAGCTCAAGAATCTGCTTTGGGATGGTTACGACAGAATCTGAATTATGTAACTTTATCTAATAACCCTGGGTTGGAGCAGGCAATTTTTAAGAGCTTCAAGAACCCCAATGCTAATGCATTGATTTTCCTTTAATAGAATTTCGTTGTCGAAGGACAGTGCTCAGTAGAGTCCACCCTTCCATCTTAACCCATCCGAAGACTGTTCCTTTCCAGTTGAGTGCCGTTCATTTCTGGTTGAATAGGTTAAGCAAAGACAGACCTCGCTGTTCTCAATTCACTTTATGATCCTCCCATCATAAAAAATAATATCAGCACCTTGCTTTTCATGTCAGAACAACATTTGAGCTGCTATTCCCTATGTCCACGAGTAAATCCCATAAAAGCCGCCCCGTTGTACTGTTGCTATTTTTCCTTGTGGGTGATTGATTGATGGATGAGTGCTGACACGTCAATGAAGCTATTTCGACTGCCATCTCAATCCGATGATGTGAGGGGTATATTTTCTGTCCATGCCTCATTACTTCAGAATGACATTCCTGGAACTTCATTTACTTTTTCCCTCCTTCCCCGAAGCGCCATATTTTTTCCCATCTAGGTTATGCATGCCATAAAAAAAGCAAATTGCTATTATATGTGGCATAAGGGCAACACTTTCTCTAGGAGGTAAATAAGAATTTTTTTTTTTTAATCCCAAGGTTGAATTTAAGGATCATGTCAAAATTCCCCAAACAATTCCAACAGGCAGGCTCCATGAGAAATGGTGCAGAGGATATATTTGGAAATATTTGACTTCATTTTTTTAGTGTTAAGATTTTTGACAGTGATAAGCTTGGTAATTAAAGCAACAACAAAAAATAATTATTTTGTTTCAGAATCATCTAGTTCCTAGTGTTGTGCCTAGAATAGTTGAAATATTTCACCTATAGCTGAGTAGCAGTTTATAACACAGTCCACACTTATTTGTCCTTTGAGAATGAGGATATTCATTGTTTAAATGCAATGGTGGATTTATCTATTATAGGTTGCTTTCAGTTGTATCGAAAATGCTCAACTAGAGTAAACAGATCTACCCCTGCATTTCCAAACTGTGCACTAGGTATGCCAGGGTTTTAATATTAAAGCATGTTCTTAGCTTTTCCAAGTTGACTTAGGACCTGATTTTAATCTGTGTAATACAGTATTCCCGTTAATAATAACATATAATTAAGATATCCGTTAAAAATCCATAACGTTAATTTAACGGAGAAAATCTAATACAGTTCTATTGGAATTTTTACGTTAAATTAACTTTAACGGGCTTTTAATGGATGTCTTAATTAGATCTCATTATTAACGTGAATATTCCACAAATTAAAATTGGGCCCTCAAAGTTTTAATGAAAAAAGTTGCAGGAACACATTTAAAATGGACACCCTATTTTATGCTTTCTGTTGCTTCTACAGCTAAGCTGTGTTTCACAGCCCATAAACAATAGGTCCTGCAGAAAGAAATTACCAGAAAAGGCTGCTGCTGAACTTTCTGCCCTGCAATGATCTCATCTTCTTGCTTTCTGATTCTACATCTCACCAATTTCCTCAATTCTGCCAATTTGCAGGTCTCATGTGACAGCGGTGCATGCTGAAAACTACATATTTTTTAGCCAATGAAGATAATGATGATAATAAAGATGCCCACCACTGCATGGGAAAAAGTCATTGGCAGCAACATGGTTAAGCCTGACTATCTGAACAACTTTCCCAGAAGATGAACATTGTTCAGAGGTTTTCTTGGCTCAAACTCTGGTTTAACTTAATAATTCTTCCACTTTGCAGTGATTAATGGCTCCCAAGTGCAGGGGCAGGACTGGACAATCCAGGTGCAACCGTAATTGTTGCACTGAACAGAAACATTTCCTTTAGACAAATGTTCCCAGAGGGGTTATAAATAGGAAATGGACATTACCATGGAAAGCAAGCTTCCAAGCGTCTACGTCTAGTGCAGCCCACTTGGACATTAAACTATGAAGACTTATCCTCCCCCCCACCCACCCCCCGCCCCCCCAGCCCTTTCCTGTCAAGTGTTACAAACTGACAAAATAAGTACATCAATGTTCTCAGTCATTACTTTTCTTCGGTGGCACTTCGTTTTCTCGTGACAGTGGAAAGGGGGCCGCAGAGACGAGAGAGCCCCGTTGCAGTTTATTAGTGAAAATCTAATGTTGTCCATAAGCAGAGAAGTGGAAATCAATACTTCATTACCAAATTGTTAGTGAGGATGAAGAGAAATGGCTGGGGTGATTTCTTTTCTTTTCTTTTTTCTTTCTTTCTTTTTTTTTTTTTTTTTTAGCAGTCTTCTTAGAGCAGGGTGTCAGGAGGAGTCAATGTCAGGAGCAGCGTGGTGCACCAAGGAAGGGCTCAGTGTGAGGGAACCAGGCTGGAAAGTTGAAACTAAGGCATTTGTCCTGTGATGGGAATCAAAACAACAGAAAAAAATGCATTATTTTCTGAGGAGTAGCTCAGGTGGTTATTTCCCCCAGGGAGTCAAACTGCTCACCTATTTCATTGGTATTAATGTTCCGCATAGGGTCTTATAAGTCTAGTCTAGGGTATGATATAATCAGTTGATGGGACATAGAAAGGAAGGGCTAATTTAGGAAAAAAGTCTTTAAAATATAATGTATGGGGCTTCCCTGGTGGCGCAGCGGTTAAGAATCCGCCTGTCAATTCAGGGGACACGGGTTCGAGCCCTGGTATGCGAAGATTCCACATGCCCCGGAGCAACTAAGCCCGTGTGCCACAGCTACTGAGCCTGTGCTCTAGAGCCCGTGAGCCACAACTACTGAAGCCTGCATGCCTTGTGCTCTGCAACAAGAGAAGCCACCGCAATGAGAAGCCCGCGCACCGCAATGAAGAGTAGCCCCCGCTCGCCGCAACTAGAGAAAGCCCGCGCGCAGCAACAGAGACCCAACGCAGCCAAAAATTAAAAAAACAAATTAATTTAAAAAATACATAAATTAAAAAAATATTTAATGTATGGAAGAGATATTTGAACACCCATATTCATAGCAGCGTTATTAACAATAGCCAAAAGGTGGAGGCAACCCAAATGTCCACCTGTGGATGAATGGATAAACAGAATGTGGTACATCCACATCCACTCTCGTACATTCGACAACATGGATGACTCTTGAAGACATTATGCTACGTGATAATAGGCCAGTCATAAAATGATAAATAACTTCACTTACATGAGGTACCTAGAATAGTCAAGCTCATAGAAACATAAAGCAGAATCGTGGTTGCCAGGGGCAACCTTTGCAAGATGAAAAAGTCCTGGAGATGGATGGTGGTGATGCTTGCACAACAATGCGAATGGAATGTACCTAATGCCACTAACCTGTACACTTAAAAATGGTTAATGGATATATTATTATAAAAAGGGATGGAACCAAATAAAACATAAACCATAAAAAATGGTTAAGATGGTAAATTTTGTTGTGCGTATTTTACCATAGTTAAGAGTAAAAAAATATATATATATGATTTTTCTATTGTGAAGCATTTAAAAGAATTAACCCATGGCCCTACCATCAGGAGAAAGCTCCTATTTACATTCTGTAGTACTACCTTCTAGTATTTTCTTTCCCACCATTTTGTTAGGTTTACATAGTTGTAAGTGCCCACTGTGTAATGTTTTTCTCTGTATTCTTTCACTTGGACATCTCATTGTAAACAGTGGGATGTATTCTGTTACTTACATATCAGGGTTTACTAAACCATTCTTGTGATGTTGGACATTTAATTTGCTTCCAATTTTATTCAATAATATACAACACTGTGATGAACATCTTTGTATTTAAAGCCTTTCAGTATGTTGGGATATTTTAATAGGCTTAAATTTCGGAGTCAAAAGATAGCAACATTTTTGTGGTGGGGAAATGCTTAAAACTACCTAATGGGGTGAATTTTTTTCAGATATGTGCTATTTGTTTGTTTGTTTGTTTTGGCCATGCTGCATAGCATGCGGGATCTTAGTTCCCCAACCAGGGATTGAACCCGTGCCCCCTGCAGTGGAAGCGCAGAGTCCTAACCACTGGACCACCAGGGAACTCCCAGATATGTGCTATTTGGATTACTGTAGGAATGCATATGATTTCCATCAGTCCAATCTGGGTGGCAATCCTTGTTTACACATTATTTAGTGGTAGGGCTCATTTTAATGAGAAAAAAACACTTTGGACCTATATTTAATTTGTCTTTTGGAAAAGGAAGATTTCCAAGTTTCTAGTAGAATAACAAAGACAAGTTGAAAATTGTGTGACATTTGATGTGTGCAGAGAAATTACGTGCAAAATAATCATAACAGACATTATAAAGGATACCTCGGTAAGTATGACTGCAATACTAGCAACCAGTTATTATATACCTACCAAATGCCAGGTGCTTTACATCCATTACCATTAACCCTTCAAACAGCTTCGTTTTAAAAATAAGAGAGAGAAAAAGTCTCAAAGAGGTTAGTGACTTGTCCAAAGTCCCAGAGCTAATAAAAAGCAGTGGATGGCTTTAAATTGAGGCTTTCCCACTCAGAAGCTTCCATGCTCACTCAGGCATCACCGTCAGGGGAAGGAACCATTTCCCTTTGTCACTGAGTTTGTATTTCAGATGCGAAGGGCCCCAGCAGTCTGCTCTGACTTGGTTGGAACCTCCTACCCCGCCCCCTGGCAGGTCTGGAAACTTGAAGGAGGATGGTCACGTGGTCACTTGATGGAGGAAGAGAAACAGGTTAAAGAAAAATAAAGTAGAGGCTAGAAACTGCAACAGCATAAGGAGAAGGTACGGGGAGGGAGAGAGGGAAAGAGAGGAAGGAAAAAGAATGACAAATCCTGTCTTCCCTAAAGAGGGAATGTGCCTTACACTGTAAATCAGGACGATGTCCTGGTGGGGGGCAGTTTCACACACAGTCTATTCGTGGCCCTCATTTTCTCCTCCTTGACCTTGATCTTAATGTGATACCAGTTTTAGAGAACCTTATTTCATCTATCACTTCCTTGAACCTGCTCCAGATTTGATCAACACCCAAACTTCTCTGGCTGGGTCTCTCTTAGGTCAAAATTTGTTCTGGGAAGGGGAGCAGGGAGAAAGGAAAAAATAATTTTATTATAGTCCCCTTTTGGAAATTCACAGTACATGTTAGCGTATTAAAGGCTCTGAGAAGGCCTGCAATTAAAACCCAACCCAATCCAACACAATATACCTTTCTTTAACCCAGTGTTTCCCAAATTCATTTGATAACCCTTCTCTTCCCTACAGAACAACACTCACAGATATACTTGAGTGTCATTTTCTGGAAAACACTTTCATGACAGACTCTTGTGCAGAAACAAATGAAGTTGTTTAGTTCCTGCGATCTCAGTCCTGACCTCATTATTGACTTTCTGTAATTCTTCGCTCAGGTTACTTGGCTTTTGGGGGTTTCAGCATGAAAGGATCCTGCCGTCTTGATAACTTGACATTTTTTGCGTGTTTAGTCTATACTACCCTTTCGAGATCTGTGCCTTACCTCACGTCAACTTCACAATGCTGTAACACAGGAGGTACTAGTGTCTACACTTTCCAGCCTAGGAAATGGGGATTTCGAGAGGTGAAGCCACTGACCTGCAGCCACCTGGCTGGTAATAGGAGAAAGGGTATCCAGATTCAGGTTTTTCTGGTCTCTTAAGCCCTGCTTCTTATATTGCCTGTGATCGCTTGGTAATGTCTTAAAATGTGAAACACTAGCATTATTAATAATTTAGAGGCATTTTCCCAAGAGTATCTGTACAGTTACTCAGTTAAATTCCAGATACGAGTGTCTTCTGTTAAAACCCGGCTATGATGCTATTTCTATCTGAGAGATCTCATATCCCACCATGATTGATGGAAGTGGTGGATTCTTCTGGAAGGGCAGTGTTTCTGTACTAGAAGAGAATGGTAAAGAGGAGACCTGAATCTTGGGCCACTTTGGGACAATATACCCTTAAAAAATTATTTCTTATCTTAAAAGAAGAAATGTTTTTTTCCTCTAGGTCTAAAGATGAGACCTGGCAGAAAATTAAAACTAGAAAATTAAGGGAAGGGGGGCGAGAATGGATGCTATTACTTTTTACTGTTCAGAAAAAAATAGTGTAGAATGATTTAAGAAAAAAAAAAAAGCGAATACTCTTGGTTGCCTTTCAAATGGTAGTTGAGGCCAAGCTCTGCTGCTGCATGAGTTTTCCCCCCTAATATGTTGAGCTAATACTATAAAAATAAACCAGAAATAAATAAAAAATTTAATTACATATCGAAAAAGTCATTGGCAGTGTTCGTTAAGTGGAGTTTGTGAGGGAGAGCCAGGCAAAAAGATGCAATTATTTTTGTGTTAATTACAGCCACCAACAGATGCGTAGAATTCTGTATACAGTATTTTAATTTGGTCACGCTGGGATCCTTCATCCCTCGGGCAAATCATTCTGGTTGGCTCTTCCTTTTCTCTGTGCCCTTGCACCATCCCGCCCGCCTTCTTTTTTCTCCACTCTGTACTGTTCTTCTCAGAGCTGCATTATCATCCCCAGAGGGTGTTTTGGGTTTGCTACCATGATGGAGGCGCTGCTAGCATTTCCTATGTGTGCAAGGTCTCTCTGTAGGCTGGGATTTTTGAATCTCTGTAGGCTGGGATTTTTGAAGGTCTCTCTGTAGGTTGGGCTTTCTTATCCTTGGCACTATTGATATTTTGGGCCAGATCATTCTCTCTTTTGGTGGGCTGTCCTGTGCACTGTAGGATTTTTAGCCGCATCCTTGGCTTCTGCCCATCAGATTTCAGTAGCAGTCCCCTTACCTTCGAGTTGTGACAGCAAAAAAGTATCTCTAGCCTTTGCCAAATGTCCTTTTGGAGTGGGGCAAAATTACCAATGGTCCAGAACCTCCGAACTAGCAGAAAATATTTTTGTTATTTGAGCCTAGAACCTAAGTCCATTTTACATACAAACACAAAGTCTCTTATGCACAGTTTCATATACACTGCCTTTTCCAGAAATAAAGCTATCTTGCAAAGAAAGAGAAACTGTGCTTTGTTTTGTGTGGAATGTTCATGGGAGGTCGCCATTGGCATTTGTGCTTATATTTGAGATGCCCATTCAACCCACCCATATTGATCTGCATGGATCACTGACATGTTCACTAAACTCTACATACAGGGGCATGCAACGGGCTACCTCATCATGTCTTCGAGGACCTCGTTACTCTGAGTGTGGTCCATGAAACAGCAGCCCTGGCATCACCTGGGAGCTTGTTGGAAATGCAGAAGGCTGGGTCCACCCCAGAGCTGCTGATTCAGAATTTGCGTCTTAACAGGATGCCCAGCTGATTTGTATCCAGGTTCAACTTTGAGAAGTCTGTTTCTAGTGAATTTTTGTGCCCAAATGTTTTCCTTTTCTTTCATGTTATACGATCGTGGCATTAGATGATTTCTTTTTGAAATTATGTGTGTAGGCTGGTCATTTGATCTACGAATTCTTTTTCGGGAAGTAAAGGGGAAATTATGAAATGTTTGGCCAGAAACGTCCACACTGGATCTTTGAAGGGCGAGGACCCCTGCTCTACACAAGTCCTTTCTAGGCAGCAGCACCCTGTTCTGTAATGTTAAATCTCACCCGTATGCTGAGGACTGAGTTCCAGATCCGTGCATCCAGCTGGCTTCTGGACATCTCTACGTGAATATCTCACAAGTGCCTCAAAACGTAACTTTTCCAATAGCCGGCGTTTGACTCCCCCGTCCCCGTCCTGTTTCCTTTCTAACATTTCTATTCATGGGAAATGGAACCTCAAACAGCTCAACTGCTGCTGCTAGAAGGTTCGGTCATCCTTGACACCTGGTCCTAAAATTCCTCGCCAAAGTTGATCTCCGTCTTCACTCTGTGTCCCCGTTCAAGCCTGTGCACGGCTTTCCCGGTTGACTGTGGGTCCTTCTCACCGGGCTCCTTTAGTCCACTCTGTGTTCCGTGGATCACTTCCCATATGGCAAACGTGAGCTTATGAAAACTGAGATTAGATTGAAGCAGTCACTTCCCATTCCTTCTGGCTTAGACTCCTTCAGTGACCTCTACTGCACTTAGAAAAAACCCTGTTTTTCTAAGACTTTCTGCCTGATCTGCTTTGCCATTTCTCTGACCGCTCCTGGGTCCGTACTGCTTAGTGATATGTCCCGAGAACACCGGCCTTCTGACAGTTTCTGAAACATGTCTCCAGGTACTCGAAGATGCTGTTCCCTCTGTCTAGAACGCGCTTCCTCCTGTTCTTTGTTTGGCTAGCACCTTCTCATCCTTGAGGTCTTAATTTAAATGTCATTTCTTCAGAGAAGTTTTTTCTTACCCGTTGAACTTGATTAAATTATTTTGTTATAATACTGCACCTTTTATGTTGTCGTTCTAGGACTTGTGGTTTATGAACATAATCATATTTGTAAGTTTTAGTTCAGTGTCTGCCTCCTACTCTGGCTTATAAAGCCCAGGAAGGCATGGGATCTGTGCATTACACTCACATCAGTATCCCAAGCATATAAGCCAATATCTGGCACATAGTAAGTACTTGATAAATATTGGTTGAGTGAATGAAGTTCTAAAGAAAATAATTTGAAGTCTATCTCTTCAAAGATGAAAAGGGAGTTTTAAAATATTTATTACTAAAACAGTACAAAAGAAAAAATATAGATTTATCTGGAATCCTTCTTCTCTAATTCTATGAAAGAGAACATGTAAAGAAAAAAAGAGGGACTTCCCTGGTGGTGCAGTGGTTAAGAATCCGCCTGCCAGTGCAGGGGACACGGCTTTGAGCCCTGGTCCGGGAAGATCCCACCTGCCGCGGAACAACGAAGCCCGTGCGCCACAACTACTGAGCCTGCTCTCTAGAGCCCGCAAGCCACACTACTGAGCCCGCGTGCCACAACTACTGAAGCCCACGCACCTAGAGCACGTGCTCCACAACAAGAGAAG